>NC_133112.1:22808642-23128393 GCF_022965805.1 Primulina eburnea
CTCGCGCTCCAAAACCAAACAGTCCAGGCAGCCATGCAACCTAACGACTTTCAAAGAACATATCCGCAATGTTTGAAGCATCAATCGGTTTTATGACAGCTATAAAATGTGCCATCTTTAGAGAATCTATCCACAACAACAAAAATAGAATCCCTCCCCTTCTTGTCCTAGGCCGACCCCAAAATAAAGTCCATAGAAATGTCATCCAAGTTCTTTTTAAGAATAGCACGCAAAGGTGTTCCCAAGTTCTATTGACAACTTCAGTTTGTCCATCCGTTTGAGGATGACAAGTAGTAGAAAACAACAATTTTGTGCCAAGTTTAGCCCATAAAGTCTTCCAAAAGTAACTCAAGAATTAACATCGCGACCAGAAACAATAGTCCTAGGCATGCCATGCAACCTAACGACTTCTCTAAAGAACAAATCCGCAATGTTTGAAGCATCATCGGTTTTATGACAAGCTATAAAATGTGCCATCTTAGAGAATCTATCCACAACAACAAAAATAGAATCCCTCCCCTTCTTAGTCCTAGGCAACCCCAAAATAAAGTCCATAGAAATGTCAATCCAAGTTCTTTTTAAGAATAGCACGCAAAAGTGTTCCCAAAGTTCTATTGACAACTTCAGTTTGTCCATCCGTTTGAGGATGACAAGTAGTAGAAAACAACAATTTTGTGCCAAGTTTAGCCCATAAAGTCTTCCAAAAGTAACTCAAGAATTTAACATCGCGACCAGAAACAATAGTCCTAGGCATGCCATGCAACCTAACGACTTCTCTAAAGAACAAATCCGCAATGTTTGAAGCATCATCGGTTTTATGACAAGCTATAAAATGTGCCATCTTAGAGAATCTATCCACAACAACAAAAATAGAATCCCTCCCCTTCTTAGTCCTAGGCAACCCCAAAATAAAGTCCATAGAAATGTCAATCCAAGTTCTTTTTAAGAATAGCACGCAAAAGTGTTCCCAAAGTTCTATTGACAACTTCAGTTTGTCCATCCGTTTGAGGATGACAAGTAGTAGAAAACAACAATTTTGTGCCAAGTTTAGCCCATAAAGTCTTCCAAAAGTAACTCAAGAATTTAACATCGCGACCAGAAACAATAGTCCTAGGCATGCCATGCAACCTAACGACTTCTCTAAAGAACAAATCCGCAATGTTTGAAGCATCATCGGTTTTATGACAAGCTATAAAATGTGCCATCTTAGAGAATCTATCCACAACAACAAAATAGAATCCCTCCCCTTCTTAGTCCTAGGCAACCCCAAAATAAAGTCCATAGAAATGTCAATCCAAGTTCTTTTTAAGAATAGCACGCAAAAGTGTTCCCAAAGTTCTATTGACAACTTCAGTTTGTCCATCCGTTTGAGGATGACAAGTAGTAGAAAACAACAATTTTGTGCCAAGTTTAGCCCATAAAGTCTTCCAAAAGTAACTCAAGAATTTAACATCGCGACCAGAAACAATAGTCCTAGGCATGCCATGCAACCTAACGACTTCTCTAAAGAACAAATCCGCAATGTTTGAAGCATCATCGGTTTTATGACAAGCTATAAAATGTGCCATCTTAGAGAATCTATCCACAACAACAAAAATAGAATCCCTCCCCTTCTTAGTCCTAGGCAACCCCAAAATAAAGTCCATAGAAATGTCAATCCAAGTTCTTTTTAAGAATAGCACGCAAAAGTGTTCCCAAAGTTCTATTGACAACTTCAGTTTGTCCATCCGTTTGAGGATGACAAGTAGTAGAAAACAACAATTTTGTGCCAAGTTTAGCCCATAAAGTCTTCCAAAAGTAACTCAAGAATTTAACATCGCGACCAGAAACAATAGTCCTAGGCATGCCATGCAACCTAACGACTTCTCTAAAGAACAAATCCGCAATGTTTGAAGCATCATCGGTTTTATGACAAGCTATAAAATGTGCCATCTTAGAGAATCTATCCACAACAACAAAAATAGAATCCCTCCCCTTCTTAGTCCTAGGCAACCCCAAAATAAAGTCCATAGAAATGTCAATCCAAGTTCTTTTTAAGAATAGCACGCAAAAGTGTTCCCAAAGTTCTATTGACAACTTCAGTTTGTCCATCCGTTTGAGGATGACAAGTAGTAGAAAACAACAATTTTGTGCCAAGTTTAGCCCATAAAGTCTTCCAAAAGTAACTCAAGAATTTAACATCGCGACCAGAAACAATAGTCCTAGGCATGCCATGCAACCTAACGACTTCTCTAAAGAACAAATCCGCAATGTTTGAAGCATCATCGGTTTTATGACAAGCTATAAAATGTGCCATCTTAGAGAATCTATCCACAACAACAAAAATAGAATCCCTCCCCTTCTTAGTCCTAGGCAACCCCAAAATAAAGTCCATAGAAATGTCAATCCAAGTTCTTTTAAGAATAGCACGCAAAAGTGTTCCCAAAGTTCTATTGACAACTTCAGTTTGTCCATCCGTTTGAGGATGACAAGTAGTAGAAAACAACAATTTTGTGCCAAGTTTAGCCCATAAAGTCTTCCAAAAGTAACTCAAGAATTTAACATCGCGACCAGAAACAATAGTCCTAGGCATGCCATGCAACCTAACGACTTCTCTAAAGAACAAATCCGCAATGTTTGAAGCATCATCGGTTTTATGACAAGCTATAAAATGTGCCATCTTAGAGAATCTATCCACAACAACAAAAATAGAATCCCTCCCCTTCTTAGTCCTAGGCAACCCCAAAATAAAGTCCATAGAAATGTCAATCCAAGTTCTTTTTAAGAATAGCACGCAAAAGTGTTCCCAAAGTTCTATTGACAACTTCAGTTTGTCCATCCGTTTGAGGATGACAAGTAGTAGAAAACAACAATTTTGTGCCAAGTTTAGCCCATAAAGTCTTCCAAAAGTAACTCAAGAATTTAACATCGCGACCAGAAACAATAGTCCTAGGCATGCCATGCAACCTAACGACTTCTCTAAAGAACAAATCCGCAATGTTTGAAGCATCATCGGTTTTATGACAAGCTATAAAATGTGCCATCTTAGAGAATCTATCCACAACAACAAAAATAGAATCCCTCCCCTTCTTAGTCCTAGGCAACCCCAAAATAAAGTCCATAGAAATGTCAATCCAAGTTCTTTTTAAGAATAGCACGCAAAAGTGTTCCCAAAGTTCTATTGACAACTTCAGTTTGTCCATCCGTTTGAGGATGACAAGTAGTAGAAAACAACAATTTTGTGCCAAGTTTAGCCCATAAAGTCTTCCAAAAGTAACTCAAGAATTTAACATCGCGACCAGAAACAATAGTCCTAGGCATGCCATGCAACCTAACGACTTCTCTAAAGAACAAATCCGCAATGTTTGAAGCATCATCGGTTTTATGACAAGCTATAAAATGTGCCATCTTAGAGAATCTATCCACAACAACAAAAATAGAATCCCTCCCCTTCTTAGTCCTAGGCAACCCCAAAATAAAGTCCATAGAAATGTCAATCCAAGTTCTTTTTAAGAATAGCACGCAAAAGTGTTCCCAAAGTTCTATTGACAACTTCAGTTTGTCCATCCGTTTGAGGATGACAAGTAGTAGAAAACAACAATTTTGTGCCAAGTTTAGCCCATAAAGTCTTCCAAAAGTAACTCAAGAATTTAACATCGCGACCAGAAACAATAGTCCTAGGCATGCCATGCAACCTAACGACTTCTCTAAAGAACAAATCCGCAATGTTTGAAGCATCATCGGTTTTATGACAAGCTATAAAATGTGCCATCTTAGAGAATCTATCCACAACAACAAAAATAGAATCCCTCCCCTTCTTAGTCCTAGGCAACCCCAAAATAAAGTCCATAGAAATGTCAATCCAAGTTCTTTTTAAGAATAGCACGCAAAAGTGTTCCCAAAGTTCTATTGACAACTTCAGTTTGTCCATCCGTTTGAGGATGACAAGTAGTAGAAAACAACAATTTTGTGCCAAGTTTAGCCCATAAAGTCTTCCAAAAGTAACTCAAGAATTTAACATCGCGACCAGAAACAATAGTCCTAGGCATGCCATGCAACCTAACGACTTCTCTAAAGAACAAATCCGCAATGTTTGAAGCATCATCGGTTTTATGACAAGCTATAAAATGTGCCATCTTAGAGAATCTATCCACAACAACAAAATAGAATCCCTCCCCTTCTTAGTCCTAGGCAACCCCAAAATAAAGTCCATAGAAATGTCAATCCAAGTTCTTTTTAAGAATAGCACGCAAAAGTGTTCCCAAAGTTCTATTGACAACTTCAGTTTGTCCATCCGTTTGAGGATGACAAGTAGTAGAAAACAACAATTTTGTGCCAAGTTTAGCCCATAAAGTCTTCCAAAAGTAACTCAAGAATTTAACATCGCGACCAGAAACAATAGTCCTAGGCATGCCATGCAACCTAACGACTTCTCTAAAGAACAAATCCGCAATGTTTGAAGCATCATCGGTTTTATGACAAGCTATAAAATGTGCCATCTTAGAGAATCTATCCACAACAACAAAAATAGAATCCCTCCCCTTCTTAGTCCTAGGCAACCCCAAAATAAAGTCCATAGAAATGTCAATCCAAGTTCTTTTTAAGAATAGCACGCAAAAGTGTTCCCAAAGTTCTATTGACAACTTCAGTTTGTCCATCCGTTTGAGGATGACAAGTAGTAGAAAACAACAATTTTGTGCCAAGTTTAGCCCATAAAGTCTTCCAAAAGTAACTCAAGAATTTAACATCGCGACCAGAAACAATAGTCCTAGGCATGCCATGCAACCTAACGACTTCTCTAAAGAACAAATCCGCAATGTTTGAAGCATCATCGGTTTTATGACAAGCTATAAAATGTGCCATCTTAGAGAATCTATCCACAACAACAAAAATAGAATCCCTCCCCTTCTTAGTCCTAGGCAACCCCAAAATAAAGTCCATAGAAATGTCAATCCAAGTTCTTTTTAAGAATAGCACGCAAAAGTGTTCCCAAAGTTCTATTGACAACTTCAGTTTGTCCATCCGTTTGAGGATGACAAGTAGTAGAAAACAACAATTTTGTGCCAAGTTTAGCCCATAAAGTCTTCCAAAAGTAACTCAAGAATTTAACATCGCGACCAGAAACAATAGTCCTAGGCATGCCATGCAACCTAACGACTTCTCTAAAGAACAAATCCGCAATGTTTGAAGCATCATCGGTTTTATGACAAGCTATAAAATGTGCCATCTTAGAGAATCTATCCACAACAACAAAAATAGAATCCCTCCCCTTCTTAGTCCTAGGCAACCCCAAAATAAAGTCCATAGAAATGTCAATCCAAGTTCTTTTTAAGAATAGCACGCAAAAGTGTTCCCAAAGTTCTATTGACAACTTCAGTTTGTCCATCCGTTTGAGGATGACAAGTAGTAGAAAACAACAATTTTGTGCCAAGTTTAGCCCATAAAGTCTTCCAAAAGTAACTCAAGAATTTAACATCGCGACCAGAAACAATAGTCCTAGGCATGCCATGCAACCTAACGACTTCTCTAAAGAACAAATCCGCAATGTTTGAAGCATCATCGGTTTTATGACAAGCTATAAAATGTGCCATCTTAGAGAATCTATCCACAACAACAAAAATAGAATCCCTCCCCTTCTTAGTCCTAGGCAACCCCAAAATAAAGTCCATAGAAATGTCAATCCAAGTTCTTTTTAAGAATAGCACGCAAAAGTGTTCCCAAAGTTCTATTGACAACTTCAGTTTGTCCATCCGTTTGAGGATGACAAGTAGTAGAAAACAACAATTTTGTGCCAAGTTTAGCCCATAAAGTCTTCCAAAAGTAACTCAAGAATTTAACATCGCGACCAGAAACAATAGTCCTAGGCATGCCATGCAACCTAACGACTTCTCTAAAGAACAAATCCGCAATGTTTGAAGCATCATCGGTTTTATGACAAGCTATAAAATGTGCCATCTTAGAGAATCTATCCACAACAACAAAAATAGAATCCCTCCCCTTCTTAGTCCTAGGCAACCCCAAAATAAAGTCCATAGAAATGTCAATCCAAGTTCTTTTTAAGAATAGCACGCAAAAGTGTTCCCAAAGTTCTATTGACAACTTCAGTTTGTCCATCCGTTTGAGGATGACAAGTAGTAGAAAACAACAATTTTGTGCCAAGTTTAGCCCATAAAGTCTTCCAAAAGTAACTCAAGAATTTAACATCGCGACCAGAAACAATAGTCCTAGGCATGCCATGCAACCTAACGACTTCTCTAAAGAACAAATCCGCAATGTTTGAAGCATCATCGGTTTTATGACAAGCTATAAAATGTGCCATCTTAGAGAATCTATCCACAACAACAAAAATAGAATCCCTCCCCTTCTTAGTCCTAGGCAACCCCAAAATAAAGTCCATAGAAATGTCAATCCAAGTTCTTTTTAAGAATAGCACGCAAAAGTGTTCCCAAAGTTCTATTGACAACTTCAGTTTGTCCATCCGTTTGAGGATGACAAGTAGTAGAAAACAACAATTTTGTGCCAAGTTTAGCCCATAAAGTCTTCCAAAAGTAACTCAAGAATTTAACATCGCGACCAGAAACAATAGTCCTAGGCATGCCATGCAACCTAACGACTTCTCTAAAGAACAAATCCGCAATGTTTGAAGCATCATCGGTTTTATGACAAGCTATAAAATGTGCCATCTTAGAGAATCTATCCACAACAACAAAAATAGAATCCCTCCCCTTCTTAGTCCTAGGCAACCCCAAAATAAAGTCCATAGAAATGTCAATCCAAGTTCTTTTTAAGAATAGCACGCAAAAGTGTTCCCAAAGTTCTATTGACAACTTCAGTTTGTCCATCCGTTTGAGGATGACAAGTAGTAGAAAACAACAATTTTGTGCCAAGTTTAGCCCATAAAGTCTTCCAAAAGTAACTCAAGAATTTAACATCGCGACCAGAAACAATAGTCCTAGGCATGCCATGCAACCTAACGACTTCTCTAAAGAACAAATCCGCAATGTTTGAAGCATCATCGGTTTTATGACAAGCTATAAAATGTGCCATCTTAGAGAATCTATCCACAACAACAAAAATAGAATCCCTCCCCTTCTTAGTCCTAGGCAACCCCAAAATAAAGTCCATAGAAATGTCAATCCAAGTTCTTTTTAAGAATAGCACGCAAAAGTGTTCCCAAAGTTCTATTGACAACTTCAGTTTGTCCATCCGTTTGAGGATGACAAGTAGTAGAAAACAACAATTTTGTGCCAAGTTTAGCCCATAAAGTCTTCCAAAAGTAACTCAAGAATTTAACATCGCGACCAGAAACAATAGTCCTAGGCATGCCATGCAACCTAACGACTTCTCTAAAGAACAAATCCGCAATGTTTGAAGCATCATCGGTTTTATGACAAGCTATAAAATGTGCCATCTTAGAGAATCTATCCACAACAACAAAAATAGAATCCCTCCCCTTCTTAGTCCTAGGCAACCCCAAAATAAAGTCCATAGAAATGTCAATCCAAGTTCTTTTTAAGAATAGCACGCAAAAGTGTTCCCAAAGTTCTATTGACAACTTCAGTTTGTCCATCCGTTTGAGGATGACAAGTAGTAGAAAACAACAATTTTGTGCCAAGTTTAGCCCATAAAGTCTTCCAAAAGTAACTCAAGAATTTAACATCGCGACCAGAAACAATAGTCCTAGGCATGCCATGCAACCTAACGACTTCTCTAAAGAACAAATCCGCAATGTTTGAAGCATCATCGGTTTTATGACAAGCTATAAAATGTGCCATCTTAGAGAATCTATCCACAACAACAAAAATAGAATCCCTCCCCTTCTTAGTCCTAGGCAACCCCAAAATAAAGTCCATAGAAATGTCAATCCAAGTTCTTTTTAAGAATAGCACGCAAAAGTGTTCCCAAAGTTCTATTGACAACTTCAGTTTGTCCATCCGTTTGAGGATGACAAGTAGTAGAAAACAACAATTTTGTGCCAAGTTTAGCCCATAAAGTCTTCCAAAAGTAACTCAAGAATTTAACATCGCGACCAGAAACAATAGTCCTAGGCATGCCATGCAACCTAACGACTTCTCTAAAGAACAAATCCGCAATGTTTGAAGCATCATCGGTTTTATGACAAGCTATAAAATGTGCCATCTTAGAGAATCTATCCACAACAACAAAAATAGAATCCCTCCCCTTCTTAGTCCTAGGCAACCCCAAAATAAAGTCCATAGAAATGTCAATCCAAGTTCTTTTTAAGAATAGCACGCAAAAGTGTTCCCAAAGTTCTATTGACAACTTCAGTTTGTCCATCCGTTTGAGGATGACAAGTAGTAGAAAACAACAATTTTGTGCCAAGTTTAGCCCATAAAGTCTTCCAAAAGTAACTCAAGAATTTAACATCGCGACCAGAAACAATAGTCCTAGGCATGCCATGCAACCTAACGACTTCTCTAAAGAACAAATCCGCAATGTTTGAAGCATCATCGGTTTTATGACAAGCTATAAAATGTGCCATCTTAGAGAATCTATCCACAACAACAAAAATAGAATCCCTCCCCTTCTTAGTCCTAGGCAACCCCAAAATAAAGTCCATAGAAATGTCAATCCAAGTTCTTTTTAAGAATAGCACGCAAAAGTGTTCCCAAAGTTCTATTGACAACTTCAGTTTGTCCATCCGTTTGAGGATGACAAGTAGTAGAAAACAACAATTTTGTGCCAAGTTTAGCCCATAAAGTCTTCCAAAAGTAACTCAAGAATTTAACATCGCGACCAGAAACAATAGTCCTAGGCATGCCATGCAACCTAACGACTTCTCTAAAGAACAAATCCGCAATGTTTGAAGCATCATCGGTTTTATGACAAGCTATAAAATGTGCCATCTTAGAGAATCTATCCACAACAACAAAAATAGAATCCCTCCCCTTCTTAGTCCTAGGCAACCCCAAAATAAAGTCCATAGAAATGTCAATCCAAGTTCTTTTTAAGAATAGCACGCAAAAGTGTTCCCAAAGTTCTATTGACAACTTCAGTTTGTCCATCCGTTTGAGGATGACAAGTAGTAGAAAACAACAATTTTGTGCCAAGTTTAGCCCATAAAGTCTTCCAAAAGTAACTCAAGAATTTAACATCGCGACCAGAAACAATAGTCCTAGGCATGCCATGCAACCTAACGACTTCTCTAAAGAACAAATCCGCAATGTTTGAAGCATCATCGGTTTTATGACAAGCTATAAAATGTGCCATCTTAGAGAATCTATCCACAACAACAAAAATAGAATCCCTCCCCTTCTTAGTCCTAGGCAACCCCAAAATAAAGTCCATAGAAATGTCAATCCAAGTTCTTTTTAAGAATAGCACGCAAAAGTGTTCCCAAAGTTCTATTGACAACTTCAGTTTGTCCATCCGTTTGAGGATGACAAGTAGTAGAAAACAACAATTTTGTGCCAAGTTTAGCCCATAAAGTCTTCCAAAAGTAACTCAAGAATTTAACATCGCGACCAGAAACAATAGTCCTAGGCATGCCATGCAACCTAACGACTTCTCTAAAGAACAAATCCGCAATGTTTGAAGCATCATCGGTTTTATGACAAGCTATAAAATGTGCCATCTTAGAGAATCTATCCACAACAACAAAAATAGAATCCCTCCCCTTCTTAGTCCTAGGCAACCCCAAAATAAAGTCCATAGAAATGTCAATCCAAGTTCTTTTTAAGAATAGCACGCAAAAGTGTTCCCAAAGTTCTATTGACAACTTCAGTTTGTCCATCCGTTTGAGGATGACAAGTAGTAGAAAACAACAATTTTGTGCCAAGTTTAGCCCATAAAGTCTTCCAAAAGTAACTCAAGAATTTAACATCGCGACCAGAAACAATAGTCCTAGGCATGCCATGCAACCTAACGACTTCTCTAAAGAACAAATCCGCAATGTTTGAAGCATCATCGGTTTTATGACAAGCTATAAAATGTGCCATCTTAGAGAATCTATCCACAACAACAAAAATAGAATCCCTCCCCTTCTTAGTCCTAGGCAACCCCAAAATAAAGTCCATAGAAATGTCAATCCAAGTTCTTTTTAAGAATAGCACGCAAAAGTGTTCCCAAAGTTCTATTGACAACTTCAGTTTGTCCATCCGTTTGAGGATGACAAGTAGTAGAAAACAACAATTTTGTGCCAAGTTTAGCCCATAAAGTCTTCCAAAAGTAACTCAAGAATTTAACATCGCGACCAGAAACAATAGTCCTAGGCATGCCATGCAACCTAACGACTTCTCTAAAGAACAAATCCGCAATGTTTGAAGCATCATCGGTTTTATGACAAGCTATAAAATGTGCCATCTTAGAGAATCTATCCACAACAACAAAAATAGAATCCCTCCCCTTCTTAGTCCTAGGCAACCCCAAAATAAAGTCCATAGAAATGTCAATCCAAGTTCTTTTTAAGAATAGCACGCAAAAGTGTTCCCAAAGTTCTATTGACAACTTCAGTTTGTCCATCCGTTTGAGGATGACAAGTAGTAGAAAACAACAATTTTGTGCCAAGTTTAGCCCATAAAGTCTTCCAAAAGTAACTCAAGAATTTAACATCGCGACCAGAAACAATAGTCCTAGGCATGCCATGCAACCTAACGACTTCTCTAAAGAACAAATCCGCAATGTTTGAAGCATCATCGGTTTTATGACAAGCTATAAAATGTGCCATCTTAGAGAATCTATCCACAACAACAAAAATAGAATCCCTCCCCTTCTTAGTCCTAGGCAACCCCAAAATAAAGTCCATAGAAATGTCAATCCAAGTTCTTTTTAAGAATAGCACGCAAAAGTGTTCCCAAAGTTCTATTGACAACTTCAGTTTGTCCATCCGTTTGAGGATGACAAGTAGTAGAAAACAACAATTTTGTGCCAAGTTTAGCCCATAAAGTCTTCCAAAAGTAACTCAAGAATTTAACATCGCGACCAGAAACAATAGTCCTAGGCATGCCATGCAACCTAACGACTTCTCTAAAGAACAAATCCGCAATGTTTGAAGCATCATCGGTTTTATGACAAGCTATAAAATGTGCCATCTTAGAGAATCTATCCACAACAACAAAAATAGAATCCCTCCCCTTCTTAGTCCTAGGCAACCCCAAAATAAAGTCCATAGAAATGTCAATCCAAGTTCTTTTTAAGAATAGCACGCAAAAGTGTTCCCAAAGTTCTATTGACAACTTCAGTTTGTCCATCCGTTTGAGGATGACAAGTAGTAGAAAACAACAATTTTGTGCCAAGTTTAGCCCATAAAGTCTTCCAAAAGTAACTCAAGAATTTAACATCGCGACCAGAAACAATAGTCCTAGGCATGCCATGCAACCTAACGACTTCTCTAAAGAACAAATCCGCAATGTTTGAAGCATCATCGGTTTTATGACAAGCTATAAAATGTGCCATCTTAGAGAATCTATCCACAACAACAAAAATAGAATCCCTCCCCTTCTTAGTCCTAGGCAACCCCAAAATAAAGTCCATAGAAATGTCAATCCAAGTTCTTTTTAAGAATAGCACGCAAAAGTGTTCCCAAAGTTCTATTGACAACTTCAGTTTGTCCATCCGTTTGAGGATGACAAGTAGTAGAAAACAACAATTTTGTGCCAAGTTTAGCCCATAAAGTCTTCCAAAAGTAACTCAAGAATTTAACATCGCGACCAGAAACAATAGTCCTAGGCATGCCATGCAACCTAACGACTTCTCTAAAGAACAAATCCGCAATGTTTGAAGCATCATCGGTTTTATGACAAGCTATAAAATGTGCCATCTTAGAGAATCTATCCACAACAACAAAAATAGAATCCCTCCCCTTCTTAGTCCTAGGCAACCCCAAAATAAAGTCCATAGAAATGTCAATCCAAGTTCTTTTTAAGAATAGCACGCAAAAGTGTTCCCAAAGTTCTATTGACAACTTCAGTTTGTCCATCCGTTTGAGGATGACAAGTAGTAGAAAACAACAATTTTGTGCCAAGTTTAGCCCATAAAGTCTTCCAAAAGTAACTCAAGAATTTAACATCGCGACCAGAAACAATAGTCCTAGGCATGCCATGCAACCTAACGACTTCTCTAAAGAACAAATCCGCAATGTTTGAAGCATCATCGGTTTTATGACAAGCTATAAAATGTGCCATCTTAGAGAATCTATCCACAACAACAAAAATAGAATCCCTCCCCTTCTTAGTCCTAGGCAACCCCAAAATAAAGTCCATAGAAATGTCAATCCAAGTTCTTTTTAAGAATAGCACGCAAAAGTGTTCCCAAAGTTCTATTGACAACTTCAGTTTGTCCATCCGTTTGAGGATGACAAGTAGTAGAAAACAACAATTTTGTGCCAAGTTTAGCCCATAAAGTCTTCCAAAAGTAACTCAAGAATTTAACATCGCGACCAGAAACAATAGTCCTAGGCATGCCATGCAACCTAACGACTTCTCTAAAGAACAAATCCGCAATGTTTGAAGCATCATCGGTTTTATGACAAGCTATAAAATGTGCCATCTTAGAGAATCTATCCACAACAACAAAAATAGAATCCCTCCCCTTCTTAGTCCTAGGCAACCCCAAAATAAAGTCCATAGAAATGTCAATCCAAGTTCTTTTTAAGAATAGCACGCAAAAGTGTTCCCAAAGTTCTATTGACAACTTCAGTTTGTCCATCCGTTTGAGGATGACAAGTAGTAGAAAACAACAATTTTGTGCCAAGTTTAGCCCATAAAGTCTTCCAAAAGTAACTCAAGAATTTAACATCGCGACCAGAAACAATAGTCCTAGGCATGCCATGCAACCTAACGACTTCTCTAAAGAACAAATCCGCAATGTTTGAAGCATCATCGGTTTTATGACAAGCTATAAAATGTGCCATCTTAGAGAATCTATCCACAACAACAAAAATAGAATCCCTCCCCTTCTTAGTCCTAGGCAACCCCAAAATAAAGTCCATAGAAATGTCAATCCAAGTTCTTTTTAAGAATAGCACGCAAAAGTGTTCCCAAAGTTCTATTGACAACTTCAGTTTGTCCATCCGTTTGAGGATGACAAGTAGTAGAAAACAACAATTTTGTGCCAAGTTTAGCCCATAAAGTCTTCCAAAAGTAACTCAAGAATTTAACATCGCGACCAGAAACAATAGTCCTAGGCATGCCATGCAACCTAACGACTTCTCTAAAGAACAAATCCGCAATGTTTGAAGCATCATCGGTTTTATGACAAGCTATAAAATGTGCCATCTTAGAGAATCTATCCACAACAACAAAAATAGAATCCCTCCCCTTCTTAGTCCTAGGCAACCCCAAAATAAAGTCCATAGAAATGTCAATCCAAGTTCTTTTTAAGAATAGCACGCAAAAGTGTTCCCAAAGTTCTATTGACAACTTCAGTTTGTCCATCCGTTTGAGGATGACAAGTAGTAGAAAACAACAATTTTGTGCCAAGTTTAGCCCATAAAGTCTTCCAAAAGTAACTCAAGAATTTAACATCGCGACCAGAAACAATAGTCCTAGGCATGCCATGCAACCTAACGACTTCTCTAAAGAACAAATCCGCAATGTTTGAAGCATCATCGGTTTTATGACAAGCTATAAAATGTGCCATCTTAGAGAATCTATCCACAACAACAAAAATAGAATCCCTCCCCTTCTTAGTCCTAGGCAACCCCAAAATAAAGTCCATAGAAATGTCAATCCAAGTTCTTTTTAAGAATAGCACGCAAAAGTGTTCCCAAAGTTCTATTGACAACTTCAGTTTGTCCATCCGTTTGAGGATGACAAGTAGTAGAAAACAACAATTTTGTGCCAAGTTTAGCCCATAAAGTCTTCCAAAAGTAACTCAAGAATTTAACATCGCGACCAGAAACAATAGTCCTAGGCATGCCATGCAACCTAACGACTTCTCTAAAGAACAAATCCGCAATGTTTGAAGCATCATCGGTTTTATGACAAGCTATAAAATGTGCCATCTTAGAGAATCTATCCACAACAACAAAAATAGAATCCCTCCCCTTCTTAGTCCTAGGCAACCCCAAAATAAAGTCCATAGAAATGTCAATCCAAGTTCTTTTTAAGAATAGCACGCAAAAGTGTTCCCAAAGTTCTATTGACAACTTCAGTTTGTCCATCCGTTTGAGGATGACAAGTAGTAGAAAACAACAATTTTGTGCCAAGTTTAGCCCATAAAGTCTTCCAAAAGTAACTCAAGAATTTAACATCGCGACCAGAAACAATAGTCCTAGGCATGCCATGCAACCTAACGACTTCTCTAAAGAACAAATCCGCAATGTTTGAAGCATCATCGGTTTTATGACAAGCTATAAAATGTGCCATCTTAGAGAATCTATCCACAACAACAAAAATAGAATCCCTCCCCTTCTTAGTCCTAGGCAACCCCAAAATAAAGTCCATAGAAATGTCAATCCAAGTTCTTTTTAAGAATAGCACGCAAAAGTGTTCCCAAAGTTCTATTGACAACTTCAGTTTGTCCATCCGTTTGAGGATGACAAGTAGTAGAAAACAACAATTTTGTGCCAAGTTTAGCCCATAAAGTCTTCCAAAAGTAACTCAAGAATTTAACATCGCGACCAGAAACAATAGTCCTAGGCATGCCATGCAACCTAACGACTTCTCTAAAGAACAAATCCGCAATGTTTGAAGCATCATCGGTTTTATGACAAGCTATAAAATGTGCCATCTTAGAGAATCTATCCACAACAACAAAAATAGAATCCCTCCCCTTCTTAGTCCTAGGCAACCCCAAAATAAAGTCCATAGAAATGTCAATCCAAGTTCTTTTTAAGAATAGCACGCAAAAGTGTTCCCAAAGTTCTATTGACAACTTCAGTTTGTCCATCCGTTTGAGGATGACAAGTAGTAGAAAACAACAATTTTGTGCCAAGTTTAGCCCATAAAGTCTTCCAAAAGTAACTCAAGAATTTAACATCGCGACCAGAAACAATAGTCCTAGGCATGCCATGCAACCTAACGACTTCTCTAAAGAACAAATCCGCAATGTTTGAAGCATCATCGGTTTTATGACAAGCTATAAAATGTGCCATCTTAGAGAATCTATCCACAACAACAAAAATAGAATCCCTCCCCTTCTTAGTCCTAGGCAACCCCAAAATAAAGTCCATAGAAATGTCAATCCAAGTTCTTTTTAAGAATAGCACGCAAAAGTGTTCCCAAAGTTCTATTGACAACTTCAGTTTGTCCATCCGTTTGAGGATGACAAGTAGTAGAAAACAACAATTTTGTGCCAAGTTTAGCCCATAAAGTCTTCCAAAAGTAACTCAAGAATTTAACATCGCGACCAGAAACAATAGTCCTAGGCATGCCATGCAACCTAACGACTTCTCTAAAGAACAAATCCGCAATGTTTGAAGCATCATCGGTTTTATGACAAGCTATAAAATGTGCCATCTTAGAGAATCTATCCACAACAACAAAAATAGAATCCCTCCCCTTCTTAGTCCTAGGCAACCCCAAAATAAAGTCCATAGAAATGTCAATCCAAGTTCTTTTTAAGAATAGCACGCAAAAGTGTTCCCAAAGTTCTATTGACAACTTCAGTTTGTCCATCCGTTTGAGGATGACAAGTAGTAGAAAACAACAATTTTGTGCCAAGTTTAGCCCATAAAGTCTTCCAAAAGTAACTCAAGAATTTAACATCGCGACCAGAAACAATAGTCCTAGGCATGCCATGCAACCTAACGACTTCTCTAAAGAACAAATCCGCAATGTTTGAAGCATCATCGGTTTTATGACAAGCTATAAAATGTGCCATCTTAGAGAATCTATCCACAACAACAAAAATAGAATCCCTCCCCTTCTTAGTCCTAGGCAACCCCAAAATAAAGTCCATAGAAATGTCAATCCAAGTTCTTTTTAAGAATAGCACGCAAAAGTGTTCCCAAAGTTCTATTGACAACTTCAGTTTGTCCATCCGTTTGAGGATGACAAGTAGTAGAAAACAACAATTTTGTGCCAAGTTTAGCCCATAAAGTCTTCCAAAAGTAACTCAAGAATTTAACATCGCGACCAGAAACAATAGTCCTAGGCATGCCATGCAACCTAACGACTTCTCTAAAGAACAAATCCGCAATGTTTGAAGCATCATCGGTTTTATGACAAGCTATAAAATGTGCCATCTTAGAGAATCTATCCACAACAACAAAAATAGAATCCCTCCCCTTCTTAGTCCTAGGCAACCCCAAAATAAAGTCCATAGAAATGTCAATCCAAGTTCTTTTTAAGAATAGCACGCAAAAGTGTTCCCAAAGTTCTATTGACAACTTCAGTTTGTCCATCCGTTTGAGGATGACAAGTAGTAGAAAACAACAATTTTGTGCCAAGTTTAGCCCATAAAGTCTTCCAAAAGTAACTCAAGAATTTAACATCGCGACCAGAAACAATAGTCCTAGGCATGCCATGCAACCTAACGACTTCTCTAAAGAACAAATCCGCAATGTTTGAAGCATCATCGGTTTTATGACAAGCTATAAAATGTGCCATCTTAGAGAATCTATCCACAACAACAAAAATAGAATCCCTCCCCTTCTTAGTCCTAGGCAACCCCAAAATAAAGTCCATAGAAATGTCAATCCAAGTTCTTTTTAAGAATAGCACGCAAAAGTGTTCCCAAAGTTCTATTGACAACTTCAGTTTGTCCATCCGTTTGAGGATGACAAGTAGTAGAAAACAACAATTTTGTGCCAAGTTTAGCCCATAAAGTCTTCCAAAAGTAACTCAAGAATTTAACATCGCGACCAGAAACAATAGTCCTAGGCATGCCATGCAACCTAACGACTTCTCTAAAGAACAAATCCGCAATGTTTGAAGCATCATCGGTTTTATGACAAGCTATAAAATGTGCCATCTTAGAGAATCTATCCACAACAACAAAAATAGAATCCCTCCCCTTCTTAGTCCTAGGCAACCCCAAAATAAAGTCCATAGAAATGTCAATCCAAGTTCTTTTTAAGAATAGCACGCAAAAGTGTTCCCAAAGTTCTATTGACAACTTCAGTTTGTCCATCCGTTTGAGGATGACAAGTAGTAGAAAACAACAATTTTGTGCCAAGTTTAGCCCATAAAGTCTTCCAAAAGTAACTCAAGAATTTAACATCGCGACCAGAAACAATAGTCCTAGGCATGCCATGCAACCTAACGACTTCTCTAAAGAACAAATCCGCAATGTTTGAAGCATCATCGGTTTTATGACAAGCTATAAAATGTGCCATCTTAGAGAATCTATCCACAACAACAAAAATAGAATCCCTCCCCTTCTTAGTCCTAGGCAACCCCAAAATAAAGTCCATAGAAATGTCAATCCAAGTTCTTTTTAAGAATAGCACGCAAAAGTGTTCCCAAAGTTCTATTGACAACTTCAGTTTGTCCATCCGTTTGAGGATGACAAGTAGTAGAAAACAACAATTTTGTGCCAAGTTTAGCCCATAAAGTCTTCCAAAAGTAACTCAAGAATTTAACATCGCGACCAGAAACAATAGTCCTAGGCATGCCATGCAACCTAACGACTTCTCTAAAGAACAAATCCGCAATGTTTGAAGCATCATCGGTTTTATGACAAGCTATAAAATGTGCCATCTTAGAGAATCTATCCACAACAACAAAAATAGAATCCCTCCCCTTCTTAGTCCTAGGCAACCCCAAAATAAAGTCCATAGAAATGTCAATCCAAGTTCTTTTTAAGAATAGCACGCAAAAGTGTTCCCAAAGTTCTATTGACAACTTCAGTTTGTCCATCCGTTTGAGGATGACAAGTAGTAGAAAACAACAATTTTGTGCCAAGTTTAGCCCATAAAGTCTTCCAAAAGTAACTCAAGAATTTAACATCGCGACCAGAAACAATAGTCCTAGGCATGCCATGCAACCTAACGACTTCTCTAAAGAACAAATCCGCAATGTTTGAAGCATCATCGGTTTTATGACAAGCTATAAAATGTGCCATCTTAGAGAATCTATCCACAACAACAAAAATAGAATCCCTCCCCTTCTTAGTCCTAGGCAACCCCAAAATAAAGTCCATAGAAATGTCAATCCAAGTTCTTTTTAAGAATAGCACGCAAAAGTGTTCCCAAAGTTCTATTGACAACTTCAGTTTGTCCATCCGTTTGAGGATGACAAGTAGTAGAAAACAACAATTTTGTGCCAAGTTTAGCCCATAAAGTCTTCCAAAAGTAACTCAAGAATTTAACATCGCGACCAGAAACAATAGTCCTAGGCATGCCATGCAACCTAACGACTTCTCTAAAGAACAAATCCGCAATGTTTGAAGCATCATCGGTTTTATGACAAGCTATAAAATGTGCCATCTTAGAGAATCTATCCACAACAACAAAAATAGAATCCCTCCCCTTCTTAGTCCTAGGCAACCCCAAAATAAAGTCCATAGAAATGTCAATCCAAGTTCTTTTTAAGAATAGCACGCAAAAGTGTTCCCAAAGTTCTATTGACAACTTCAGTTTGTCCATCCGTTTGAGGATGACAAGTAGTAGAAAACAACAATTTTGTGCCAAGTTTAGCCCATAAAGTCTTCCAAAAGTAACTCAAGAATTTAACATCGCGACCAGAAACAATAGTCCTAGGCATGCCATGCAACCTAACGACTTCTCTAAAGAACAAATCCGCAATGTTTGAAGCATCATCGGTTTTATGACAAGCTATAAAATGTGCCATCTTAGAGAATCTATCCACAACAACAAAAATAGAATCCCTCCCCTTCTTAGTCCTAGGCAACCCCAAAATAAAGTCCATAGAAATGTCAATCCAAGTTCTTTTTAAGAATAGCACGCAAAAGTGTTCCCAAAGTTCTATTGACAACTTCAGTTTGTCCATCCGTTTGAGGATGACAAGTAGTAGAAAACAACAATTTTGTGCCAAGTTTAGCCCATAAAGTCTTCCAAAAGTAACTCAAGAATTTAACATCGCGACCAGAAACAATAGTCCTAGGCATGCCATGCAACCTAACGACTTCTCTAAAGAACAAATCCGCAATGTTTGAAGCATCATCGGTTTTATGACAAGCTATAAAATGTGCCATCTTAGAGAATCTATCCACAACAACAAAAATAGAATCCCTCCCCTTCTTAGTCCTAGGCAACCCCAAAATAAAGTCCATAGAAATGTCAATCCAAGTTCTTTTTAAGAATAGCACGCAAAAGTGTTCCCAAAGTTCTATTGACAACTTCAGTTTGTCCATCCGTTTGAGGATGACAAGTAGTAGAAAACAACAATTTTGTGCCAAGTTTAGCCCATAAAGTCTTCCAAAAGTAACTCAAGAATTTAACATCGCGACCAGAAACAATAGTCCTAGGCATGCCATGCAACCTAACGACTTCTCTAAAGAACAAATCCGCAATGTTTGAAGCATCATCGGTTTTATGACAAGCTATAAAATGTGCCATCTTAGAGAATCTATCCACAACAACAAAAATAGAATCCCTCCCCTTCTTAGTCCTAGGCAACCCCAAAATAAAGTCCATAGAAATGTCAATCCAAGTTCTTTTTAAGAATAGCACGCAAAAGTGTTCCCAAAGTTCTATTGACAACTTCAGTTTGTCCATCCGTTTGAGGATGACAAGTAGTAGAAAACAACAATTTTGTGCCAAGTTTAGCCCATAAAGTCTTCCAAAAGTAACTCAAGAATTTAACATCGCGACCAGAAACAATAGTCCTAGGCATGCCATGCAACCTAACGACTTCTCTAAAGAACAAATCCGCAATGTTTGAAGCATCATCGGTTTTATGACAAGCTATAAAATGTGCCATCTTAGAGAATCTATCCACAACAACAAAAATAGAATCCCTCCCCTTCTTAGTCCTAGGCAACCCCAAAATAAAGTCCATAGAAATGTCAATCCAAGTTCTTTTTAAGAATAGCACGCAAAAGTGTTCCCAAAGTTCTATTGACAACTTCAGTTTGTCCATCCGTTTGAGGATGACAAGTAGTAGAAAACAACAATTTTGTGCCAAGTTTAGCCCATAAAGTCTTCCAAAAGTAACTCAAGAATTTAACATCGCGACCAGAAACAATAGTCCTAGGCATGCCATGCAACCTAACGACTTCTCTAAAGAACAAATCCGCAATGTTTGAAGCATCATCGGTTTTATGACAAGCTATAAAATGTGCCATCTTAGAGAATCTATCCACAACAACAAAAATAGAATCCCTCCCCTTCTTAGTCCTAGGCAACCCCAAAATAAAGTCCATAGAAATGTCAATCCAAGTTCTTTTTAAGAATAGCACGCAAAAGTGTTCCCAAAGTTCTATTGACAACTTCAGTTTGTCCATCCGTTTGAGGATGACAAGTAGTAGAAAACAACAATTTTGTGCCAAGTTTAGCCCATAAAGTCTTCCAAAAGTAACTCAAGAATTTAACATCGCGACCAGAAACAATAGTCCTAGGCATGCCATGCAACCTAACGACTTCTCTAAAGAACAAATCCGCAATGTTTGAAGCATCATCGGTTTTATGACAAGCTATAAAATGTGCCATCTTAGAGAATCTATCCACAACAACAAAAATAGAATCCCTCCCCTTCTTAGTCCTAGGCAACCCCAAAATAAAGTCCATAGAAATGTCAATCCAAGTTCTTTTTAAGAATAGCACGCAAAAGTGTTCCCAAAGTTCTATTGACAACTTCAGTTTGTCCATCCGTTTGAGGATGACAAGTAGTAGAAAACAACAATTTTGTGCCAAGTTTAGCCCATAAAGTCTTCCAAAAGTAACTCAAGAATTTAACATCGCGACCAGAAACAATAGTCCTAGGCATGCCATGCAACCTAACGACTTCTCTAAAGAACAAATCCGCAATGTTTGAAGCATCATCGGTTTTATGACAAGCTATAAAATGTGCCATCTTAGAGAATCTATCCACAACAACAAAAATAGAATCCCTCCCCTTCTTAGTCCTAGGCAACCCCAAAATAAAGTCCATAGAAATGTCAATCCAAGTTCTTTTTAAGAATAGCACGCAAAAGTGTTCCCAAAGTTCTATTGACAACTTCAGTTTGTCCATCCGTTTGAGGATGACAAGTAGTAGAAAACAACAATTTTGTGCCAAGTTTAGCCCATAAAGTCTTCCAAAAGTAACTCAAGAATTTAACATCGCGACCAGAAACAATAGTCCTAGGCATGCCATGCAACCTAACGACTTCTCTAAAGAACAAATCCGCAATGTTTGAAGCATCATCGGTTTTATGACAAGCTATAAAATGTGCCATCTTAGAGAATCTATCCACAACAACAAAAATAGAATCCCTCCCCTTCTTAGTCCTAGGCAACCCCAAAATAAAGTCCATAGAAATGTCAATCCAAGTTCTTTTTAAGAATAGCACGCAAAAGTGTTCCCAAAGTTCTATTGACAACTTCAGTTTGTCCATCCGTTTGAGGATGACAAGTAGTAGAAAACAACAATTTTGTGCCAAGTTTAGCCCATAAAGTCTTCCAAAAGTAACTCAAGAATTTAACATCGCGACCAGAAACAATAGTCCTAGGCATGCCATGCAACCTAACGACTTCTCTAAAGAACAAATCCGCAATGTTTGAAGCATCATCGGTTTTATGACAAGCTATAAAATGTGCCATCTTAGAGAATCTATCCACAACAACAAAAATAGAATCCCTCCCCTTCTTAGTCCTAGGCAACCCCAAAATAAAGTCCATAGAAATGTCAATCCAAGTTCTTTTTAAGAATAGCACGCAAAAGTGTTCCCAAAGTTCTATTGACAACTTCAGTTTGTCCATCCGTTTGAGGATGACAAGTAGTAGAAAACAACAATTTTGTGCCAAGTTTAGCCCATAAAGTCTTCCAAAAGTAACTCAAGAATTTAACATCGCGACCAGAAACAATAGTCCTAGGCATGCCATGCAACCTAACGACTTCTCTAAAGAACAAATCCGCAATGTTTGAAGCATCATCGGTTTTATGACAAGCTATAAAATGTGCCATCTTAGAGAATCTATCCACAACAACAAAAATAGAATCCCTCCCCTTCTTAGTCCTAGGCAACCCCAAAATAAAGTCCATAGAAATGTCAATCCAAGTTCTTTTTAAGAATAGCACGCAAAAGTGTTCCCAAAGTTCTATTGACAACTTCAGTTTGTCCATCCGTTTGAGGATGACAAGTAGTAGAAAACAACAATTTTGTGCCAAGTTTAGCCCATAAAGTCTTCCAAAAGTAACTCAAGAATTTAACATCGCGACCAGAAACAATAGTCCTAGGCATGCCATGCAACCTAACGACTTCTCTAAAGAACAAATCCGCAATGTTTGAAGCATCATCGGTTTTATGACAAGCTATAAAATGTGCCATCTTAGAGAATCTATCCACAACAACAAAAATAGAATCCCTCCCCTTCTTAGTCCTAGGCAACCCCAAAATAAAGTCCATAGAAATGTCAATCCAAGTTCTTTTTAAGAATAGCACGCAAAAGTGTTCCCAAAGTTCTATTGACAACTTCAGTTTGTCCATCCGTTTGAGGATGACAAGTAGTAGAAAACAACAATTTTGTGCCAAGTTTAGCCCATAAAGTCTTCCAAAAGTAACTCAAGAATTTAACATCGCGACCAGAAACAATAGTCCTAGGCATGCCATGCAACCTAACGACTTCTCTAAAGAACAAATCCGCAATGTTTGAAGCATCATCGGTTTTATGACAAGCTATAAAATGTGCCATCTTAGAGAATCTATCCACAACAACAAAAATAGAATCCCTCCCCTTCTTAGTCCTAGGCAACCCCAAAATAAAGTCCATAGAAATGTCAATCCAAGTTCTTTTTAAGAATAGCACGCAAAAGTGTTCCCAAAGTTCTATTGACAACTTCAGTTTGTCCATCCGTTTGAGGATGACAAGTAGTAGAAAACAACAATTTTGTGCCAAGTTTAGCCCATAAAGTCTTCCAAAAGTAACTCAAGAATTTAACATCGCGACCAGAAACAATAGTCCTAGGCATGCCATGCAACCTAACGACTTCTCTAAAGAACAAATCCGCAATGTTTGAAGCATCATCGGTTTTATGACAAGCTATAAAATGTGCCATCTTAGAGAATCTATCCACAACAACAAAAATAGAATCCCTCCCCTTCTTAGTCCTAGGCAACCCCAAAATAAAGTCCATAGAAATGTCAATCCAAGTTCTTTTTAAGAATAGCACGCAAAAGTGTTCCCAAAGTTCTATTGACAACTTCAGTTTGTCCATCCGTTTGAGGATGACAAGTAGTAGAAAACAACAATTTTGTGCCAAGTTTAGCCCATAAAGTCTTCCAAAAGTAACTCAAGAATTTAACATCGCGACCAGAAACAATAGTCCTAGGCATGCCATGCAACCTAACGACTTCTCTAAAGAACAAATCCGCAATGTTTGAAGCATCATCGGTTTTATGACAAGCTATAAAATGTGCCATCTTAGAGAATCTATCCACAACAACAAAAATAGAATCCCTCCCCTTCTTAGTCCTAGGCAACCCCAAAATAAAGTCCATAGAAATGTCAATCCAAGTTCTTTTTAAGAATAGCACGCAAAAGTGTTCCCAAAGTTCTATTGACAACTTCAGTTTGTCCATCCGTTTGAGGATGACAAGTAGTAGAAAACAACAATTTTGTGCCAAGTTTAGCCCATAAAGTCTTCCAAAAGTAACTCAAGAATTTAACATCGCGACCAGAAACAATAGTCCTAGGCATGCCATGCAACCTAACGACTTCTCTAAAGAACAAATCCGCAATGTTTGAAGCATCATCGGTTTTATGACAAGCTATAAAATGTGCCATCTTAGAGAATCTATCCACAACAACAAAAATAGAATCCCTCCCCTTCTTAGTCCTAGGCAACCCCAAAATAAAGTCCATAGAAATGTCAATCCAAGTTCTTTTTAAGAATAGCACGCAAAAGTGTTCCCAAAGTTCTATTGACAACTTCAGTTTGTCCATCCGTTTGAGGATGACAAGTAGTAGAAAACAACAATTTTGTGCCAAGTTTAGCCCATAAAGTCTTCCAAAAGTAACTCAAGAATTTAACATCGCGACCAGAAACAATAGTCCTAGGCATGCCATGCAACCTAACGACTTCTCTAAAGAACAAATCCGCAATGTTTGAAGCATCATCGGTTTTATGACAAGCTATAAAATGTGCCATCTTAGAGAATCTATCCACAACAACAAAAATAGAATCCCTCCCCTTCTTAGTCCTAGGCAACCCCAAAATAAAGTCCATAGAAATGTCAATCCAAGTTCTTTTTAAGAATAGCACGCAAAAGTGTTCCCAAAGTTCTATTGACAACTTCAGTTTGTCCATCCGTTTGAGGATGACAAGTAGTAGAAAACAACAATTTTGTGCCAAGTTTAGCCCATAAAGTCTTCCAAAAGTAACTCAAGAATTTAACATCGCGACCAGAAACAATAGTCCTAGGCATGCCATGCAACCTAACGACTTCTCTAAAGAACAAATCCGCAATGTTTGAAGCATCATCGGTTTTATGACAAGCTATAAAATGTGCCATCTTAGAGAATCTATCCACAACAACAAAAATAGAATCCCTCCCCTTCTTAGTCCTAGGCAACCCCAAAATAAAGTCCATAGAAATGTCAATCCAAGTTCTTTTTAAGAATAGCACGCAAAAGTGTTCCCAAAGTTCTATTGACAACTTCAGTTTGTCCATCCGTTTGAGGATGACAAGTAGTAGAAAACAACAATTTTGTGCCAAGTTTAGCCCATAAAGTCTTCCAAAAGTAACTCAAGAATTTAACATCGCGACCAGAAACAATAGTCCTAGGCATGCCATGCAACCTAACGACTTCTCTAAAGAACAAATCCGCAATGTTTGAAGCATCATCGGTTTTATGACAAGCTATAAAATGTGCCATCTTAGAGAATCTATCCACAACAACAAAAATAGAATCCCTCCCCTTCTTAGTCCTAGGCAACCCCAAAATAAAGTCCATAGAAATGTCAATCCAAGTTCTTTTTAAGAATAGCACGCAAAAGTGTTCCCAAAGTTCTATTGACAACTTCAGTTTGTCCATCCGTTTGAGGATGACAAGTAGTAGAAAACAACAATTTTGTGCCAAGTTTAGCCCATAAAGTCTTCCAAAAGTAACTCAAGAATTTAACATCGCGACCAGAAACAATAGTCCTAGGCATGCCATGCAACCTAACGACTTCTCTAAAGAACAAATCCGCAATGTTTGAAGCATCATCGGTTTTATGACAAGCTATAAAATGTGCCATCTTAGAGAATCTATCCACAACAACAAAAATAGAATCCCTCCCCTTCTTAGTCCTAGGCAACCCCAAAATAAAGTCCATAGAAATGTCAATCCAAGTTCTTTTTAAGAATAGCACGCAAAAGTGTTCCCAAAGTTCTATTGACAACTTCAGTTTGTCCATCCGTTTGAGGATGACAAGTAGTAGAAAACAACAATTTTGTGCCAAGTTTAGCCCATAAAGTCTTCCAAAAGTAACTCAAGAATTTAACATCGCGACCAGAAACAATAGTCCTAGGCATGCCATGCAACCTAACGACTTCTCTAAAGAACAAATCCGCAATGTTTGAAGCATCATCGGTTTTATGACAAGCTATAAAATGTGCCATCTTAGAGAATCTATCCACAACAACAAAAATAGAATCCCTCCCCTTCTTAGTCCTAGGCAACCCCAAAATAAAGTCCATAGAAATGTCAATCCAAGTTCTTTTTAAGAATAGCACGCAAAAGTGTTCCCAAAGTTCTATTGACAACTTCAGTTTGTCCATCCGTTTGAGGATGACAAGTAGTAGAAAACAACAATTTTGTGCCAAGTTTAGCCCATAAAGTCTTCCAAAAGTAACTCAAGAATTTAACATCGCGACCAGAAACAATAGTCCTAGGCATGCCATGCAACCTAACGACTTCTCTAAAGAACAAATCCGCAATGTTTGAAGCATCATCGGTTTTATGACAAGCTATAAAATGTGCCATCTTAGAGAATCTATCCACAACAACAAAAATAGAATCCCTCCCCTTCTTAGTCCTAGGCAACCCCAAAATAAAGTCCATAGAAATGTCAATCCAAGTTCTTTTTAAGAATAGCACGCAAAAGTGTTCCCAAAGTTCTATTGACAACTTCAGTTTGTCCATCCGTTTGAGGATGACAAGTAGTAGAAAACAACAATTTTGTGCCAAGTTTAGCCCATAAAGTCTTCCAAAAGTAACTCAAGAATTTAACATCGCGACCAGAAACAATAGTCCTAGGCATGCCATGCAACCTAACGACTTCTCTAAAGAACAAATCCGCAATGTTTGAAGCATCATCGGTTTTATGACAAGCTATAAAATGTGCCATCTTAGAGAATCTATCCACAACAACAAAAATAGAATCCCTCCCCTTCTTAGTCCTAGGCAACCCCAAAATAAAGTCCATAGAAATGTCAATCCAAGTTCTTTTTAAGAAAGCACGCAAAAGTGTTCCCAAAGTTCTATTGACAACTTCAGTTTGTCCAGCCGTTTGAGGATGACAAGTAGTAGAAAACAACAATTTTGTGCCAAGTTTAGCCCATAAAGTCATTCCAAAAGTAACTCAAGAATTTAACATCGCGACCAGAAACAATAGTCCTAGGCATGCCATGCAACCTAACGAATTCTCTAAAGAACAATCCGCAATGTGTGAAGCATCATCGGTTTTATGACAAGCTATAAAAGGTGCCATCTTAGAGAATCTATCCACAACAACAAAAATAGAATCCCTCCCCTTCTTAGTCCTAGGCGACCCCAAAATAAAGTCCATAGAATGTCAATCCAAGTTCTTTTTAAGAATAGCACGCAAAGTGTTCCCAAAGTTTCTATTGACAACTTCAGTTTGTCCACCGTTTGAGGATGACAAGTAGTAGAAAACAACAATTTGTGCTCAGTTGAGCCATAAGCTGCACCCTGACCTCGGTAAATTAAACTAAGCAGCGAATAAAAAAAATTTTCTTTCAAACATGGAAGGAGTTTCAAAATACATTTTATAAAAGTGTTTACAAAATAACAACATGATCATTCCAATGACATAACAAAATACAAAATATCATTAGTGTGATCATGTTACAAAATGGTACAAAATAATCATCCTTCCAATCTTCGTATGCATATGACCCCCATCCACAGTCAACGTCCCGGTCCGTCGCTCTTATCTGCATCACATGAAAATAACTGAAATGAGAATAAATCTCAGCAAGTGGAACTCTTACATAGCAATGATACATAGTATACTCTGTAAAACATGGCTTTTAAATCATAAATACCATCGACTCTGAAACATGAATAACGTAGCAATAACTGTAGCAATAGCAATGGCAATAGATAGCAAACGATGGTATTTCTCTTTTCTATGGTTGGATTGATATCAATAGTATCTGTGACTGTGGTTGCCAATATCCCATCGATATAAATCGATAACTGTGAGGGGATAAAAGCCTATGGTCGATGATCATCTAATTGCATGCAATGCTATGGCTATGATTAATCAATCCAATAAAACATTTGAATTCTCAATAGCATTTAAGGCCGTCGTTTCGCAATCTCATAATATCTCTTGTATTCCCTTTTTAACAATAGTGAGACATCAATGCCTCCAATAGATAATCAATGAAATCAATACATAACAATGGATCAATGGAAGGGAATAACACTTTGAAACCTTTAAAACACAATACATATAATATCATGTGAGCAAAAGGATGAAATTCCACTTACAAACCAATAGAACACCTCCAACTATACTCTTGGTACACCACCTACAACAATAATCCATAAATAACACCAATATCAAGACTAAATCCAAGAGTCCATGCTAAATAATCCATAGAACCATCAAAACATCAAATCCAAAATAACCCTTAACTCGAAACCTCATTAGAATCGCACCAAAAACTTACCTAAGCTTCCTTATACCACGGAGAACGATGATCTCAAGTCGGAAATCCAAATAACTCCAAGAATCAAAGGTAGGAAGCTAAAGAAATGGATGAAAACCCTTGCCAATGGAGAGAAAATCGGAAATGGAAGGAAGAAGATAAGGATAGGTATGGCCAACAACTCCCAAAAAGTGACTTAAATACTCGCCCATACTTACACCGCGGGTGCGGTCACACAAGCACCGCGGGTGCGCTAAGCTCACGGCAACCAAAATAAATCCCATGCACGAACACCGCGGGTGCGGTGCTACAATTACCGCGGGTGCGGTCTCACCGCGGGTGCGGTCCTTGCACTGCCGCGGGTGCGGTGATGCCACGGCCCTCCAAATCCAAAATCATGAATAGTACACCGCGGGGGCACTCATCTAAGAGCGCGGGTGCACTCTACTCACGGCAATGAACAGTAACAAAACAACTAAAATCGATTCGAAACGCTGAAACGAACAATCAACACCAACTAACACCTCAAATAAATAATAACCAATAATACTATAGCCCAAAACACAACTATAATCATCTAATCACATAACCCAATTAACACAATAAAGCTTAAACCGTACCGTACACCGGGCTCGGCTATTACAATCTCCCCTCCTTAGAGGAATTTCGTCCTCGAAATTGACGTCACGGCACGAACAACTCAGGATACCTCTCTCTCATCTCAGTCTCTGGTTCCCACGTAGCCTCCTCAATCAAATGGTTCCTCCAAAGGACTTTAACGATGCCGATCTCTTTGTTCCTCAGAACTCTAACTGTGCGATCCAGAATCTGAATCGGAATCTCATGGTAAGTCAGACTCGGCGTCAAGTCCAATGGCTCATGGCGAAGAACATGGGAAGGATCTGCAATATACTTCCTGAGCATCGATACGTGAAACACATTATGGACTCTGTCAAGATCGGGCGGTAGGGCTAATCTGTAGGCTCGGTCACCCACTCTGTCCAATATCTCGAATGGACCAATGAATCTAGGGCTCAACTTGCCCTTCTTGCCAAATCGCATCACACCCTTGAGAGGTGCTATCTTCAGAAAAACATGATCGCCAACCTCGAACTGCAAAGGTCTACGACGAACGTCTGCATAGCTCTTCTGTCTGGACTGAGCAGTCTTCATCCTCTCTCTGATAACTGCAACAACATCGGCAGTCTGTTGGACCAACTCGGGACCCAACATCTTCCTCTCTCCAACCTCATCCCAAAACAAAGGAGATCTGCACTTCCTGCCATAAAGTGCCTCATACGGTGCCATGCCAATCGTCGCCTGGTAGCTATTGTTGTACGTGAACTCCACAAGAGGCAACTTGGAATCCCAGCTACCAGAATAGTCAATAGTACAAGCTCTGAGCATATCCTCCAGAATCTGAATGACTCTCTCTGACTGACCGTCGCTCTGAGGATGATAAGCTGTACTGAAAGCTAATCGAGAACCCATAGCTCTGTGCAAACTCTTCCAGAACTCTGAGGTAAATCTAGGGTCACGATCAGACACGATCGACACAGGAACCCCATGAAGTCTAACAATCTCTGCAATGTAATCCTCGGCATACTGAGACATCGAATACGTCGTCTTGACTGGGAGAAAGTGCGCTGACTTGGTCAATCTATCAACAATAACCCAAATGGAATTGAAACCCTTCTGCGTCCTGGGTAAACCAGTCACGAAATCCATAGTGATATGCTCCCACTTCCACTGAGGAATCGGCAAAGAAAGCAATGTCCCAGCAGGTCTCTGGTGCTCAATCTTTACCTGCTGACAAGTAAGGCACTGAGAAATGAACAAAGCAATATCTCTCTTCATACCTGGCCACCAGTAGAGTCGACGAAGATCCTGATACATCTTCGTACTGCCTGGATGAATCGAATAAGGTGCGGTATGAGCCTCTGTCAAGACATCTCTACGAATATCGTCGCCAGAAGGAACACAAATGCGGCCTCTGAAAGTTACCAAATCATCACCATTCAGACTAAACTCTGAATTCCCTCTAGCCTCGGCTCTAGCTCTCAACTCTGCCAACTGAACATCAGTCGACTGCTCTCTACGGATCCTGTCCGTCAATGTAGATCGAATGACCAACGCTGAAAAGCGAGCAATGGTCCCTGGAATCACCAGATCAATCTCCTCTCTCTGCAAATCCATCAACAATGGTCTCTGAATCAAAGAACTCAATGAAGCACTCGACTTGCGGCTCAAAGCATCAGCCACAACATTCGCCTTCCCTGGGTGATAACTGATCGTCACATCGTAATCCTTGACAAGCTCTAACCACCTCCTCTGTCGCATATTGAGCTCTTTCTGCGAGAACAGATACTTCAAACTCTTGTGGTCTGTGAAGATCTCACACTTTTCGCCATACAGATAATGTCTCCAAATCTTAAGGGCGAAAACCACAGCTGCAAGCTCCAAATCGTGCGTCGGATAATTCTTCTCATAATCCTTCAACTGGCGAGACGCATAGGCAATGACCTTACCTCGCTGCATCAACACTGCACCAAGGCCTCTCTTCGACGCATCGGTATAGACCACAAAATCCTCTGAACCACTGGGCAAAGAAAGAACAGGAGCTGTCGTCAATCTGTCCTTCAACTCCTGAAATGCACTCTGGCAATCGATAGACCACTCGAACTTCACAGTCTTCCTCGTCAGATTGGACAATGGCAGGGCAATCTTGGAGAAACCTGAAATGAAACGACGATAGTAACCCGCCAAACCAAGGAAACTGCGTACCTCAGAAACAGTGGTAGGAATAGGCCAACTCCGAATCGCCTCTATCTTCAACGGATCAACAGCAATGCCATCTCTCGAAACCACATGGCCTAGAAAAGAAATCTGATCCAACCAAAACTCACACTTCTTCAACTTGGCAAACAACCTCTTCTCTCGCAACAACTGAAGCACCACTCTGAGATGCTCTGCATGAAGCTCTCTGGATTTGGAATAGATCAAGATATCGTCGATGAAAACAATGACGAAGCTATCCAGATAAGGCTTGAACACACGGTTCATCAGATCCATGAAGACTGAAGGGGCATTGGTCAAACCAAAAGACATGACAAGAAACTCATAGTGACCGTACCTGGTCCGGAAAGCTGTCTTAGGGATATCAGACTCCCTAACCTTCAACTGATAGTAGCCAGACCGAAGATCAATCTTCGAGAACATAGTAGCACCATGGAGCTGATCAAACAAATCATCTATCCGAGGCAACGGATACTTGTTCTTGACAGTTACTTTGTTAAGCTCCCTGTAGTCGATACACAGTCGCAAAGAACCATCCTTCTTCTTGACAAATAGAACCGGAGCTCCCCAAGGCGAAGAACTCGGACGAATAAAGCCCTTGTCTAAAAGATCCTGCAACTGAGTCTTCAACTCCTTCATCTCGGTAGGGGCCATCCGGTACGGAGCCTTAGAAATAGGAACCGTACCTGGAGCTAAATCGATCACAAACTCAACATCTCTATCCGGCGGCAAACCCGGAACATCATCCTCAAACACATCAGCAAACTCCCTCACCACATCAATATCATCTACATTCAACTTAATCAATCTATCAACATCCACAATAGAAGCAAGAAACCCATCGCAACCTCTACACAACAATCTCTCAGCCTCAAAGCAAGAAATAAAAGGAAGGACCAGCGAAGTACCTGTGCTGGCGAGCGCTCCTCCCTGGCCATCATCTGCAAAAGTCACCTTCTTAGCAACACAATCGATAACTGCACGGTAAGTCGAAAGCCAATCCATGCCAAGAATAACATCGAAGGCAACCATAGGGATAACAATCAAATCAGCGAATACAACTCGCTCCTCAATACGAACAGGGCACGCAAAGACAATTGATGTCGGGCACAAGACATCCCCCGAAGGTAAAACAACATTAAGCTGGAGGGGAAGAACAGAAGGAACTATACCCAAAGATCTCAAAAATAATTCAGACATAAAAGAATGAGTAGCACCAGTATCAATCAAAGTAGTAGCTACTCTGCCTGAAATCAAAATAGTACTAGAGATCAATGAAGAATCACGATTAATACCTTCCTTGGTCATCGCAAAGATACGACCCTGCACCTTCCCTTGGCTATCTCCCCTCGGGCAATTCCTAGCAACGTGGCCCGCCGCGCCACAACGAAAACAAGTATGAGTGCCCAATCTGCACTCTCCTCGATGATGCTTACCACACTTTGGACACAGTGGCTTCTCGGGATCAAATGGAACTGGCGGTGGTCTAGAACTCGGCTCCATCTTGCCCTTGCCCTTGAAACGATCCCTGCCCCTCTGATTCGAACCCTGGCCTCTCTGAGCAATGGCCTGGTGTCTCTCCTGCCTCTCCCTGGCGATGTCCTTCTCGTCTTGCTCGGCCAACAATGCTTTGGACACAATCTCCTTGAAAGTAACAGCTTGGACATGTTGATATCACGACGAATCTCAGCTCTAAGGCCTCGAATGAAATGAGCGCCCTTGTCCTTGTCGTTCGAAGCAATATACGGAGCAAATAGGCAACCCTCCTCAAACTTCAGGATATACTGGCCAACATCCAAGCTCCCCTGTCGAAGTTCCAAGAACTCCGTAACCTTCCTCGCTCGAAGTGCGTCGGGGAAATACTTGTCGTAGAACAAGTCAGTGAACTCTGACCACTTCAGTGTCGCAACATCAACTCCAACCTTCGTCGCATTCCACCAAATGCGGGCAGCCTTAACCAACATGAACACTGCACAGCTAATCCTGTCTTTGTCCTCATACTGGAGATGATCGAAGATAGCTTCAAGCGCCTTGACCCACTCGACAGCAACTAGAGGATCGGTGCTACCTGCGAATTCCGGTGGATCCATTCTCTTAAAAGCAGAAAAGACGGCATCAGTGCCAACAGCCTGAGCAACTGACCTCTCACTTGGCCTCGACCCTGTCCTGCTCCTTGCAATCGGAGCAACTGTTGAATCTGATCGCTATGCACCTTAGCCTGCTCCTTAAGCAACTTGCCGAACTCGTCGACAACTCTCGAGGAAGAACTATCCTCACCCTCTGCCGCCTTACGCTTAGGAGGCATACTCTACAATTGCTCACAAGACACCAATCAATATATATAACAATGGATAGATGCAAGAAAACATACCCGGACAGTTGAAAGTAGACGAAGTCATATGCATTGGTCCGAAGAACACCGCTCTGATACCACTAAATGTGACACCCTGACCCGTTACAATTAAAATACAGCGGAATTTAAAATTTTCTTTCAAACGGAAGGAGTTTCAAAATACATTTTATAAAAGTGTTTACAAAATAACAACATGATCATTCCAATGACATAACAAAATACAAAATATCATTAGTGTGATCATGTTACAAAATGGTACAAAATAATCATCCTTCCAATCTTCGTATGCATATGACCCCCATCCACAGTCAACGTCCCGGTCCGTCGCTCTTATCTGCATCACATGAAAATAACTGAAATGAGAATAAATCTCAGCAAGTGGAACTCTTACATAGCAATGATACATAGTATACTCTGTAAAACATGGCTTTTAAATCATAAATACCATCGACTCTGAAACATGAATAACGTAGCAATAACTGTAGCAATAGCAATAGCAATAGATAGCAATACGATGGTATTTCTCTTTTCTATGGTTGGATTGATATCAATAGTATCTGTGACTGTGGTTGCCAATATCCCATCGATATAAATCGATAACTGTGAGGGGATAAAAGCCTATGGTCGATGATCATCTAATTGCATGCAATGCTATGGCTATGATTAATCAATCCAATAAAACATTTGAATTCTCAATAACATTTAAAGCCGTCGTTTCGCAATCTCATAATATCTCTTGTATTCCCTTTTTAACAATAGTGAGACATCAATGCCTCCAATAGATAATCAATGAAATCAATACATAACAATGGATCAATGGAAGGGAATAACACTTTGAAACCTTTAAAACACAATACATATAATATCATGTGAGCACAAGGGATGAAATTCCACTTACAAACCAATAGAACACCTCCAACTATACTCTTGGTACACCACCTACAACAATAATCCATAAATAACACCAATATCAAGACTAAATCCAAGAGTCCATGCTAAATAATCCATAAAACCATCAAAACATCAAATCCAAAATAACCCTTAACTCGAAACCTCATTAGAATCGCACCAAAAACTTACCTAAGCTTCCTTATACCACGGAAAACGATGATCTCAAGTCGGAAATCCAAATAACTCCAAGAATCAAAGGTAGGAAGCTAAAGAAATGGATGAAAACCCTTAAGAATTGAGAGAATATCGAGAATGGAAGGAAGAAGATAAGGTAGGTATGGCCAACAACTCCCAAAAAGTAGCTAAATATCTCGCCCATACTTACACCGCGGGTGCGGTCACACAAGCACCGCGGGTGCGCTAAGCTCACGGCAACCAAAATAAATCCCATGCACGAACACCGCGGGTGCGGTGCTACAAATACCGCGGGTGCGGTCTCACCGCGGGTGCAGTCCTTGCACTGCCGCGGGTGCGGTGATGCCACGGCCCTCCAAATCCAAAATCATGAATAGTACACCGCGGGGGCACTCATCTAAGAGCGCGGGTGCACTCTACTCAAGGCAATGAACAGTAACAAAACAACTAAAATCGATTCGAAACGCTGAAACGAACAATCAACACCAACTAACACCTCGAATAAATAATAACCAATAATACTATAGCCCAAAACACAACTATAATCATCTAATCACAAAACCCAATTAACACAATATAGCTTAAACCGTACCGTACACCGGGCTCGGCTATTACAATTTTGTGCCAAGTTTAGCCCATAAAGTCTTCCAAAAGTAACTCAAGAATTTAACATCGCGATCAGAAACAATATCCTAGGCACGCCATGCAACCTAACGACTTCTATAAAGAACATATCCGCAATGTTTGAAGCATCATCGGTTTTATGACAAGCTATAAAATGTGCCATCTTAGAGAATCTATCCACAACAACAAAAATAGAATCCCTCCCCTTCTTAGTCCTAGGCAACCCCAAAATAAAGTCCATAGAAATGTCAATCCAAGTTCTTTTTAAGAATAGCACGCAAAAGTGTTCGCAAAGTTCTATTGACAACTTCAGTTTGTCCATCCGTTTGAGGATGACAAGTAGTAGAAAAAAACAATTTTTTTGCCAAGTTTAGCCCATAAAGTCTTCCAATAGTAACTAAAGAATTTAACATCGCGACCAGAAACAATAGTCCTAGGCATGCCATGCAACCTAACGACTTCTCTAAAGAACAAATCTGCAATGTTTGAAGCATCATCGGTTTTATGACAAGCTATAAAATGTGCCATCTTAGAGAATCTATCCACAACAACAAAAATAGAATCCCTCCCCTTCTTCGTCTTAGGCAACCCCAAAATAAAGTCCATAGAAATGTCAATCCAAGTTCTTTTTAAGAATAGCACGCGAAGGTGTTCCCAAAGTTCTATTGACAACTTCAGTTTGTCCATCCGTTTGAGGATGACAAGTAGTAGAAAACAACAATTTTGTGCCAAGTTTAGCCCATAAAGTCTTCCAAAAGTAACTCAAGAATTTAACATCGCGATCAGAAACAATAGTCCTAGGCACGCCATGCAACCTAACGACTTCTCTAAAGAACATATCCGCAATGTTTGAAGAATCATCGGTTTTATGACAAGCTATAAAATGTGCCATCTTAGAGAATCTATCCACAACAATAAAAATAGAATCCCTCCCCTTCTTAGTCCTAGGCAACCCCAAAATAAAGTCCATAGAAATGTCAATCCAAGTTCTTTTTAAGAATAGCACGCAAAAGTGTTCCCAAAGTTCTAATGACAACTTCAGTTTGTCCATCCGTTTGAGGATGACAAGTAGTAGAAAACAACAATTTTTTGCCAAGTTTAGCCCATAAAGTCTTTCAATAGTAACTAAAGAATTTAACATCGCGATCAGAAACAATAGTCCTAGGCACGCCATGCAACCTAACGACTTCTCTAAAGAACATATCCGCAATGTTTGAAGCATCATCGGTTTTATGACAAGCTATAAAATGTGCCATCTTAGAGAATCTATCCACAACAACAAAAATAGAATCCCTCCCCTTCTTCGTCCTAGGCAACCCCAAAATAAAGTCCATAGAAATGTCAATCCAAGTTCTTTTTAAGAATAGCACGCAAAAGTGTTCCCAAAGTTCTATTGACAACTTCAGTTTGTCCATCCGTTTGAGGATGACAAGTAGTAGAAAACAACAATTTTGTGCCTAGTTTAGCCATAAAGTCTTCCAATAGTAACTAAAGAATTTAACATCGCGACCAGAAACAACAGTCCTAGGCATGCCATGCAACCTAACGACTTCTCTAAAGAACAAATCCGCAATGTTTGAAGCATCATCGGTTTTAGGACAAACTATAAAATGTGCCATCTTAGAGAATCTATCCACAACAACAAAAATAGAATCCCTCCCCTTCTTAGTCCTAGGCGACCCCAAAATAAAGTCCATAGAAATTTCAATCCAAGTTCTGTTTAAGAATAGCACGCAAAAGTGTTCCCAAAGTTTTATTGACAACTTCAGTTTGTCCATCCGTTTGAGGATGACAAGTAGTAGAAAACAACAATTTTGTGCCAAGTTCAGCCCATAAAGTCTTCCAAAAGTAACTAAAGAATTTAACATCGCGACCAGAAACAATAGTCCTAGGCATGCCATGCAACCTAACGACTTCTCTAAAGAACAAATCCGCAATGTTTGAAGCATCATCGGTTTTATGAGAAGCTATAAAATGTGCCATCTAAGAGAATCTATCCACAACAACAAAAATAGAATCCCTCCCCTTCTTAGTCCTTGGCAACCCCGAAATAAAGTCCATAGAAATGTCAATTCAAGTTCTTTATAAGAATTGAACGCAAAAGTGTTCCAAAGTTCTATTGACAACTTCAGTTTGTCCATCCGTTTGAGGATGACAAGTAGTAGAAAACAACAATTTTGTGCCAAGTTTAGCCCATAAAGTCTTCCAAAAGTAACTCAAGAATTTAACATCGCGACCAGAATCAATAGTCCTAGGCATGCCATGCAACCTAACGACTTCTCTAAAGAACAACTCCGCAATATTTGAAACATCATCGGTTTTATGACAAGCTATAAAATGTGCCATCTTAGAGAATCTATCCACAACAACAAAAATAGAATCCCTCCCCTTCTTAGTCCTAGGCGACTCCAAAATAAAGTCCATAGAAATGTCAATCCAAGTTGTTTTTAAGAATAGCACGCAAAAGTGTTCCCAAATTTTATTGACAACTTCAGTTTGTCCATCCGTTTGAGGATGAAAAGTAGTAGAAAACAACAATTTTGTGCCAAGTTTAGCCCATAAAGTCTTCCAAAAGTAACTCAAGAATTTAACATCGCGACCAGAAACAACAGTCCTAGGCATGCCATGCAACCTAACGACTTCTCTAAAGAACAACTCCGCAATATTTGAAGCATCATCGGTTTTATGACAAGCTATAAAATGTGCCATCTTAGAGAATCTATCCACAACAACAAAAATAGAATCCCTCCCCTTCTTAGTCCTAGGCGACCCCAAAATAAAGTCCATAGAAATGTCAATCCAAGTTCTTTTTACGAATAGCACGCAAAGTGTTCCCAAAGTTTTATTGACAACTTCAGTTTGTCCATCCGTTTGAGGATGACAAGTAGTAGAAAACAACAATTTTGTGCCAAGTTTAGCCCATAAAGTCTTCCAAAAGTAACTCAAGAATTTAACATCGCGACCAGAAACAATAGTCCTAGGCACTCCATGCAACCTAACGACTTCTCTAAAGAACAAATCCGCAATGTTTGAAGCATCATCGGTTTTATGACAAGCTCTAAAATGTGCCATCTCAGAGAATCTATCCACAGCAAAAAAAATAGAATCACTCCCCTTCTTAGACCTAGGCAATCCCAAAATAAAGTCCATAGAAATGTCAATCCAAGTTTTTTTAAGAATAGCTCGCAAAAGTGTTCCCAAAGTTCTATTGACAACTTCAGTTTGTCCATCCGTTTGAGGATGACAATTAGTAGAAAACAACTATTTTGTGCCAAGTTTAGCCATAAAGTCTTCCAAAAGTAACTCAAGAATTTAACATCGCGACCAGAAACAATAGTCCTAGGCACTCCATGCAACCTAACGACTTCTCTAAAGAACAAATCCGCAATGTTTGAAGCATCATCGCTTTTATGACAAGCTATAAAATGTGCCATCTCAGAGAATCTATCCACAGCAAAAAAAATAGAATCACTCCCCTTCTTAGATCTAGGCAACCCCAAAATAAAGTCCATAGAAATGTCAATCCAAGTTCTTTTTAAAAATAGCTCGCAAAAGTTTTCCCAAAGTTCTATTGACAACTTCAGTTTGTCCATCCGTTTGAGGATGACAAGTAGTAGAAAACAACAATTTTGTGCCAAGTTTAGCCCATAAAGTCTTCCAAAAGTAACTAAAGAATTTAACATCGCGACCAGAATCAATAGTCCTAGGCATGCCATGCAACTTAACGACTTCTCTAAAGAACAAATCCGCAATGTTTGAAGCATCATCGGTTTTATGACAAGCTATAATGTAATGTCCGGAAATTTAATTACTGTAATCTGAAATGATTTGGATATGATTACTGTAATCGGAGATTAATCCGGAATGATTTATTAAATTAATCGAGATGATTATAGACAGAACGGATCGGATTAGGACACATGATAAAGGTGTGAAATGTGCGTGCAAGAAGTGAGAGGGCGCACATGCGCGGAGCTGGCCGAGGCTTGCGCGCACATGCGCGAGATAATGCGCGCACATGCGCGACAAGGCCAGAACCAGTGGCGCATATGCGCGAGTAGAGTGGCGCATATGCGCGGGAGGGCCAGAAGGGGTGGCGCATATGCGCGGAATTAATGGCGCATATGCGCGAGTAGCAGTTTCGCCGAGACAGTAGGTCTCGCGCATATGCGCGAGTAGTGGCCGCGCATATGCGCGAGACGTGTTGCGCGAAGGACGAGCCATGTGCTTTGCTGCATGTGAGTGTAAGTATATATATATATATTTACAGGCGTAAATCTCATTTCAGAAGAGGAGAAATCGAGGGTGAGGGAAAAAGCTTCGTTCTTATTTTCTTAAATTGATTTGCGAGTAAACCGTCTATCTGAATTGAAATCCGACTTCGGTACTGTGTTACTATCAACGCAGGCTACACAAGGACGTAAGTTTTATTACGTTTAGACAAGATTTGATTTTATGATGTTGTTAGAATTGAATATGATTCGGATATGGTGTTTCTACTACCGTAGATATTGTAGAATCGAAGTCAGATTTAGAAATAGACTGGTTATGGTATTGTTATGAATTTTAGAGTTGATTGATTGAGATTGCTATCAGAATTATGCTGTTATTCATGTTAAAGTGTACAGATACTGAAGTTATAGAATGTACTGAGATTTATTAGGAATTTTGGTATTATAATTGTGATGTTAAGACTGACGGGGTTACAAGACTGTATTGTTATGCCGTCCAAACATCAGTTGGTACAGATTGATCAGATTCAGTCTTGGTTTCTGTTATCTTGTAATATGGTTGATATGAATCAGATTGTAGTTTATTCAGATATTGACCAGACAGATTTTGAATTGGATTATACATTGATACAGGGTATTGGATATTGTCATTTCAGATTTGATATGGACAGATTTGGATACAGGTCATCGTCTTCGTCAGATAGGGACGACAAAGGTATAATTCATGTGATATTCGGGAAGCATAACTCAAATTAGATTAATTTGAGTTTCTCAATAAAATCACATACTAGATTATTATTTATATTGTTACCTGATTATGCTTTGATTTTAGAATTGTATTCAAGCAGGTAAGATAATTGGGATATTCAGTTATGAATATGATTATGCTTTGTTTACAGATTGTTATTCATTGCATTTAAGATAGGAAAGTCTTGACAGTCATTGTCAGACTTCTAGACGTTCGGTGTATCTCAACTTAGGAGTAGTCATTACTCCTATTGCCAGCCGTCGATACAGCTCGGACCGAAGTCTAGGAATAAGACGTACAGTCGCCCCGAGTGGTTGGGTAGGTGACAGCCAGTGACGTCTTATTCACCCCGGGATCCCTAGAGTTATAGATTGAGTCAAGTCTAGACATGATTTGATTAGGACTTCATGCTTATATGGATGTGGCTCCTAGATCATGGAACCCATCGTTATTGCTTTCAGTTGTGCTAGCATGTTTTATGATTTAGATTGTTTATATGCATGTTTATCTGATTTGAGTTGCATGCTTAATTTCATAGATTATGAAATATATTGTGTTTACACATGATCGCATATTTTATGAATTAGTTTGTTTATATACATGCTTACCATGTTTTATATTGGGATTTATTCTCACCGGAGTTATCCGGCTGTTGTCGTGTTTTGTATGTGTAAATTACAACAGGTGGGGGTGGATCAGGGTCGAGAAGATGACGAGAGAAGACGAGTTTAGCGTGGTGATTCCGGACTTACAGTAGATTGGATTTTACTACTAGAACTTTAGTAGTGAACCTTAGATTAGAAGGTTGTACATTATTGTATTTTAATACTGAATTTGTATTTTTATATACAGACATGTATAGTATTTAGAGTCCATTACCTTTCGCAGTTATAATTTAAAAAGAAAAATTTTTAGACCCTGTTTTATCTTAATTGATAATTAAATCCCAAAAAGTTGAGTAAGAAGATGATTAACGTCCGGGTCCCCACATATAAAATGTGCCATCTTAAAGAATCTATCCACAACAACAAAAATAGAATCCCTCCCCTTCTTAGTCCTAGGCAACCCCAAAATAAAGTCCATAGAAATGTCAATCCAAGTTATTTTTAAGAATAGCACGCAAAAGTGTTCCCAAAGTTCTATTGACAACTTCAGTTTGCCCATCCGTTTGAGGATGACAAGTAGTAGAAAACAACAATTTTGTGCCAAGTTTAGCCCATAAAGTCTTCCAAAAGTAACTCAAGAATTTAACATCGCGATCAGAAACAATAGTCCTAGGCACGCCATGCAACCTAACGACTTCTCTAAAGAACATATCCGCAATGTTTGAAGCATCATCGGTTTTATGACAAGCTATAAAATGTGCCATCTTAGAGAATCTATCCACAACAACAAAAATAGAATCCCTCCCCTTCTTCGTCCTAGGCAACCCCAAAATAAAGTCCTTAGAAATGTCAATCCAAGTTCTTTTTAAGAATAGCACGCAAACGTATTCCCAAAGTTCTATTGACAACTTCAGTTTGTCCATCCGTTTGAGGATGACAAGTAGTTGAAAACAACAATTTTGTGCCAAGTTTAGCCCATAAAGTCTTCCAATAGTAACTAAAGAATTTAACATCGCGACCAGAAACAACAGTCCTAGGCATGCCATGCAACCTAACGACTTCTCTAAAGAACAAATCCGCAATGTTTGAAGCATCATCGGTTTTATGACAAACTATAAAATGTGCCATCTTAGAGAATCTATCCACAACAACAAAAATAGAATCCCTCCCCTTCTTAGTCCTAGGCGACCCCAAAATAAAGTCCATAGAAATTTCAATCCAAGTTCTGTTTAAGAATAGCACGCAAAAGTGTTCCCAAAGTTTTATTGACAACTTCAGTTTGTCCATCCGTTTGAGGATGACAAGTAGTAGAAAACAACAATTTTGTGCCAAGTTTAGCCCATAAAGTCTTCCAAAAGTAACTCAAGAATTTAACATCGCGACCAGAATCAATAGTCCTAGGCATGCTATGCAACCTAACGACTTCTCTAAAGAACAACTCCGCAATATTTGAAGCATCATCGGTTTTATGACAAGCTATAAAATGTGCCATCTTAGAGAATCTATCCACAACAACAAAAATAGAATCCCTCCCCTTCTTAGTCCTAGGCGACCCCAAAATAAAGTCCATAGAAATGTCAATCCAAGTTCTTTTTAAGAATAGCACTGATGTGAATCTAGCCAGCCACTATGCGTTCCAAGAACCAATCCCAAGAGGACGCTTGAAGATGTTGAATGTTGCCCTTCATCCAACCAATGAAAGCTTGGAAACAAGACTCGAAGGGTTCGGGTTGCATCACAATCAAGTAGAAGCTGACCGAGTCTACACAGACGTGTACACGGACCTGTACACGGGGTCCGTGTCTCATACATTCGAGATTGAGATTTACAGAGCCTACACGGACCCGAGCACGGAGGCATACACGGGGTCCGTGCCCTTTACGTTTGGACGAGAATATTTTCTTAGTTTAGTGTTTTAATTATTTTGGCAAGTAGATTTGATATCTTTAAATATGCAATTTCTAGGTTCAGATTTTCCTTATCTATATATATGCTAGAAGACCATGTAAACTTTCAACTTTTGTTCATTATTGATATTTTATCAACTTTGAGAATTTTCTCTCAACTTTTCAAAGCCAAGCTTTGTCAAATCAAATCAAACTTATCAAAGTTTTTAACTTTGTGGCGTTTGTCGATCGTTGCTTGTGCGGATTGTCGTAGGCAAAGTTCTTCGAAGGTTCGTATAGTTTTTCGATTGTTTATCCTCGTGTTTATTTGTTGCTAAACTCTTGCTAGTTTAGAGGTGAATATCACATAATACTTGATTCAAAAGATCGGGAAAAACACACGAATCTTAATATCGTAATTGAATAGAGGGTGCGATTTATTTTTAATCGTGTTTGCTATTTATTCGTGTCAAGATTCTTATCAAGCACGCAAAAGTGTTCCCAAAGTTTTATTGACAACTTCAGTTTGTCCATCCGTTTGAGGATGACAAGTAGTAGAAAACAACAATTTTGTGCCAAGTTTAGCCCATAAAGTCTTCCAAAAGTAACTCAAGAATTTAACATCGCGACCAGAAACAACAGTCCTAGGCATGCCATGCAACCTAACGACTTCTCTAAAGAACAACTCCGCAATATTTGAAGCATAATCGGTTTTATGACAAGCTATAAAATGTGCCATCTTAGAGAATCTATCCACAACAACAAAAATATAATCCCTCCCCTTCTTAGTCCTAGGCGACCCCAAAATAAAGTCCATAGAAATGTCAATCCATGTAATAGCCGAGCCCGGTGTACGGTATGATTTAAGTTTCGTTTGTTATTTGAGTTATTTGATTAGATGTTCAGAGTTGTATTTTTGGGCTATAGTATTGTTAGTTTTATTGTCTTGAGGTGTTAGTTGATGTTGGTTGTTCGTTTCAGAGTTTCGGATCGATTCTAGTTGCATGGGAATAGTGCTTGGCCGTGGCTTGAGTGCACCCGCGCTCTTAACTGGAGTGCCCCCGCGGTGTACTGTGCAGTTTTTGTGTTGGAGGGCCGTAGCATCACCGCACCCGCGGTGATGCAGTGACCGCACCCGCGCTGCTTGCGTCGCCGCACCCGCGCTGTTCGTGTTCCAGAATTTTTGAGAATGCCGTAACCATTGCGCACCCGCGGTGCTTAGAGGAGCACACCCGCGGTGAAGGTATGGGCGAGTTTTTAAGCTACTTTTTGGAGTGGTTGGCCATACTTTCCCTTTCTTTTCTCCTCCATTCTCGACTTTTCTCTCCATTTCTAGGGTTTTCAGTCATTTCTTTCCTTTCCTATCTTCGATTCAGGCATTTGTTTGGAATTTCGACTTGAGTTCGACGTTCTCCTTGGTGCTAGGAAGCTTGGGTAAGCTTTTGGTGCGATTCTGTTAAGGTTGTAAATTAAGAGTTGTTTAGGTTGGTTGTTTATGTGGATTTATGGATTATTTAGCTTGTAATCTTGGATATTTAGTTGATATTGGTGTTATTTGTGGATTATTTGTTGTAGGTGGTGATCAAGAGCTAAGTTGAGGTGTTTGTTGTGGTTTGTAAGTGGAAATTCATTCCTTTTGCTCACATGATTATATATGTATGTGTTTCAAAGAGTTTATTGTGTTATTCCCTTTCATTTGATCCATAGTATGTATTGTTATATGTATTGGAGGCATTGTATGTCTCATTATTGATTAAAGGGAATACAAAGAGATATATAGAGTTCAAAGTGATTGTTAAAACCAGAGAAGAGTTTAAATGTTTTCGGATTGATAAATACATAGTCAGAGATTGCATGCAATATTAGATGATCATCGCCTATAGGCTTATATCCCTCAGAGTTATCGGTATTTATATCGATTTGGGATACGAGCACCCCAGAGCAGAGATACTATTGATATCAATCCCCAGAGCAAAAGAGAAATACCATCATATTTTATATGCTATTGCTATGTTATTGATATTCAGAGTTTACAGTTCAGAGTTGATGGTATTTATGATTTCAAAGAGATGTTTTACAGAGTTATTGTTCATTGTTATATAAGAGTTCCACTTGCTGAGATTTATTCTCATTTCAGTTATTTTCATGTGATGCAGATCAGAGTGGTGCCTCGGGACGTTGACTGTAGCTCGGGGGTCATATGCATACACCGTTGGAAGGAGGATTTTGGCATGATCATAGGAATGATGTTTTGTTTTTGTTATGTCATTTAAATGATCATGTATTTATTTTGTAAAGATATTTGATGAAATGTATTTTGAAACTCCTTCCGTATATTTTAAAGAGAAAATTTTATTTCCGCTGCGTATTTATTTAAAAAAAAAAAAGAGGATCGGGGTGTCACATTTAGTGGTATCAGAGCGGTGTTCTTCGGACCAATGCATATGACTTCGTCTACTTTCAACTGTCCGGGTATGTTTTCTTTGCATCTATCTATTGTTTTGTATTGATTGGTGTAATGCCCAGAGCAATGATTGATATGTACGAATTCATAGATATGTTGTGAAGATTGTACATAACCATAAGAAATACGAAATGATATCTATTGAGATTAGATTGACCGATATCGAGAATGTTGGCTTATTTATATTTCGGTGAGACCGGAAGGACCGAACCGAGATCGGAACGTACGATCAGAGTTCGCACCGTCCGTTCGGAGTTCGGAGCGTCCGAGCCAGGTGGCTGGACACATGGATGGCATGCAATAGTTCGGATCGACCGATCGTAGTTCGGATCATCCGAGACAGTTGGCTAGAGACGTGGAAGACATGCAGGATTCGGAACGTACGAAGTAAGTTCGGAGCGTCCGAAGGGTGTCAGATCGGAGCGTCCGAAGTGGATCGGATCTTCCGATCATTGTCTATAAATAGAGGCGAGGTTTCGTTAGATTTAAAAGCATTAGAAACATTTCTTAGAAGTGTTAAGAATCATTCCTATTGCAGATTCATCTTCACGACTGTAACAGCAATTCTACGACGGAAGGTATACTACATGCTTTGTTTTGGGGAATCACGACTCAAATGAGATCACATTTGAGTTTCCCAACCAAAATCACATACGAGTTTTATTGTTTATATCTTGATATAGGTATTATTATAGATTTGTTTATAGATCTTGTATGCAAATCTCGCTATGCTTTGTTTACAGATCATGTTACATTGCATTAGATGATTATTAGAACTTGTATTCAATTCTTATTATGCTTTGTTTACAGATCATGTTACATTGCATTAGATGATTATGCTTGTTTACAGATTTTGTATTCATGCATTAAGATAGGACAGTCTGGAGATCAGGCAGACTTCTAGACGTTCGGTTCTATCCCAGCTTAGGGGAAGATCACCCCCCTATTGTAGACGTGGATACAGATCAGGCCGAAGTCTAGGAATAAGACGTACCGTCACCCCGATTGGGAGGGTAGGTGACAGACCGTCTTATTCACACGGGATCCCTAGAGTTTTAGTCGAGTCGCATCTAGACATGATTAGGCTCGCATTTCATGATTTTATATGAATGACATTCATATCAGCATGTTTCATGTTTTATAGTATTTATATGCATGTTCACATGTTTATACTGGGATGTGTTCTCACCGGTTTTCCGGCTGTTGTTATGTCTGTATGTGTGCATAACAACAGGTGGGGCAGGATTTGGGTCGAGACAGAGATGATCGTGTTAGCGTGGAGATCTCGGGCCTAGCAGACGGACCAGTAGTTGTCTTTTGTTATGTACTGTATTTTATTACTGGTTAGTTGAGGACATACGGAACAGGACATAGATTTTATGTTTGTATGTTGTAAATTAAATAAAGGACTTGTGCTTGTCTAGTTATATTTTGATTTAAATATACAAGCGAAAAATTGACCCACATTTTAGAATAACAATCCATTTAATCCCAAGAAAAAGATTTAGAGCCCGGGTCCCCACAACAGGTGGTATCAGAGCCGATAGTTCCGTTAGACTGGCCGATAGTTCCGTTAGACTGAAATAGGATAGAATGAGCGGGGTAGATCGAGTCTTCTTCCTTGCTTGATGATATGCTAGCATGATTATTGCTTTCTTATTACATGTTGTTTGGTATTTGATTAATTTCAGCATGTGATTGACTGAATCAGAACCGATTCTAGATCAGAGGTAACTGACTAGATGATGGCTGAGACAGTTGTATATCTTGTTTACTAATCAGTTGGATTATTAGATATGCCTCCTAGAAGAGCAGCCGTACCTCTACGACCAGCAGCGCCAGAGCAGGGGAGTACATCCGGAGATCCTATGGATGTTACGGCGACCCCTATGGAGACGTTGCTGAAGCGATTCCAATCCTTTCGACCTCCCACTTTAAAAGGTACCGAGAATGCCATCGAGTGCGAAAGTTGGCTTGAAGATATTGAGATGCTATTCGACTCGTTGGAGTACAGTGATGAGAAGAGGATCAAGCTAATTGGCCATCAATTGCAAGATATAGCAAAGAATTGGTGGTTGAACATTAGGAGAGCTTTAGAGCAACGGGGTACCGAAATTTCTTGGAAGGTATTCAAGACCGAGTTTTATCAGCGATTCTTCCCTGTATCCTACCGTAAAGATAAAGGCGCTGAATTCGCAAACCTGAGGCAAGGGCCATTGAACATTGAAGAGTACGTTGCTAAATTCTCTTCTTTGCTTCGTTTTGCACCCCATGTTTCAGGAAATGACGAGGCCATGGCAGACCAATTTATCAATGGCCTAAATCCTGACATCTTTACCTTAGTAAATACTGGGAGACCCGATAATTTCTCGGATGCACTGAATCGAGCCAAGGGTGCAGAAGCAGGATTGTTGCGGCAGCGGAGTGTTCCTTATGTTGTACCAAGTCCGAGACCGCCACTACCTCCATCCCAGATTCCTCCTCCTCGATTTGAAAGCGGCGGTAGTAGCAGCGGCAAGAAGGATCAGTTGAAAGCCAAGGGGAAACAGTTTAAAAGACCAGGGAGCAGTTCGTCGAGCTCCAGCGGATCAAAACAGAGTGGTTTTGATCAAAGTTCAAGGACTTCAGGTGTATATTGCAATAATTGTGGAGGTAGGCATGCGACTGAACAGTGCCAAGGAGTTACAGGCCGATGCAACATTTGTAGGCAACCGGGGCATTTTGCCAAAGTCTGTCCACAGAGAGGTGTACAGCAAGGCCAGAGTGGAAGAGCATCCGGTTCAGTACCTCAGTTTGAGCGGCAGGCATCGTCGGTTCACTCTTTTCAGCCTCCACCAGCACCGACTCCACCCAGAGGCCGAGGTAGTCAGACTGTGACTCAACCTCCGAGGCAACAGGCCCAAGTGTTTGCGTTGACAGAGGAGCAAGCACAAGATGCACCAGATGATGTTATAGCAGGTAACTGTCTCCTTTATGGTTATCCTGCTTATATCTTGATAGATACAGGTGCATCGCATACATTCATCTCAGAACGATTTGCATTGTTGCATTCATTGCCTGTTGAGTCTTTGTTAGACGTTGTGTCTATTAATTCTCCGTTGGGAAGTGGATTAATATCTGTAACTACGGTTAGACATTGCATTCTACAGTTTGAGGGGCATGAGATTGACCTAGATTGTATAGTGTTGGGTCTAGCTGATTTTGATTGTATAGTCGGTATTGACATGCTAACGAAGTACAGAGCCACCGTGGATTGTTTCCACAAGATTGTCAGATTCAGACCCGAGATGACAGACGAGTGGAAATTCTACGGGAAGGGTTCCAGATCTCGGATTCCCTTGATTTCGGCTCTTACTATGAACAGACTGTTACAGAAAGGAGCGGATGGTTTCTTTGTTTATGCTGTAGATATGCAGAAGTCGAGCCCGGCATTGGCAGATCTGCCAGTAGTACGGGAATTTCCAGATATTTTTCCAGATGAGATCCCAGGATTACCTCCGGTTCGTGAGATAGATTTCAGCATTGAACTTGCGCCAGGTACCGTACCTATTTCGAGAGCTCCATATAGGATGGCACCCATCGAACTCAAAGAATTGAAAGTACAATTAGAAGATCTTCTAGCCAAGGGATATATCAGACCTAGTGTATCTCCTTGGGGCGCTCCGGTGCTGTTCGTGCGAAAGAAAGATGGGTCGATGCGGTTGTGTATCGATTACCGGCAGTTGAACAAGGCAACGATCAAGAATAAATATCCTTTGCCTAGGATCGATGACCTATTTGATCAGTTGCAGGGATCCTCGGTCTATTCTAAGATTGATTTACGTTCTGGTTATCATCAGCTCAGAGTTCGAGAAATAGACATACCAAAGACAGCGTTTCGAACCAGGTATGGACATTACGAATTTATTGTCATGCCTTTTGGTTTAACAAATGCTCCTGCGGTATTTATGGGCTTGATGAACCAAGTGTTTCAGAGATATCTAGATGAATTTGTGATTGTCTTCATTGATGACATTTTGGTGTATTCGAAGAACAGAAATGAGCATGCAGAGCATCTCAGAATTGTTTTGCAGACGTTGAGGAACGAGCGACTGTATGCTAAATTGTCAAAGTGTGAGTTTTGGTTGAATAGAGTTGTCTTCTTAGGACATATCATTTCTGGAGATGGTATTTCTGTTGATCCGAGTAAAGTGGAAGCTGTGATTAGTTGGTCGAGACCGACTTCTGTACCAGAAATACGCAGTTTCATGGGCTTAGCCGGATACTACAGAAGATTTATCAAAGATTTCTCCAGTATTGCAAAACCAATAACTCAATTAACACAAAAGAATGCACCATTTGTTTGGTCAGAGGAGTGTGAGTCTAGCTTTGTTGAATTGAAGAAAAGGCTGACCAGTGCTCCAGTATTGACGATACCTTCAGGTACAGGTGATTTTGTTGTATATTGTGATGCTTCTCATAGAGGTTTGGGATGTGTTCTTATGCAGCGAGGTCATGTGATCGCATACGCCTCGAGACAATTGAAGCCACATGAAGTTCGATACCCCATTCATGATCTTGAATTGGCGGCTATCGTGTTTGCATTAAAGATTTGGCGTCATTATCTCTATGGCGAGAAATTTGAGATCTTTTCCGATCACAAGAGCTTAAAGTACCTATTTTCTCAATCAGAATTGAATATGAGGCAACGTAGATGGCTAGATCTTCTGAAAGACTTTGACTGTGAAATCAAATATTATCCAGGAAAGTCAAACGCAGCAGCCGATGCCTTGAGTCGTAAGGTATGTTCTTTGTCCTTATCGACGATAGGTGTTAACAAGTTAGTTGAAAATTGCTGTACATCTAGATTAGAATTTGATACAGATAGTAAGCCACTACGACTCTTTACGATCCAAGTTGAGCCCAATTTGATTATGAGGATTAAGGAAGCACAAAGAACTAATCAGAATGTGCAAAGATCAATCCAAATGGTCAGATCAGGGCATGTATCAGAATATCAGGTACGAGATCATGTGTTGTACGTGAATAACCGTCTAGTTGTGCCAGATGTTGCAGATTTGAGACAGCAGATTCTGACGGAGGCACATTGTAGTCGGTTCAGCATCCATCCTGGTGGCAGAAAGATGTACAATGACTTGAAGACACAGTTCTGGTGGAAGCAAATGAAGTCAGACATTGCCGAATTTGTGTCTAAATGCTTGAACTGCCAACAGGTGAAGGCCGAGAGGAAGAAGCCGGGGGGTTTACTTCAGAGTTTATCTATTCCAGAATGGAAATGGGACCACATTTCCATGGATTTTGTGACGAAGTTACCTCGATCATCCAGAGGTTGCGATGCGATTTGGGTCATTATTGACAGACTGACCAAATCTGCGTGCTTCATTCCATACAAAATGACGTATAGACAGGATCAGATGGCGGAGATTTATATTCGAGAGGTAGTCAGATTACATGGAGTGCCGAAGTCCATCGTATCAGATCGTGATCCACGATTCACTTCTCACTTCTGGCACAGTTTACAGCAGGCCTTAGGTACGACATTACACCTGAGCACTGCTTACCATCCTCAGACAGACGGACAGTCAGAACGGACTATCCAGACATTAGAGGATATGTTGAGAGCCGTCGTGCTAGATTTTGGTATTAGTTGGCAAGATTCCCTACCTCTTTGCGAATTCTCATACAATAATAGCTATCAAACAAGCATTGAGATGGCACCGTTTGAAGCTTTGTATGGCAAGAGGTGCAGATCTCCGCTATATTGGAATGATGTTTCAGAAGTACCAGAACTTGGGCCAGATATGATTCGTGACATGACTGAGAAGGTAAAGATCATTCAGAAGAGAATGAAGACAGCACAAGATCGACAAGCAAAATACGCCAACATCCGACGTAGACCATTAGTATTTGAGGCAGGAGATAGAGTATTCTTGAAAATTTCTCCTTTTAGAGGCGTTGTGCGATTTGGCAAACGTGGGAAGCTATCTCCTCGATACATTGGTCCGTACGAGATTCTTGAAAAGATTGGCGATCGAGCTTATCGACTTGCTCTTCCTCCTTCTTTATCCGGAATACATGACGTATTTCATGTATCAATGTTACGCAGATATATGCCAGATGTTTCTCATGTTATTCAACCGAACGAAGCTGAACTTGATCAAACCTTGAGCTATATAGAACGACCGATACAGATTCTTGATCGAAAGGACAAACAGCTCAGAACGAAGATCATTCCACTTGTGAAAGTTCAGTGGAGTCGACATGGCATTGAGGAAGCGACGTGGGAAACGGAAGAAAACATGAGGCAGAAACACCCCGAGTTATTTATATGATATGAGTATGTATTCAGTTTTAGATTATCAAACTGTTTTAGATTTTTTGTATGGTTACTTCAGTTCGAGGACGAACTTCTGTCTTAGAGGGGGAGAAATGTAATGCCCAGAGCAATGATTGATATGTACGAATTCATAGATATGTTGTGAAGATTGTACATAACCATAAGAAATACGAAATGATATCTATTGAGATTAGATTGACCGATATCGAGAATGTTGGCTTATTTATATTTCGGTGAGACCGGAAGGACCGAACCGAGATCGGAACGTACGATCAGAGTTCGCACCGTCCGTTCGGAGTTCGGAGCGTCCGAGCCAGGTGGCTGGACACATGGATGGCATGCAATAGTTCGGATCGACCGATCGTAGTTCGGATCATCCGAGACAGTTGGCTAGAGACGTGGAAGACATGCAGGATTCGGAACGTACGAAGTAAGTTCGGAGCGTCCGAAGGGTGTCAGATCGGAGCGTCCGAAGTGGATCGGATCTTCCGATCATTGTCTATAAATAGAGGCGAGGTTTCGTTAGATTTAAAAGCATTAGAAACATTTCTTAGAAGTGTTAAGAATCATTCCTATTGCAGATTCATCTTCACGACTGTAACAGCAATTCTACGACGGAAGGTATACTACATGCTTTGTTTTGGGGAATCACGACTCAAATGAGATCACATTTGAGTTTCCCAACCAAAATCACATACGAGTTTTATTGTTTATATCTTGATATAGGTATTATTATAGATTTGTTTATAGATCTTGTATGCAAATCTCGCTATGCTTTGTTTACAGATCATGTTACATTGCATTAGATGATTATTAGAACTTGTATTCAATTCTTATTATGCTTTGTTTACAGATCATGTTACATTGCATTAGATGATTATGCTTGTTTACAGATTTTGTATTCATGCATTAAGATAGGACAGTCTGGAGATCAGGCAGACTTCTAGACGTTCGGTTCTATCCCAGCTTAGGGGAAGATCACCCCCCTATTGTAGACGTGGATACAGATCAGGCCGAAGTCTAGGAATAAGACGTACCGTCACCCCGATTGGGAGGGTAGGTGACAGACCGTCTTATTCACACGGGATCCCTAGAGTTTTAGTCGAGTCGCATCTAGACATGATTAGGCTCGCATTTCATGATTTTATATGAATGACATTCATATCAGCATGTTTCATGTTTTATAGTATTTATATGCATGTTCACATGTTTATACTGGGATGTGTTCTCACCGGTTTTCCGGCTGTTGTTATGTCTGTATGTGTGCATAACAACAGGTGGGGCAGGATTTGGGTCGAGACAGAGATGATCGTGTTAGCGTGGAGATCTCGGGCCTAGCAGACGGACCAGTAGTTGTCTTTTGTTATGTACTGTATTTTATTACTGGTTAGTTGAGGACATACGGAACAGGACATAGATTTTATGTTTGTATGTTGTAAATTAAATAAAGGACTTGTGCTTGTCTAGTTATATTTTGATTTAAATATACAAGCGAAAAATTGACCCACATTTTAGAATAACAATCCATTTAATCCCAAGAAAAAGATTTAGAGCCCGGGTCCCCACAATTGGTGTCTTGTGAGCATTGTAGAGTAGAGGATGCCTCCTAAGCGTAAGGCGTCAGAGGGGGAGGATAGTTCGTCCTCGAGAGTTGTCGACGAGTTCGGCAAGTTACTGAAGGAGCAGGCTAAGGTTCACAGTGAGCAGATCCAGCAGTTGCTTAGACTGCAAGGAGCAGGCCAGGGCAGAGGCCAAGGTAGGGGGCAGGTTGCTCCAGTAGCAGTTGGTTCTGATGCTATCTTTTCTGCGTTTAAGAGGATGGATCCACCCGAGTTTCCAGGCAGCTCCGATCCTTTAGCTGCAGTAGAGTGGGTCAAGGCTTTGGAGGCGATTTTTGATCATCTCCACTATGAGGACAGAGACCGTATCAGTTGTGCTGTTTTCATGCTGGTTAAAGCTGCACGTTTGTGGTGGAATGCGACCAAGGTTGGCATTGATGTTTCTACTTTGAAGTGGTCTGAGTTTACTGAGCTTTTCTACGACAAGTACTTTCCTGATGCACTGCGAGCGAGGAAGGTTACAGAGTTCTTGGAGCTTCGTCAGGGGAGCTTGAATGTGGACGAGTATATTCTCAGGTTCGAGGAGGGTTGCCTTTTTGCTCCGTACATTGCTACTAGTGATAAAGATAAAGGCGCTCACTTCATTTGAGGCCTTAGAGCGGAGATCAGGCGTGATATCAATATGTCCAAGGCTGTGACTTTCAAGGAGATTGTGTCCAAGGCGTTGCTAGCAGAGCAGGACGAGAAGGATATCGCCAGGGAGAGACAGGCGAGGCACCAGGCTAGTGTTCAAAGAGGCCAGAGTTCAGGTCAGCGTGGCAGAGATCGATTCAAGGGGAAGGGCAAGGTGGATCAGAGTCCTAGGCCACCGTCAGTGCCAGTTGCTCCGTCTGATTCTGAGAGATCTTTGTGTCCCAAGTGTGGCAGACCTCATCGTGGAGAGTGTAGATTTGGCACTCGTTCTTGCTATCGTTGTGGCATGCCAGGCCATATTTCCAGAGATTGTCCTAAGGGAGCTAGCCAGGAGAAGGTGCAGGGTCGTATCTTTTCGATGACTAAGGAAGGTATTAATCGTAATTCTTCTGTAATCTCTAGTTCCATTTTAATTTCAGGCAGAGTAGCTACTACTTTGATTGATACTGGTGCTACTCATTCTTTTATGTCTGAATTGTTTTTGAGATCTTTGGGTATAGTTCCTTCTGTTATTCCCCTTCAGCTTAGTGTTGTTTTGCCTTCGGGAGATGTTTTGTGCCCGACTTCCATAGTGTATGCGTGCCCCGTTCGTTTTGTTGATCGAGAGGTCTTTGCTGATTTGATTGTGATCCCGATGGTTGCCTTTGATGTTATTCTTGGCATGGATTGGCTGTCGACCTATCGTGCTGTTATTGATTGCGTTGCTATGACGGTGACTTTTGCAGATGATGGCCAGGGAGGAGTTCTCGCCAGCTCAGGTACTTCGCTGGTCCTTCCTTTTATTTCGTGTCTTGATGCTGAGAGGCTATTGTGTAGAGGTTGTGATGTTTTTCTAGCATCTGTTGTGGATATGGATAGACTGATTAAGTTGAATATTGATGATATTGATGTGGTGAGGGAGTTTGCGGATGTGTTTGAGGATGATGTTCCGGGTTTGCCGCCGGATAGAGATGTAGAGTTTGTTATTGATCTTGCTCCAGGTACGGTTCCTATTTCTAAGGCTCCGTATAGGATGGCTCCTACTGAGATGAAAGAGTTGAAGACGCAGTTGCAGGATCTTCTAGATAAGGGTTTCATTCGTCCGAGTTCTTCGCCTTGGGGAGCTCCGGTTCTATTTGTTAAGAAGAAGGACGGGTCTTTGCGTCTGTGTATCGATTACAGAGAGCTCAACAAAGTGACGATCAAGAACAAGTATCCGTTGCCACGGATTGACGATCTATTTGACCAACTCCAGGGTGCCACTGTTTTCTCGAAGATTGATCTTCGGTCTGGCTACTATCAGTTGAAGGTTAGGGAGTCTGATATCCCTAAGACGGCTTTCCGGACCAGGTATGGTCACTATGAGTTTCTCGTGATGTCTTTTGGTTTGACCAATGCCCCTTCTGTTTTCATGGACCTGATGAACCGTGTGTTCAAGCCGTATTTGGATAGCTTCGTCATTGTCTTTATCGACGATATCTTGATCTATTCCAAGACCAGAGAGCTTCATTCGGAGCATCTCAGAGTTGTTCTCCAGTTGCTGAGAGAGCGGAGGTTGTTTGCTAAGTTGAAGAAGTGTGAGTTTTGGCTGGATCAGATTTCTTTTCTAGGCCATGTCGTTTCGAGGGATGGCATTGCTGTTGATCCGATGAAGATAGAGGCGATTCAGAAGTGGCCTATTCCTACGACTGTTTCAGAGGTACGCAGTTTCCTTGGTTTGGCGGGTTATTATCGTCGTTTCATTTCGGATTTTTCCAAAATTGCCCTGCCATTGTCCAATCTGACAAGGAAGACTGTGAAGTTCGAGTGGTCTATAGATTTCCAGAGCGCATTTCAGGAGTTGAAGGATAGATTGACGTCAGCTCCTATTCTCGCATTGCCCAGTGGTTCAGAGGATTTTGTGGTCTATACCGATGCGTCGAAGAAGGGTCTCGGTGCAGTGTTGATGCAGAGAGGTAAGGTCATTTTAGAGAATCTATCCACAACAACAAAAATAGAATCCCTCCCCTTCTTAGTCCAAGGCAACCCCAAAATAAAGTCCATAGAAATGTCAATCCAAGTTCTTTTTAAGAATAGCACGCAAAAGTGTTCCCAAAGTTCTATTGACAACTTCAGTTTGTCCATCCTTTTGAGGATGACAAGTAGTAGAAAACAACAATTTTGTGCCAAGTTTAGCCCTTAAAGTCTTCCAAAAGTAACTCAAGAATTTAACATCGCGACCATAAACAATAGTCCTAGGCACGCCACGCAACCTAACGACTTCTCTAAAGAACAAATCCGCAATGTTTGAAGCATAATCGGTTTTATGACAAGCTATAAAATGTGCCATCTTAGAGAATCTATCCACAACAAAAAAAATAGAATCCCTCCCCTTCTTAGTACTAGGAAACCCCAAAATAAAGTCCATAGAAATGTCAATCCAAGTTCTTTTTAAGAATAGCACGCAAAAGTGTTCCCAAAGTTCTATTGACAACTTCAGTTTGTCCATCCGTTTGAAGATGACAAGTAGTAGAAAACAACAATTTTGTGCCAAGTTTAGCCCATAAAGTCTTCCAAAATTAACTCAAGAATTTAACATCGCGACCAGAAACAATAGTCCTAGGCATGCCATACAACCTAACGACTTCTCTAAAGAACAAATCCGCAATGTTTGAAGCATCATCGGTTTTATGACAAGCTATAAAATGTGCCATCTTAGAGAATCTATCCACAACAACAAAAATAGAATCCCTCCCCTTCTTAGTCCTAGGCCACCCCAAAATAAAGTCCATAGAAATGTCAATCCAAGTTCTTTTTAAGAATAGCACGCAAAAGTGTTCCCAAAGTTTTATTGAAAACTTCAGTTTGTCCATCCGTTTTAGGATGACAAGTAGTAGAAAACAACAATTTTGTGCCAAGTTTAGCCCATAAAGTCTTCCAAAATTAACTCAAGAATTTAACATCGCGACCAGAAACAATAGTCCTTGGCATGCTATGCAACCTAACGACTTCTCTAAAGAACAAATCCGCAATGTTTGAAGCATCATCGGTTTTATGACAAGCTATAAAATGTGCCATCTTAGAGAATCTATCCACAACAACAAAATAGAATCCCTCCCCTTCTTTGTAATAGCCGAGCCCGGTGTACGGTACATTTTAAGTTTCGTATGTTATTTGGGTTATGTGATTTGATGTTTAGAGTTGTGTTTTGGGCCATAGTATTATTGGTTATTATTGTTCTTGAGGTGTTAGTTATTGTTGGTTGTTCGTTTCAGAGTTTCGGATCGATTTTAGTTGCGTTGGTTCTGTTCATTGTCGTAGCAAGAGTGCACCCGCGCTTTTAGAGGAGTGCCCTCGCGGTGTACTGTTCATGTTTTTGGATTTGGGAGGCCGTGGCATCACCGCACCCGCGGTGTTAGTGGTTCAGGAATTGTTTGGATTGCCGTGAGCTTAGCTCACCCGCGGTGCTTGTGGCAGCGCACCTGCGGTCAAGGTATGGGCGAGATATTTAGTTGCTTTTTGGATGATTTGACTTCATTTCCCTTCTTCTTTCCCCTTCAATCTCGTTTTTTCTCTCTAAGGAGCAAGGGTTTCCTTCCATTTCATCCATTTCCTATCTTCGATTCGTGGATCTAGTTCGATTTTCGACTTGAGATCGAGGTTCTCCTTGGTGTTAGGAAGCTTAGGTAAGTTTTTGGTTGAGTTCTATCATGGTTTTTGGTAATGTGATGCTATAGATTGATGTATTGGTTGGTTTAATGGATTATTTGACTTGTATTTTTGGATATAGAGTTGATTTTGGTGTTATTTATGGATTATTGTTGTAGGTGGTGTACCAAGTGATTAGTTGGAGGTGTTCTATTGGTTGGTAAGTGGAAACTCATCCCTTTTTGCTCACATGATTGTATATGTATTGTGTTTCAAGAGTTTTAATGTGTTATTCCCTTCAATTGATTCGTTGTTATGTATTGTTATCATTGTTGATTATTGGAGACTTGTATGTCTCATATTTATGAAAAAGGGAATACAAGAGCAAAGATAGAGTTTCAAAGTGATTGTTAAAGCCAGAGAGAGTTTAAATGTTTTCGGATTGATAAATACATAGTCAGAGATTGCATGCAATATTAGTTGATCAACGACCATAGGCTTTTATCCCTCAGAGTTATCGGTTTATATCAATAGGGGTATTAGCGCCAGAGCAGAGAAACTATTGATATCAATCCCCAGAGTAAAGAAAATACCATCTCATTGCTATTGCTATTGCTATGATATTCATGTTTCAGAGTTGATGGTATTTATGATTTCAAAGCCATGTTTTACAGAGTATATTGTATCATTGCTATGTTAGAGTTCCACTTGCTGAGATTTATTCGCATTTCAGTTATTTCATGTGATGCAGATCAGAGTAGCGGCCCGGGACGTTGACTGTGGACAGGGGGTCATATGCATACACCGTTGGAAGGAAGATTTTGGCTTGATCATAGGAATGATGTTTTGTATTTTGTTATGTCATTCGAATGATCATGTATTGTTATTTGGTAAAAATGTTTAAAGAAATGTATTTTGAAACTCCTTCCATATTTTAAAGAAAATTTTAAATTTCCGCTGTGTATTTATTTAAAGAGGTCAGAGGTGTTGTGGCAGCGCACCCGCGGTCAAGGTATGGGAGAGATATTTAGTTGCTTTTTGGATGATTTGACTTCATTTCCCTTCTTCTTTCCCCTTCAATCTCGTTTTTTCTCTCTAAGGAGCAAGGGTTTTCTTCCATTTCATCCATTTCCTATCTTCGATTCGTGGATCTAGTTCGATTTTTGACTTGAGATCGAGGTTCTGGTGTTAGGAAGCTTAGGTAAGTTTTTGGTTGAGTTCTATCATGGTTTTTGGTAATGAGATGCTATAGGTTGATGTATTGGTTGGTTTAATGGATTATTTGACTTGTATTTTTGGATATAGAGTTGATTTTGGTGTTATGGATTATTGTTGTAGGTGGTGTACCAAGTGATTAGTTGGAGGTTTTCTATTGGTTGGTAAGTGGAAATTCATCCTTTTTGCTCACATGATTGTATATGTATTGTGTTTCAAGAGTTTTAATGTGATATTCCCTTCAATTGATTCGTTGTTATGTATTGTTATCATTGTTGATTATTGGAGACTTGTATGTCTCATATTTATTAAAAAGGGAATACAAGAGCAAAGATAGAGTTTCAAAGTGATTGTTAAAGCCAGAGAGAGTTTAAATGTTTTCGGATTGATAAATACATAGTCAGAGATTGCATGCAATATTAGTTGATCAACGACCATAGGCTTTTATCCCTCAGAGTTATCGGTTTATATCGATAGGGGTATTAGCGCCAGAGCAGAGAAACTATTGATATCAATCCCCAGAGTAAAGAAAATACCATCTCATTGCTATTGCTATTGCTATGATATTCATGTTTCAGAGTTGATGGTATTTATGATTTCAAAGCCATGTTTTACAGAGTATATTGTATCATTGCTATGTTAGAGTTCCACTTGCTGAGATTTATTCTCATTTCAGTTATTTCATGTGATGCAGATCAGAGTAGCTGCCCGGGACGTTGACTCTGGACAGGGGGTCATATGCATACAACGTTGGAAGGAAGATTTTGGCTTGATCATAGGAATGATGTTTTGTAGTTTGTTATGTCATTCGAATGATCATGTATTGTTATTTTGTAAAAATGTTTAAAGAAATGTATTTTGAAACTCCTTCCATATTTTAAAGAAAATTTTAAATTTCCGCTGTGTATTTTATTTAAAGAGGTCAGAGGTGTTGTGGCAGCGCACCCGCGGTCAAGGTATGGGCGAGATATTTAGTTGCTTTTTGGATGATTTGACTTCATTTCCCTTCTTCTTTCCCCTTCAATCTCGTTTTTTCTCTCTAAGGAGCAAGGGTTTTCTTCCATTTCATCCATTTCCTATCTTCGATTCGTGGATCTAGTTCGATTTTCGACTTGAGATCGAGGTTCTCCTTGGTGTTAGGAAGCTTAGGTAAGTTTTTGGTTGAGTTCTATCATGGTTTTTGGTAATGAGATGCTATAGGTTGATGTATTGGTTGGTTTAATGGATTATTTGACTTGTATTTTTGGATATAGAGTTGATTTTGGTGTTATTTATGGATTATTGTTGTAGGTGGTGTACCAAGTGATTAGTTGGAGGTGTTCTATTGGTTGGTAAGTGGAAACTCATCCCTTTTTGCTCACATGATTGTATATGTATTGTGTTTCAAGAGTTTTAATGTGTTATTCCCTTCAATTGATTCGTTGTTATGTATTGTTATCATTGTTGATTATTGGAGACTTGTATGTTTCATATTTATTAAAAAGGGAATACAAGAGCAAAGATAGAGTTTCAAAGTGATTGTTAAAGCCAGAGAGAGTTTAAATATTTTCGGATTGATAAATACATAGTCAGAGATTGCATGCAATATTAGTTGATCAACGACCATAGGCTTTTATCCCTCAGAGTTATCGGTTTATATCGATAGGGGTATTAGCGCCAGAGCAGAGAAACTATTGATATCAATCCCAGTGTAAAGAAAATACCATCTCATTGCTATTACTATTGCTATGATATTCATGTTTCAGAGTTGATGGTATTTATGATTTCAAAGCCATGTTTTACAGAGTATATTGTATCATTGCTATGTTAGAGTTCCACTTGCTGAGATTTATTCTCATTTCAGTTATTTCATGTAATAGCCGAGCCCGGTGTACGGTACGATTTAAGTTTCGTATGTTATTTGGGTTATGTGATTAGATGTTTAGAGTTGTGTTTTGGGCTATAGTATTATTGGTTATTATTTTATTGAGGTGTTAGTTGGTGTTGATTGTTCGTTTCAGCGTTTCGGATCGATTTTAGTTGATTTAGTACTGTTCATTGCCGTGGCTTGAGTGCACCCGCGCTCTTAGAGGAGTGCCCCCGCGGTGTACTATTCATCATTTTGGAATTTGTAGGCCGTGGCATCACCGCACCTGCGGCAGTGCAAGGACCGCACCTGCGGTGTGCACCGCACCTGCAGTAATTGTAGCACCGCACCCGCGGTCATCGTGCATGGGAATTATTTTGGTTGGCCGAAGGCATAGCGCACCCGTGGTGCTTGTGTGACCGCACCCGCGGTGTAAGTATGGGCGAGTTATCTAGCTACTTTTTGGAGTTGTTGGCCATATCTTATCCTATCCTATCTACCTTTTTCGAGATTTCCTCTCATCTACCAAGGGTTTTCCTCCATTTCTTTTGCTTCCTACCTTTGATTCTTGGAGTTATTTGGATTTCCGACTTGAGATCGACGTTCTCCGTGGTATAAGGAAGCTTAGGTAAGTTTTTGGTGCGATTCTAGCATGGTTTTTGGAGATGTGATGCTATAGGGTGTTGTATTGGTTGGTTTAATGGATTATTTGACTTGTATTTTTGGATATAGAGTTGATTTTTGTGTTGTTTATGGATTATTGTTGTAGGTGGTGTACCAAGAGTATAGTTTGAAGGTGTTCTATTGGTTGTAAGTGGAATTTCATCCTTTTTCTCACATGATGTTATATGTATTGTGTTTTAAAGATTTTAAAGTGATATTCCCTTCAATTGATTCATTGTTATGTATTGATTTCATTGATTATCTATTGGAGGCATTGTATATCTCACTATTGTTAAAAAGGGAATACAAAAGATAGAGATTGCGAAACGACGGCTTTAAATGCTATTCAGAGTTCAAATGTTTTATTGGATTGATTTATCATTGTCAGAGCATTGCATGCAATTAGATGATCATCGACCATAGGCTTTTATCCCTCACAGTTATCGGTATTTATATCGATGGGATATTTGCAACCACAGACAGAGATACTATTGATATCAATCCAACCAGGGAAAAGAGAATACCATCTTATTGCTATCTTATTGATATGCTATTGCTACAGTTATTGCTACAGTATTCATGTTTCAGAGTTGATGGTATTTATGATTTCAAAGTCATGTTTTACAGAGTATATTGTATCATTGCTATGTTAGAGTTCCACTTGCTGAGATTTATTCTCATTTCAGTTATTTTCATGTGATGCAGATAAGAGTGACCGACCAGGACAGTGATCGTGGATGGGAGTCATATGCATACACCGTTGGAAGGAAGATTGTTTTGTATCATTTTGGGACATGATCATAAGAATGATTGTTTTGTATTTTGTATGTCATTTGAATAATCATGTGATTATTTTGTAAACATTTTTAAGAAATGTATTTTGAAACTCCTTCCATATTTTAAAAGAAAATTTTATTTCCGCTGCGTATTTTTAATGTTACGGGTCAGGGTGTCACATTTAGTGGTATCAGAGCGGTGTTCTTTGGACCAATGCATATGACTTCGTCTACTTTCTACTGTCCGGGTATGTTTTCTTGCATCTATCCATTGTTATATATTGATTGGTGTCTTGTGAGCAATTGTAGAGTATGCCTCCTAAGCGTAAGGCGACCGAGGGTGAGGATAGTTCTTCCTCGAGAGTTGTCGACGAGTTCGGCAAGTTGCTTAAGGAGCAGGCTAAGGTGCATAGCGAGCAGATTCAGCAGCTCATTCGTATGCAAGGTACTGGACAGGGTAGAGGCCAAGGTAGAGTTCCAGTAGCACAGGCTGTTGGAACTGATGCCGTCTTTTCTGCTTTCAAGAGAATGGATCCACCGGAATTCGCAGGTAGCACCGATCCTCTAGTTGCTGTCGAGTGGGTCAAGGCTCTAGAGGCGATCTTCGATCATCTCCAGTACGAGGACAAAGACAGGATCAGCTGTGCCGTATTCATGTTGGTTAAGGCTGCTCGCATTTGGTGGAATGCGACCAAAGTTGGAGTTGATGTTGCGACACTTAAGTGGTCAGAGTTCACAGACTTGTTCTATGACAAGTATTTCCCCGATGCACTTCGAGCGAGGAAGGTTACGGAGTTCTTGGAGCTTCGTCAGGGGAGCTTGGATGTTGGTGAGTACATTTTGAAGTTTGAAGAGGGTTGCCTATTTGCTCCGTACATTGCTTCCAATGACAAAGATAAAGGCGCTCATTTCATTCGAGGCCTTAAAGCTGAGATTCGTCGTGATATCAACATGTCCAAGGCCGTGACTTTCAAGGAGATTGTGTCCAAAGCATTATTGGCTGAGCAAGATGAGAAGGACATCACCAGAGAGAGGAATGAGAGGCACCAAGCTGTTGTTCAGAGAGGCCAGGGCTCTAATCAGAGGGGCAGGGATCGTTTCAAGGGCAAGGGCAAGATGGAGTCGAGTCCTAGACCACCACCAGTTCCAGTTGATCCCGAGAAGCCACTTTGTCCTAAGTGTGGCAAGCATCATAGGGGAGAGTGCAAACTTGGCACTCATACTTGTTATCGTTGTGGCACGGCAGGCCAAGTTGCCAGAAATTGTCCACGAGGAGCTAGCCAAGGGAAGGTGCAGGGTCGTAACTTTTCGATGACCAAGGAAGGTATTAATCATGATTCTTCATTGATCTCTAGTACTATTTTGATTTCAGGCAGAGTAGCTACGACTTTGATAGATACTGGTGCTACTCATTCTTTTATGTCTGATTTGTTTTTGAGATCGTTGGGTATAGTTCCTTCTGTTCTTCCCCTCCAGCTTAGTGTTGTTTTGCCTTCGGGGGACGTGTTGTGCCCGACATCGATTGTGTTTGCGTGCCCTGTTCGTATTGAGGAGCGAGTTGTCTTCGCTGATTTGATTGTTATCCCTATGGTTGCCTTTGATGTTATTCTTGGCATGGATTGGCTTTCAACTTACCGTGCAGTTATCGATTGTGTTGCTAAGAAGGTGACTTTTGCAGATGATGGCCAGGGAGGAGTTCTCGCCAGCTCAGGTACTTCGCTGGTCCTTCCTTTTATTTCTTGTCTTGAGGCTGAGAGATTGCTGGGTAGAGGTTGCGATGGGTTTCTTGCTTCTGTTGTGGATGTGGATAGACTGATTAAGTTGAATATAGATGATATTGATGTTGTGAGGGAGTTTGCTGATGTGTTTGAGGATGATGTTCCGGGTTTGCCGTCGGACAGAGATGTTGAGTTCGTTATCGATTTAGCTCCAGGTACGGTTCCTATCTCTAAGGCTCCGTACAGGATGGCCCCTACTGAGATGAAGGAGTTGAAGACTCAGTTGCAAGATCTTCTAGACAAGGGTTTTATTCGTCCGAGTTCTTCGCCTTGGGGAGCTCCGGTTCTTTTTGTTAAGAAGATGGATGGTTCTTTGCGTCTGTGTATCGACTACAGGGAGCTTAACAAAGTGACTGTCAAGAACAAGTATCCGTTGCCACGGATAGATGATTTGTTTGATCAGCTCCATGGTGCTACTGTATTTTCGAAGATTGATCTTCGGTCTGGCTACTATCAGTTGAAGTTTAGGGAGTCTGATGTCCCTAAGACGGCTTTCAGGACCAGGTATGGTCATTTTGAGTTTCTTGTAATGTCTTTTGGTCTGAAAAATGCCCCTTCAGTCTTCATGGACCTGATGAACCGTGTGTTCAAACCTTATCTGGATAGCTTCGTCATTGTTTTTATCGACGATATTCTGATCTATTCCAAGACCAGAGAGCTTCATGCAGAGCATCTCAGAGCGGTTCTTCAGTTGTTGCGAGAGAAGAGGTTGTTTGCCAAGTTGAAGAAGTGTGAGTTTTGGTTGGATCAGATTTCTTTCCTAGGCCATGTTGATTCGAGGGATGGCATTGCTGTTGATCCGTTGAAGATAGAGGCGATTCAGAATTGGCCTATTCCTACCACTGTCTCTGAGGTACGCAGTTTCCTTGGTTTGGCGGGTTATTATCGTCGTTTCACTTCAGATTTTTCCAAGATTGCCCTGCCATTGTCCAATCTGACGAGGAAGACTGTGAAGTTCGAGTGGTCCATCGATTGCCAGAGTGCATTTCAGGAGTTGAAGGATAGATTGACGACAGCTCCTGTTCTTTCATTGCCCAGTGGTTCTGAGGATTTTGTTGTCTATACCGATGCGTCGAAGAGAGGCCTTGGTGCAGTGCTGATGCAGAGAGGTAAGGTCATTGCCTATGCTTCTCGCCAGTTGAAAGACTATGAGAGGAATTATCCGACGCACGATTTGGAGCTAGCAGCTGTGGTTTTCGCCCTGAAGATTTGGAGACATTACTTATATGGCGAAAAGTGTGAGATCTTCACAGACCACAAGAGCTTGAAGTATCTGTTTTCGCAGAAAGAGCTCAACATGCGGCAGAGGAGGTGGTTAGAGCTTGTCAAGGATTACGATGTGTCGATCAGTTATCACCCAGGGAAGGCGAACGTTGTGGCTGATGCTTTGAGCCGTAAGTCGAGTGCTTCATTGAGTTCTTTGATTCAGAGGCCATTGTTGATGGATTTGCAGAGAGAGGAGATTGATCTGGTGATTTTAGGTACCATTGCTCGTCTTTCAGCATTGGTTATTCGATCTACTTTGACGGACAGGATCCGTAGAGAGCAGTCGACTGATGTTCAATTGACAGAGTCGAGAGCCAGAGCAGAGGATAGGGGTAACTCAGAGTTTGCGATGAATGGTGATGGTTTGGTGACTTTCAGAGGCCGTATTTGTGTTCCTGTTGGCGATGATATTCGGCGAGATGTCTTGACAGAGGCTCATACCGCACCTTATTCGATTCATCCAGGCAGTACGAAGATGTATCAGGATCTTCGTCGACTCTACTGGTGGCCAGGTATGAAGAAAGATATTGCTTTGTTCATTTCTCAGTGCCTTACTTGTCAGCAGGTGAAGATTGAGCACCAGAGACCTGCTGGGACATTGCTATCATTGCCGATTCCTCAGTGGAAGTGGGAGCATATTACGATGGATTTCGTGACTGGTCTTCCCAGAGTGCAGAAAGGTTATAATTCTATTTGGGTCATTGTTGATAGGTTGACCAAGTCGGCGCACTTTCTCCCAGTCAAGACGACGTACTCCATGAATCAGTATGCCGAGGATTATATTGTAGAGATTGTTAGACTTCACGGTGTTCCTGTGTCGATCGTGTCTGATCGTGACCCCAGATTTACCTCCGAGTTTTGGAAGAGTTTGCACAGAACTATGGGTTCGCGGTTAGCGTTCAGTACAGCTTATCACCCTCAGAGCGACGGTCAGTCAGAAAGAGTCATTCAGATTTTAGAGGACTTTCTCAGAGCTTGTACTATTGATTATTCTGGTAGCTGGGATTCTAAATTGCCACTTGTGGAGTTCACGTACAACAATAGCTACCAGGCGTCGATTGGGATAGCACCGTATGAGGCACTTTATGGCAGGAAGTGCAGATCGCCTTTGTATTGGGATGAGGTTGGAGAGAGGAAGATGTTGGGACCAGAGTTGGTCCAGCAGACGGCTGATGTTGTTGCTGTGATACGAGAGAGGATGAAGACTGCTCAGTCCAGACAGAAGAGCTATGCAGATGTTCGTCGTAGGCCTTTGCAGTTCGAGGTTGGCGATCACGTGTTCTTGAAGATTGCACCTCTCAAGGGTGTGATGAGATTTGGCAAGAAGGGCAAGTTGAGTCCGAGATTCATTGGTCCATTCGAGATATTGGACAGAGTTCGTGACCGAGCCTACAGATTAGCCCTACCGCCCGATCTTGACATAGTCCATAATGTTTTTCATGTATCGATGCTCAGGAAGTATATTTCAGATCCTTCCCATGTTCTTCGCCACGAGCCATTGGACTTGACGCCGAGTTTGACGTACCAAGAGATTCCGATTCAGATTCTGGATCACACAGTTAGAGTATTGAGGAACAAAGAGATCGGCATTGTTAAAGTCCTTTGGAGGAACCATTTGATCGAAGAGGCTACGTGGGAACCAGAGGATGAGATGAGAGAGAAGTATCCTGAGTTGTTCGTGCAGTGACGTCAATTTCGCGGACGAAATTCCTCTAAGGAGGGGAGATTGTAATAGCCGAGCCCGGTGTACGGTACGATTTAAGTTTCGTATGTTATTTGGGTTATGTGATTAGATGTTTAGAGTTGTGTTTTGGGCTATAGTATTATTGGTTATTATTTTATTGAGGTGTTAGTTGGTGTTGATTGTTCGTTTCAGCGTTTCGGATCGATTTTAGTGGATTTAGTACTGTTCATTGTCGTGGCTTGAGTGCACCCGCGCTCTTAGAGGAGTGCCCCCGTGGTGTACTATTCATCATTTTGGAATTTGAAGGCCGTGGCATCACGGCACCCACGGCAGTGCAAGAACCGCACCCGCGGTGTGCACCGCACCCGCGGTAATTGTAGCACCGCACCCGCGGTCATCGTGCATGGGAATTATTTTGGTTGGCCGAAGGCATAGTGCACCCGCGGTGCTTGTGTGACCGCACCCGCGGTGTAAGTATGGGCGAGTTATCTAGCTACTTTTTGGAGTTGTTGGCCATATCTTATCCTATCCTATCTACCTTTTTCGAGATTTCCTCTCATCTACCAAGGGTTTTCCTCCATTTCTTTTGCTTCCTACCTTTGATTCTTGGAGTTATTTGGATTTCCGACTTGAGATCGACGTTCTCCGTGGTATAAGGAAGCTTAGGTAAGTTTTTGGTGCGATTCTAGCATGGTTTTTGGAGATGTGATGCTATAGGGTGTTGTATTGGTTGGTTTAATGGATTATTTGACTTGTATTTTTGGATATAGAGTTGATTTTGGTGTTGTTTATGGATTATTGTTGTAGGTGGTATACCAAGAGTATATGTAAGGCTCGAGAATTGTCCGTGTCATCGATGTGAGACTTGAATAGGAGAATGCATGACTTGAAAAATGAGAGTTTGAGCAAGCATGGCCGAAGCCACACCGCCCCTGCGGTGCTAGGACTACCGCACCCGCGGTGTAATGCCGGAAAAATGAGATTTGGGCGAGGCATGACCGCACCCGCGGTCATGGCTCTTGAAAAATTAATGGTGCTGCCGAGAGCACAGCGCACCCGCGCTCCTGATGTACCGCACCCGCGGTGTTGCGTGGTGTGCAAAGGATGAGCCATGTGTTACATTACATGCAAGATATATATGTGTTGCTCGATTCTTTCTTCATTCCAACAGAGAGAGAGCACCGAGAACTCTCCTTAATTCCTTCAAGCTTCTTCATAGTAGAATTACGATTGTGCATGATTTAGCCATTTGATTTTAATTCCGAGTCCAGATTATTGATCCTTGCAGCATTGGCAACGAAAGGACGTAAGTTTCTTCCATTTCCAGCATGTTTCGAAATTCATATGTTGGAGAAGTTATGATTTGTTTGAAGATATGTGTTCTTGATATCTTGAGCTTGATATAGTTGCTATCGAATCTATTTTCGGACATCGTATGCCATTATTTCGAATTCCAGCCTGTATGTGTATGATGGGTACCGATTTTGAAGGGATAATGAGATTATTGTGATTTTAATGAGATTATGCTATTGTTATATATTGAGATTGAGTTACCGGTATCAAAGAAATACGCCGTTATGCCGTCGATTGTTACCGAGATGGAGTATTGACTTGTACAAGATTTTGATATGAGTTATATCTTGATAGAATGCATTGTTATATTGTCATTTCAGATTAGTTTTGACAGAGTGACATTCCGACTTCGAGACTTCGACCGACGATTCGACAAGAAAGGTATAATTCATGTGGTCACGGGATTGCACAACTCGATTCAGATTTGATACGAGTTTCCCTAAATCACATACTATATTGTTATTAAATTGATGATGTAATGTCTTGTTATTGATTTATATTCGAGTCCTGAGATAGGAGATATTGGCAGATTTGCCAAAACTAGACGTTTCGGTGTATCGACGCATAGGAGCAGATTTCCTATATGTGTAGACCCTCGATACAAAATTGACCGAAGTCTAGGAACAAGACGTACCGTTGCCCCGAGTGGTTGGGTAGGTAACAGACCGTCGTATTCTGTAAGGCTCGAGAATTATCCGTGTCATCGATGTGAGAATTGAAGAAGATTATGCATGACATGAAAAATGTGAATTTGAGCAGCAGGGCCGAAGCCACACCGCACCCGCGGTGTTAGAGATACAGCACCCGCGGTGCATTGGGAGGAAATTGGTGAAATTGTGCGAACAGACACCGCACCCGCGGTGCTAGCACAACCGCACCCGCGGTGTGAGACCGCACCCGCGGTCATGTAAGGACCGCACCCGCGGTCTAAGAATTCCAGAAAATAATATTGCTGCCGAGAGCACAGCGCACCCGCGCTCCTAAGTTACCGCACCCGCGGTCATGCGTGCCCTTTGAAGAATAAGCCATGTGTTATATAACATGCAAGATATAAATAGAGGTCCTTCGTTTTCCTCATTCAGAAGCAAGCACCGAAGGATTTCAGGGAGAGAGAAAGCTTCATTCCTCATGCTTTCAAATTTTGATTTTGTAAGATTCATACATCCAAACTTTAATCCGATTTCGGTTTTGAGCTCCTCTCAGTGTTAGCTTCAAGAGGATGTAAGTTTTATTACATTTCAACAAGATTCAGATTGTGTATGTTGAGAGAAACTTAGATTTGAGTTAGAATATGTGTTCTTGCTATACTAAGCATCGTAAAAACATAAACGGATTGAATTACGGATGTCGTATGCTATAGGTTCGATTTTCCAGCATGTATTATGTGAAGATTATGCAGAATTTGGTATACATGTTTGTATTGGATGAGATTATGAGTAATTGGGATTGATTATGATATTGTTATGTTGTTACTGAGTTGACCGGTACCGAGATTTATTATTGATTGGAATACGTATTGCTTTGAGTTAGAGATTGATGTTGTGTGTCTACACATTGCCATTTCAGATTTGAAGTGACAGGTTTGACATTCCGACTTCAAGATTTCGACAGAGATTGTGTGACGAAAGGTATAATTCATGTGGTCTTGGGATTGCACAACTCGATTCAGATTTGATACGAGTTTCCCTAAATCACATACTAGATTGTTATTACATTGATTATGTAATGTCTTGTTTATTGATTTATATTCGAGTCCTGAGATAGGAGATATTGGCAGACTTGCCAAAACTAGACGTTTCGGTGTATCGTCGCATAGGAGCAGATTTGCTATATGTGTAGACCCTCGATACAGAGATTGACCGAAGTCTAGGAATAAGACGTACCGTTGCCCCGAGTGGTTGGGTAGGTGACAGACCGTCTTATTCACACCGGGATCCCTAGATTAGAAATGAGTCGAGTCAAGATTTGAATGTTGAATACAGATTTGTATTCTTCTACATGTTTAGATTTATATTCATGTTACTTGATTTATGCTATGCATTTGTATATGATATTTACATTGCATGCATCCATGTTTTATACTGGGATATGTTCTCACCGGAGTTATTCGGCTGTTGTCGTGTCTGTATGTGTGCATGGCAACAGGTGGGGCAGGATCAGGGTCACGACGAGGAAGAGAGAGTTGATAGCGTGGAGATGCCGGGTGTAGCAGAAGACTTCTGATGTTGTACTAGTAGTTTTATGTTGATACTAGAGATGTTATGTTGTTATTGTAACATGTATAACAAGTAAGGCTACTAGATCATGTTATGTAATAGTCGTTGACTCATGTTTGTTTTAAATAAAAATGAGACGCTTTATGTTAACATTCGATTTAATGTTAGAAAGCGAAAAATTTTGACCCGCCATTTATAATAAAGATCCAATTAAATCCCAAAAGAATTGAGTTAGAACCCGGGTCCCCACAACAGGTGGTATCAGAGCTGTAGGTTCTGTAGACTGAGATAGAATAGAATGAGCGGGGTATATCGAGTCATCTTCCTTGCTTTTGAGATGCTAGCATGATTTACTGCTTTCCCTATTGTATGTGTTGTATTATCTGAATTGATTTACAGCATTTCAAGCCTGAATCAGAACCGATTCTCGATCAGAGGTATATGATCAGAGGAGGGCTGAGACAGATGATATTGGTTGAGTACTAATCAGTTTTATGATCAGATTAATGCCGCCTAGACGAGTACCACAGCCAGAGCAGGGTAGCACGTCCGGTGCACAGATGGATGTTACCGCTACGCCGATGGAGACCTTATTGAAGAGATTCCAGTCTTTTCATCCGCCTACCCTGAAGGGCACAGAGAGTGCAGTAGAGTGCGAGAGCTGGCTCGATGATATCGAGATGTTGTTTGAGTCTTTGGCTTACACTGATGAGCGACGTGTGAAGCTGATAGGGCATCAGATGCAAGAGGTTGCCAAGAGCTGGTGGTTGACGACGAAGAGAGCCTTGGAGCACCGAGGCATTGATATCACGTGGAAAGTCTTCAAAGACGAGTTCTATCAGCGCTTCTTTCCCGTCTCCTACCGGAAAGATAAGGGAGCTGAATTTGCGAATCTGAAGCAGGGACAGTGGAACATCGAGGAGTATGTTGCTAAATTTTCTGCATTGCTACGATTTGCACCGCATGTGGCCGGAAACGACGAGGCAGTGGCCGATCAGTTCATCAACGGGCTGAATCCCGATGTCTTTACTTTGGTGAACACGGGCCGGCCTAGTACTTTTTCAGAGGCACTGAACCGAGCGAAGGGAGCCGAGGCTGGCTTGATTAGGCAGCGAGGAGCTTCCTACGGTGTTCAGGGGCAGAGACCGCCACAGTCCATGACCGTACAGTTTCCATCACCTCCTCCTCGTTTTGACAGCGGAGCTAGTGGTAGTGGTAAGAAGGATTTTCTGAAGGCTAAGGGCAAACAGTTTAAGAAATCTGGGAGTAGTTCATCGAGTTCGAGTGGATCTCGACAGAGAGGTCAGGGGTCAGAGTATAGTGGTGCATACTGTGGTTCATGCGGAGGGCGACATGCTACGGAGCAGTGTCAAGGAGTTCTGGGACGCTGTAACATCTGTAGGCAACAGGGACATTTCGCCAGAGTTTGTCCCCAGAGAGGTGCACAACGATTCCAGAGCACAGGATCATCAGCACCAGCGCCACAGATGGAGAGGCAGGCATCCTCTGTACACTCCTTTCAGCCACCCTCCACACAGACACAGCAGAGGCCAGGAGGTAGTCAGACGGTGAGTCAGCCTCCTCGACAGCAGGCACGTGTCTTTGCCTTGACAGAGGAGCAGGCGCAGGAGGCGCCAGATGACGTCATTGCAGGTAATTGTTTCCTTTGTGGTTATCCTGCATATGTGTTGATAGACACAGGGGCATCGCATACATTCATATCTGAACATTTTGCATTGAGACATGCATTGCCTGTTGAGTCAATGTCGACAGTAGTGTCTATAGCTTCTCCGTTGGGAAGTGGCTTGATATCTGTGACTACTGTTAGACACTGTATGCTTCAGTTTGAGGGGCATGAGATTGATCTTGATTGTGTAGTACTTGGTTTAGCTGATTTTGACTGTATAGTTGGCATAGATATGTTAACCAAGTACAGGGCCACGGTAGATTGTTTCCACAAGATTGTCAGATTCAGACCCGAAAGGACAGACGAGTGGAAATTCTACGGCAAGGGTTCCAGATCTCGGATTCCCTTAGTATCTGCTCTGACTATGAGTAGATTGCTTCAGAGAGGAGCAGAGGGCTTTCTCGTATATTCAGTAGATCTACTGAAGACGAACCCAGCATTGGCAGATCTGCCAGTGGTTTGCGAGTTTGCAGATGTTTTTCCTGATGAGATTCCAGGGTTGCCTCCGGTTCGAGAGGTTGATTTCAGCATAGATCTTATGCCCGGTTCTGTTCCTATTTCGAGAGCTCCATATAGGATGGCACCGATAGAACTGAAAGAGTTGAAAGCACAGTTGGAAGATCTTTTGTCCAAGGGATATATCAGACCTAGTGTATCTCCTTGGGGTGCTCCGGTGCTTTTCGTTCGAAAGAAAGATGGTTCGATGCGACTGTGTATTGATTATAGGCAGCTGAATAAGGCAACAGTGAAGAACAAGTATCCTTTGCCTCGCATCGACGACTTATTTGACCAGTTACAGGGATATACAATATATTCGAAAATCGATTTGAGATCAGGGTATCATCAGCTCCGAGTTAGAGACGTTGATATTCCGAAGACTGCATTTCGAACCAGGTATGGACATTACGAGTTTGTTGTTATGCCTTTCGGTTTGACGAATGCACCTGCGGTGTTTATGAGTTTGATGAACCGCATTTTTCAGAGATATTTAGATGATTTTGTGATTGTGTTTATTGACGACATTTTGGTGTATTCGAAGAGTTTGACTGAGCATGCAGATCATCTGAGAATCGTGCTGAAGACTTTGCGACAGGAGCAGTTGTATGCCAAACTGTCCAAATGCGAATTCTGGTTGCGACAGGTTGTTTTCTTGGGGCACATTATATCTGGAGAGGGTATTGCGGTAGATCCGAGTAAAGTTGAGGCTGTGATCAGTTGGCCGAGACCGACTTCTGTGCCTGAGATACGGAGTTTCATGGGTCTAGCCGGGTATTATCGACGTTTTATCCGAGATTTCTCCAGTATAGCGAAGCCGATTACCCAGTTGACACAGAAGAACATGCCATTTGTGTGGTCAGAAGAGTGTGAGAGCGGTTTTGTTGAGCTGAAGAAGAGGCTGACTAGTGCGCCTGTCTTGACAATTCCATCAGGTACAGGTGAGTTCGTTGTATATTGTGATGCATCTCACAGAGGGCTTGGATGTGTTCTTATGCAGCGAGGGCACGTGATAGCATACGCCTCTAGACAGCTGAAGCCGCACGAGACCCGTTATCCGATTCATGACCTTGAATTGGCGGCGATTGTGTTTGCACTTAAGATCTGGCGTCATTATCTGTATGGCGAGAAATTTGAGATTTATTCCGATCATAAGAGCTTGAAGTATCTCTTTTCTCAGTCAGAGTTGAACATGAGGCAGCGACGATGGCTTGATCTGCTGAAAGATTTTGATTGCGAGATCAAGTACCATCCAGGAAAGTCGAATGCAGCGGCAGACGCCTTGAGTCGAAAGGTATGTTCTTTGTCCTTGTCGACTATAGGTGTATCGAGTTTAGTAGAAGATTGTTGCTTGTCTGGATTGACATTTGATATAGAGAATAGACCGTTGCGACTTAGTGCGATTCAGATTGAGCCAGATCTGATTTTGAGGATCAAAGAAGCACAGAGGACTGATCTGAGCGTCCAGAGATCGATTGATATGGTCAGAGCTGGTCATATATCAGAGTATCAGGTTAGAGATTTTGTTCTGTATGTGAATAACCGCTTAGTAGTGCCAGATGTTTCAGATTTGAGACGACAGATTATGTCAGAGGCACACTGTAGCCGGTTCAGCATTCATCCTGGAGGCAGAAAGATGTACAATGACTTGAAGACGCAATTCTGGTGGAAGCAGATGAAGACAGATATTGCAGAATTTGTGTCTAGATGTCTGAATTGCCAACAGGTGAAGGCAGAGAGGAAGAAGCCCGGGGGTTTACTTCAGAGTTTGTCTGTTCCTGAATGGAAATGGGACCACATTTCCATGGACTTCGTTACGAAGTTACCTCGATCGTCCCGGGGCTATGATTCGATTTGGGTCATCATTGACAGATTGACCAAATCTGCCTGTTTCATTCCGTACAAGATGACCTATCGACACGATCAGATGGCAGAGTTGTATGTCAGAGAGGTCGTCAGATTGCATGGTGTGCCGAAATCGATCGTATCAGACCGGGATCCACGATTTACTTCTCACTTCTGGCACAGCTTGCAGCAGGCTTTGGGTACGACTTTACACCTGAGCACTGCTTATCATCCCCAGACAGACGGACAGTCAGAGCGGACTATCCAGACTTTAGAAGATATGCTGAGAGCTGTAGTACTAGACTTTGGTACTAGTTGGCAGGATTCATTGCCGTTGTGTGAGTTTTCATACAACAACAGCTATCAGACGAGCATAGAGATGGCACCGTTCGAAGCTTTATACGGAAAGAAGTGTAGATCTCCGTTGTACTGGGATGATATCTCTGAGGTACCAGAGTTGGGGCCTGATATGATTCGTGAGATGACCGAAAAAGTGAAAATCATTCAGAAGAGAATGAAGACGGCACAGGATAGGCAAGCAAAGTACGCCAATATCAGACGCAGACCGTTAGTATTCGAACAGGGAGACAGAGTATTTTTGAAGATTTCACCTTTCAGAGGCGTGGTCAGATTTGGCAAGCGTGGGAAGTTGTCTCCTAGATACGTCGGTCCGTACGAGATCCTTGAGAAGATTGGCGATCGAGCTTACAGACTTGCTCTTCCTCCTTCATTATCTGATATACATGACGTTTTTCATGTATCGATGCTTCGCAGATATATGCCAGATGAGTCTCATGTCATTCAGCCTGACGAAGCCGAGTTAGATCAAACTTTGAGCTACGTCGAGCAACCGATACAGATTCTGGATCGGAAGGAAAAGAAGCTTAGAACCAAGACCATTCCGCTTGTGAAGGTTCAATGGAGTCGCCATGGCATCGAGGAAGCAACTTGGGAGACGGAGTCTGAGATGAGACAGAGGCATCCCGAGCTATTCTTATGATGTGAGTTTTTCTTCCCGCTTTGATTTTACTGTTTTGTGTATACTAGTGTGATTACTGGTTTATAAGTTCGAGGACGAACTATTGTCTAAGAGGGGGAGAAATGTAAGGCTCGAGAATTATCCGTGTCATCGATGTGAGAATTGAATAAGATTATGCATGACATGAAAAATGTGAATTTGAGCAGCAGGGCCGAAGCCACACCGCACCCGCGGTGTTAGAGATACAGCACCCGCGGTGCATTGGGAGGAAATTGGTGAAATTGTGCGAACAGACACCGCACCCGCGGTGCTAGCACAACCGCACCCGCGGTGTGAGACCGCACCCGCGGTCATGTAAGGACCGCACCCGCGGTCTAAGAATTCCAGAAAATAATATTGCTGCCGAGAGCACAGCGCACCCGCGCTCCTAAGTTACCGCACCCGCGGTCATGCGTGCCCTTTGAAGAATAAGCCATGTGTTATATAACATGCAAGATATAAATAGAGGTCCTTCGTTTTCCTCATTCAGAAGCAAGCACCGAAGGATTTCAGGGAGAGAGAAAGCTTCATTCCTCATGCTTTCAAATTTTGATTTTGTAAGATTCATACATCCAAACTTTAATCCGATTTCGGTTTTGAGCTCCTCTCTGTGTTAGCTTCAAGAGGATGTAAGTTTTATTACATTTCAACAAGATTCAGATTGTGTATGTTGAGAGAAACTTAGTTTTGAGTTAGAATATGTGTTCTTGCTATACTAAGCATCGTAAAAATGTAAACGGATTGAATTACGGATGTCGTATGCTATAGGTTCGATTTTCCAGCATGTATTATGTGAAGATTATGCAGAATTTGGTATACATGTTTGTATTGGATGAGATTATGAGTAATTGGGATTGATTATGATATTGTTATGTTGTTACTGAGTTGACCGGTACCGAGATTTATTATTGATTGGAATACGTATTGCTTTGAGTTAGAGATTGATGTTGTGTGTCTACACATTGCCATTTCAGATTTGAAGTGACAGGTTTGACATTCCGACTTCAAGATTTCGACAGAGATTGTGTGACGAAAGGTATAATTCATGTGGTCTTGGGATTGCACAACTCGATCCAGATTTGATACGAGTTTCCCTAAATCACATACTAGATTGTTATTACATTGATTATGTAATGTCTTGTTTATTGATTTATATTCGAGTCCTGAGATAGGAGATATTGGCAGACTTGCCAAAACTAGACGTTTCGGTGTATCGTCGCATAGGAGCAGATTTGCTATATGTGTAGACCCTCGATACAGAGATTGACCGAAGTCTAGGAATAAGACGTACCGTTGCCCCGAGTGGTTGGGTAGGTGACAGACCGTCTTATTCACACCGGGATCCCTAGATTAGAAATGAGTCGAGTCAAGATTTGAATGTTGAATACAGATTTGTATTCTTCTACATGTTTAGATTTATATTCATGTTACTTGATTTATGCTATGCATTTGTATATGATATTTACATTGCATGCATCCATGTTTTATACTGGGATATGTTCTCACCGGAGTTATCCGGCTGTTGTTGTGTCTGTATGTGTGCATGGCAACAGGTGGGGCAGGATCAGGGTCACGAAGAGGAAGAGAGAGTTGATAGCGTGGAGATGCCGGGTGTAGCAGAAGACTTCTGATGTTGTACTAGTAGTTTTATGTTGATACTAGAGATGTTATGTTGTTATTGTAACATGTATAACAAGTAAGGCTACTAGATCATGTTATGTAATAGTCGTTGACTCATGTTTGTTTTAAATAAAAATGAGACGCTTTATGTTAACATTCGATTTAATGTTAGAAAGCGAAAAATTTTGACCCGCCATTTATAATAAAGATCCAATTAAATCCCAAAAGAATTGAGTTAGAACCCGGGTCCCCACATATTCACACCGGGATCCCTAGATTAGAAAAGAGTCGAGTCAAGATTTAAATGTGAATATAGATTTGTATTCTTCTACATGTTTAAATTTACATTCATGTTACTTGATATATGCTATGCATTTGTATATGATTATTACATTGCATGCATCCATGTTTTATACTGGGATATGTTCTCACCGGAGTTATCCGGCTGTTGTCGTGTCTGTATGTGTGCATGGCAACAGGTGGGGCAGGATCTGGGTCTCGAGCTAGATGAGAGATGGATGATAGCGTGGAGATCTCGGGCATTGCAGATTACTAGTGTTTTATTGTGAAACTTGTACTACTCATGTTTGTAGTTGATATTTAAACACTAGTGTATGGTTGTATTAAACAGACTGGTATGTATTTTATGTCGTTTAGTTAATATATAGATTTGTTATGCTTTAGTTATACATTTGAATTAATGTTAAAAGCAAATTTTTGATCCACATTTTCGAACAAAGATCCAATTAAATCCCAAAAGAATTGAGTTAGAGCCCGGGTCCCCACAACAGGTGGTATCAGAGCAGTAGGTTCTGTAGACTGAGATAGAATAGAATGAGCGGGGTAGATCGAGTCATCTTCCTTGCTTTTGAGATGTTAGCATGATTTATTGCTTTCCCTATTGTATGTTGTTGTATTATCTGAATTGATATACAGCATTTCAAGCCTGAATCAGAACCGATTCTCGATCAGAGTCTATGATCAGAGGAGGGCTGAAACAGATGATATTGGTTGTGTACTAATCAGTTTGATAATCAGATTTATGCCGCCTAGACGTATACCACAGCCAGAGCAGGGTAGCACATCAGGTGCACAGATGGATGTTACCGCTACGCCGATGGAGACCTTATTGAAGAGATTTCAGTCTTTCCATCCGCCTACCCTGAAGGGCACAGAGAGTGCAATAGAGTGCGAGAGCTGGCTTGATGATATCGAGATGTTGTTTGAGTCTTTGGCTTATACTGATGAGCGACGTGTGAAACTGATAGGGCATCAGATGCAGGAGGTTGCCAAGAGCTGGTGGTTGACGACGAAGAGAGCCTATGTGGGGACCCGGACGCTAATCATGTTCTTAATCATCATTGAGACTAAATCAATTAAGATAAACAGGGTCTAAATTTTTTTTTTTTTTTAAATGCGGAAGGTAATGGAATCCAACTCCTATACATATCAGTATAAAAGTATAAATCTGATAAAATATACAATCATACATACTCAGGTTCAACAACTACTATCAAGTGTTTACACCCTAGGTCTAGTCCAAGTACGGTATCACCACTCTAATCTCGATCTGTCTTCACCTCTGTGACCCTGTACATGTCCCACCTGTTGTCATGCACACATACAAACAAGACAACAGCCGGATAACTCCGGTGAGATATAAATATCCCAGTATAAACAATGTATTAAATGCAATCATATAAAACATATATAAAAACATAAACAAACATCAAAACATGTGTCTAATCTGACTTCATGAATCAATGACTCGTGATCTAATCTTATCTTATCTCAAATCTAGGGATCCCAATCTAATTTAGACTTTGGTATGATGTATCGAATGTGTCTGAGATAGACGTCGATCTACATCTGAAGCTCTTCGATACACCGTAAGTCTAGAGTCTTATCGGTTCTGAAAAAGACTCGGCGGTTCTGCCCTAGCTAGGCTGTCTGCACTAGACACGGACTCTGACTCTATTCTAAGTCCATCCATTAACATATCAATCTGATAATCTGCAAATATCTATGCAATAAAATAAAGTATGTGATTTAGGGAAACTCAAGTCAAACCTAACTCGAGTTGTGCAATCCCGAATCAACATTTATTTATACCTTTCTTGCTGTCTTTCTGAATCTGTCGAAGTCTCGAACACAAGGTCTGTCACTACTCAATCTGGCAATGACATATCAATATATTCTGTATCAATATTCTAATCAATTCACAACATCTTTGTTTTATCAAATTCTGACAGTACAACAGTACAGTCTTGCGATACTGATAATCCTATATCAGTCTGTACCAATTCCAATCATTTACAATCAACCACGATACACATCTGATATCAATTCTAGTCAATTTCATTCCGAAGTTCATAACAATTCCATATTCAATCCGTATCTTAATCTGACTTCGATTCTACGCTGTCTAACATGTCAAGAACAACATATATGACGTGTATTCAATTCTAACAACATCATAATTTCAAAACATGTCAAAACGTAGTAAAACTTACGTCCAGTAGAATTCTACGTTGCTAGGAACACGGTACCGAAGTCGGATTTAAAATCTAACGGACGGATTGAAATATAAAGGCGTAAGGATTTTTCGAAAGTTTCCTGAGCTTCTCTTTTCTTCTGAGATTACAAATATTGTCGTATAACATATATATATCCAAACTTTGCATGTCTTTGAAACGTGGCACTTTTCTCCATTCTTAAGCGGCGCTCGAGCGGTGCAAATCTACCGCTCGAGCGCGGTAGGTTCTGTCCACACTTTTCTTGTGGCTTGGTCGGCGCTCGGGCGGTAATAATGTACCGCTCGGGCGCGACCTTTTCTGCCCAAGCACTATCGAAATGCATCCTTTGGCGCTCGGGCGGTCAAAACTACCGCCCGGGCGCCACATCTTCTGCCCGCGACATATATTTGATGAACACTGGCGCTCGGGCGGTCGATCTTTACCGCTCGGGCGCCAACACTTCTGTCCCAAAGTTGAATAATTTAATTGTTTGGCCAATCTGAGCTCGTAATAGCCCGTCTATAATTATATCAATTCAACTTCAATAATCTTTGCTTAATATGATATAAAATCTAGGGCATTACATTTCTCCCCCCCTAAGATATGATTTCGTCCTCGAAATCACAGGCATTCAATCATATCAATAAGGAGTGTATACAAACTGTATAAACAAATTTACAATCATCGGAACAACTCTGGGAATTCTTGTCTCATATCGGACTCAGTGTCCCAGGTGGCTTCTTCTACACCATGACGAGTCCATTGCACTTTCACAAGTGGAATTGTCTTTGTTCTGAGCTGTTTTTCTTTGCGATCAATGATCTGAATCGGTTTTTCAACATAGCTCAACGTTTCATCCAGCTCGGCCTCGTCTGATTGAATAGCGTGTGAAGCATCAGGAAGGTATTTCATTAATAACGATACATGAAAGACTTCATGTATCCCAGATAATGAAGGCGGTAAGGCGAGTCGATAGGCACGATCTCCTATTTTCTCGAGAATCTCATAAGGCCCGATGTATCGTGGAGACAATTTTCCTTTCTTGCCAAATCTGACAACTCCTCTGAAAGGTGAAATCTTCAAAAATATTCGGTCTTCTACGTCAAATACCAATGGTCTACGTCGAACATTGGCATATTTGGCCTGTCTGTCTTGTGCTGCCTTCATTTTCTTTCTAATTAGCTTCACTTTTTCTGTCATATCTCTGATCATATCTGGTCCAGTTTCAAGCACTTCAGAGATATCATCCCAATAGAGAGGGGATCTACACTTCTTTCCGTACAACGCTTCAAAAGGAGCCATCTCAATACTCGTCTGATAGCTGTTGTTGTACGAAAACTCGCAAAGAGGCACTGCATCTTGCCAATTAGTGCTAAAATCTAGCACTACTGCTCTCAGCATATCCTCCAGTGTCTGGATAGTCCGCTCTGACTGTCCGTTGGTCTGTGGATGGTATGCGGTACTCAGATGTAACTTCGTACCGAGAGCCTGCTGCAAACTCTGCCAGAAGTGCGAAGTAAATCGAGGATCACGATCTGATACGATTGACTTCGGCACTCCATGCAATCTGACCACCTCTCTGACATAGATCTCTGCCATCTGGTCAAATCTGTACGTCATCTTGTACGGAATAAAACATGCGGATTTGGTCAATCTGTCAATCACGACCCAAATTGCATCACAACCTTTGGAGGAACGTGGCAGTTGCGTCACAAAATCAATGGAAATATGATCCCATTTCCATTCAGGAATGGACAAACTCTGTAATAATCCTCCGGGTTTCTTTCTTTCTGCTTTCACCTGTTGGCAATTCAGACATTTGGAAACAAATTCGGCAATGTCAGTCTTCATTTGTTTCCACCAGAACTGTCTTTTCAAGTCGTTATACATCTTTCTGCCACCAGGATGAATGCTGAATCGACTGTTGTGCGCTTCTGACAGTATCTGTCGTCTCAAATCTGAAACATTCGGCACAACCAGCCGATTATTCACATACAAAACGTTATCACGTACCTGATACTCTGATCGATGTCCTGCTCTAACCATCGATACTGATTTCTGTACATTCTGATCACTTCGCTGAGCTGCCTTAATTCTCATAATCAGCTCTTGTTCTACTTGAACCGTATAAAGTCTCAACGGTCTATAATCTGTTTCAAATTCTAATCCAGACAAACAACAGTCTTCTATCAAATTTGAAACACCAATCGTCGATAAGGATAAAGAACATACCTTTCGACTTAGTGCATCAGCTGCTGCATTAGACTTTCCTGGATAGTATTTGATTTCACAATCAAAATCTTTAAGCAAATCAAGCCATCTTCGCTGTCTCATATTCAATTCAGATTGTGAAAACAGATATTTCAAACTCTTATGATCAAAATATATCTCAAACTTTTCACCGTAAAGGTAATGTCGCCATATCTTTAATGCAAAGACAATGGCTGCCAATTCTAGATCGTGAATTGGATAACGAGTCTCATGTGGTTTAAGCTGTCTTGAGGCATAGGCAATAACATGCCCTCGTTGCATCAGCACACATCCCAACCCTCTGTGAGAAGCGTCGCAATAAACCACAAAATCACCAGTACCGGAGGGAATAGTCAACACCGGTGCACTGGTCAACCTCTTCTTCAACTCCAGAAAACTGGTCTCACATTCTTCAGACCAAACAAATGGAGCATTCTTCTTAGTCAGCTGAGTAATTGGTTTAGCTATACTCGAGAAATCTTTAATCAAACGACGGTAGTATCCCGCTAAACCCATAAAACTGCGAATTTCAGGTACTGATGTCGGTCTTGGCCAAGAAATCACGGCTTCCACTTTACTGGGATCCACTGATATACCATCTCCAGATATAATATGACCCAGAAATACTACCTGTCTTAGCCAAAACTCACATTTCGACAGTTTAGCATATAACTTCTCAGCCATTAGAATTTGCAACACAGTTCTTAAATGCTCAGCATGCTCACTCATATTCTTTGAATAAATCAAAATATCATCGATGAAAATAATCACAAAATCATCGAGATATTTCTGGAAGATACGGTTCATCAATCCCATGAATAGAGCTGGAGCATTCGTCAGACCAAACGGCATGACAATAAATTCATAGTGCCCATACCTGGTTCTGAATGCTGTCTTTGAGATATCAGAATCTCTGACTCTCAGCTGATGATATCCCGATCTCAAATCAATCTTGGAATATACTGAAGAACCCTGCAACTGATCGAATAAATCATCTATACGAGGCAAAGGATATTTATTCTTTACCGTTGCCTTGTTCAGTTGCCGATAGTCGATGCAGAGTCTCATCGAACCATCTTTCTTCCTTACAAACAATACTGGAGCACCCCAAGGAGACACACTCGGTCTGATGTACCCCTTGGCCAGTAAATCTTCCAGCTGATCCTTCAATTCTTTCCGTTCAACTGGTGCCATTCTGTACGGAGCTCTAGAAATCGGTACTGTACCTGGCATCAATTCAATGCTGAAGTCTATCTCTCTAACTGGAGGTAATCCCGGGATCTCATCTGGGAAGACGTCAGCAAACTCACGTACCACTGGCAGATCTGCCAATGCTGGACTCGACTTCAGTAAATCTACTGAATATACAAGGAACCCTTCTGCTCCTTTCTGTAACAATCGAGTCATAGATAATACGGATACTAAAGGAATTCTCGATCTAGAACCCTTACCATAAAATTTCCACTCTTCAGCCATATCTGGTCTGAATCTCACTATCTTGTGGAAACAATCAACTGTCGCTCTGTACTTGGTCAGCATATCGATACCGATAATACAGTCAAAATCTAACAACCCAAGTACGATGCAATCTAACTCAATCTCATGCCCGTCATACTGTAGTACACAATGGTTAACCGAATTCACGGATATCAAACCCATCCCCAACGGAGAAGAGACAGACACTATGGTAGCTAACGACTCTACAGGCAATGCATGACTCAATGCAAATCGTTCTGAAATAAATGTGTGTGAAGCACCGGTATCAATTAATACGTAAGCAGGATAACCACATAAAGAACAGTTACCTACCACAACGTCATCTGGTGCTTCCTGGGCCTGCTCCTCTGTCAAAGCGAAGACTCTGGCCTGCTGTCTCGGAGGCTGGCCAACTGTCTGGCTTCCTCCTGGCCTCTGCTGTGACTGAGCTGGCGCTGGCTGGAATGTATGAACAGCAGCGGATCGTCTCTCAGTCTGTGCTGCTGATCCCGATGACTCGGCCCCCTGCGATCTTTAGGAACCTCTCTGGGGACACACTTTAGCAAAGTGCCCCGGCTGTTTACAGAAATTGCAACTACCAGTCACTCCCTGGCATTGCTCAGTAGCATGTCTTCCTCCGCAAGTCTTGCAATAAACTCCAGTGTAACTCTGGCTCAGTCTGGAACCACCGGAGCTGGAAGAACTACTGCCAGATTTCTTGAATTGCTTTCCCCTGGCTTTCAAAAATTCTTTCTTTCCTCCACTACTGCTGCCACTCTCAAATCTGGGAGGTGGTTGCTGTGGTCTTGGTGCTGGAGGCACAAATGAAGCTCCTTTCTGTCTCATCAGACCGGCTTCTGCTCCCTTGGCTCTGTTCAGGGCATCAGTAAAATTATCCGGTCGCCCTGTGTTCACCAATGTGAAAATGTCGGGGTTCAGGCCATTAATGAACTGGTCAGCAGTAGCTTCTTCGCTGTCAGCCACATGTGGAGCAAATTTCAGCAAGGAGGAGAACTTTGACACGTATTCTTCTATGTTCATCGGTCCTTGCTTTAGATTGGCAAACTCCGCCCCCTTATCCTTCCGGTACGACACTGGAAAGAATCGTTGATAAAATTCAGTTCTAAATATATTCCAGGTAATCATCGTACCTCTATGCTCCATGGCTCTCTTTCTCGTGATCCACCAGTCCTTAGCAACATCATGCAGCTGATGTCCAATCAATTTCACTCTCTTCTCATCCGTATACTCCAAGGATTCGAACAACATCTCTATATCATCGAGCCAACTCTCGCACTCTACAGCGTTCTCTGTGCCTTTCAAGGTCGGCGGATGAAATGACTGAAAACGTTTCAATAACGTTTCCATTGGAGTCGGTGTGACATCCATTGGAGTATTTGATGTACTTCCCTGTTCTGGTACTCGTCTCGGAGGCATATCTAATAATCAAATAGATTAGTAACAGATACAACAATTCTGTTTCAATCCTCCTCTGATCATCTTACTGCTGATCTAGAATCAGTACTGATCCAATCTCAATAAAACATATTACTATATCAAATCAGATAAAGAAGTGCATGTAATAAAGCAGTAAGACATGCTAGCATTCAAAAGCAGGAAAGAAAACCTCAATCTACCCCACTCACTAGCCTCTTCTATCTCAATCTTAAAGAACCTGGCTCTGATACCACCTGTTGTGGGGACCCGGACGCTAATCATGTTCTTAATCATCATTGGGACTAAAAATTAAGTTAAACAGGGTCTAAATTTTTTTTTTTTTTTAAAATGCGGAAGGTAATGGAATCCAACTCCTATACATATCAGTATAAAAGTATAAATCTGATAAAATATACAATCATGCATACTCAGGTTCAACAACTACTATCAAGTGTTTACACCCTAGCTCTAGTCCAAGTCCCGTATCACCACTCTAATCTCGATCTGTCTTCACCTCTGTGACCCTGTATGTAGTAGCCCGAATGCCGAATTGGGTAATTAACGGATTAATGGTGATTAATCATGATCGGAAGGTCCGAAGATGGTTCGGAAGCACCGAAGAGTTCGGAAGGTCCGAAGTGAGTTCGGTGGATCCGATCATTAGGTGTCAAGAGTTGATCGACACGTGGGAGTTCGGACGTTCCGAAGTGTAGGTTCGGTGGATCCGATCATGAGGTGTCAAGAGCAGCTGGACACGTGCATGTTCGGACGGTCCGAAGTGTATGATCGGAGGATCCGATCATGAGCTGTCAAGAGCCAGTGGACACGTAGCGTTCGGACGTTCCGAAGTGGTGTTCGGAGGATCCGAACATGGCCTATAAATAGTGGTCGGATTTCCTCATTTTGACTCGCCAATTCAGAGAGTTCCATAGCATTTCAGTCTTTTCTGACAGGTTCTAGTCTTGTTCCGAGATTTGGGCACTAGCGGGGAGCTGCTGGTCTTGTAGCAGAGCTGTGCTCTAGTTGGGAGCTAGCGGCATCAGCGGGCTAGCGACGGACGAAGGTTTGGAATTTTATCAGTATTTATCTCAGGATTATCTAGTTAAGTCTGGTAGATAAGTTTAGTGATGGTTTTCACTTGATGAATAGGATTGGATTAGACCTGTTGTCTGGTTGTTCCAGTGGATTAGGATTGCTGTGATAGAAGGTACGAAAGTACTATCCGAGATATCCTGGTTGAGTATACATTCATATATGTGTTGCATGATTATGTGGTGCATTGATATATGTCATTTGATGCATGCTATTATGTCACGTTTATTACTGCACGTTGCATTTCATGTTGAGCCGTATCTTCTTCGAGATAGCCTTTACTGTTGAGCTGTATCTCTTTCGAGATAAGCTATATCTTGGGGCCGCTCAGCCCTGTCTTGTGGACGCATGGACACCGAGAGTACACAGTGGCCGACGGGTCGGGAGGGCTTCGGTGGTCCGGGACATTTTAGGTCCACGTCTGTCTTGTAGTGGATGCAGTGACCCAGAGGTTGGACCGCGCGGCACTATCCACTTGGCGCCTCTAGACTGAGCATTGTTGAGATCCTTTTGTGATTCCTGTTTCTTGACTACCCCGGTATCATGATCATAGCATGTGCATTTCATATAGGTCTGTATACTCATACTTTTGTACTGGGCGTTCTTATCGCTCACGTCCTCGGTTTTGTTTATCTTGGACACCCCATTCCCTCGGGGCAGGTCTCAGGTTGGATGGTTCCGGAGGAGCAGAAGGAGGACGTTGAGTAGCCGGTTGGTTTAGTTTCGGTATCATTTGATTCGATATGGTTGTACCAGATATTCTTTACCTTATTTTGAGTTGTTCTAGAGTTCGTTTGGGTTGTATAACTATCATTTGTTAGTTGTTTCCGCTATTATCTCTGATTAGTAATTATTAAGTTAATTGCATGCTTAGTTTTCAATTAGTAGGTGATTCTGGAACGGGTCACTACATTTATGGTATCAGAGCATGCGTATGATTTTGGGATATAGATTTTGTTTTGGGATTTCCGTTGACCATTTTTCCCTATTCTATCTTGTAGCGATGGCTGACCATTTTGATGACGGGAGTAGTCAGGGGAGTGTAGGTCGATGGGGTGACCAAGATGATCTTAGGCGTCACCATGAGCATCGTCATCGTCGGGATGGTCCTAGGCGTTTCGATATGCATCGTTTCATGCAGATGGGGCCTAAGCCTTTAGTTGGCGGTGAGACTCCCGATGATGCGGAGGATTGGTTAGAGCGCATGGAGAGTTGTTTCCGCGCATTCCAGTGCACCGATGAGCAGAAGATGGAGACCCTTAGTTTTCTTCTTGAGGGCCGTGCTCGCAGGTGGTGGCGATCGACTTCTGCGCCGATAGTTCAGTCTCAGGGTAGAGCGACTTGGGCCGATTTCCGTGCAGCGTTCATGCAGCTGTACTTTCCTCCAGCCCTTCGCCAGGCCAAGACGATTGAGCTCTTGAACCTGAAGCAGGGGAGTATGTCTGTTGATGAGTATCAGCAGAAATTCTTTGAGTTATTACCCTTCGCTCCTCATATCAGTGGCAGTTCTGAGGCCAAGTATGATCATTTCCTCCAGGGCCTTAATCAGGAGATCTTTGATCGAGTCACTGTCTGTGATAATCCTACTTCGTACGATGGGTTGGTGAACCGGTGTCGTCAAGCAGAGATCAGTCTCCAGCGTGGTAGGGCTATTTTTTCTTCTAGACCTCCGAGTACTTTGAGGCCTCGATCTCAGTCGTTCAAGAAATCTGGTTCGTCTTCTTCTGGATCTAGATCTCGATCTAGCGGTGTTTTCCGCTTTGGTAAGAAGAAGGAGTCTTGTGCGCATTGTGGGAAGAACCATCCATCGGAGCAATGCCGAGTAGCCGCAGGAGCTTGTTATCAGTGCGGAGAGATGGGGCATATTAAGAAGAATTGTCCTCAGTTGCGAGGTGGAGCAGGATCTGGTTCTGGATCTCAGGCGACTGTTCAGCAGAGGAGGCAGGGTCAGGCAGTGGGTAGTTCGAATCTTCGACCTCGTGCCCAAGGTCAAGTTTTTGCGTTGAACCAGGATCAGGCTGCAGACGAGACCGAGAGAGTCATAGCAGGTACTTTTTGTTTATGCGGTATTCCTGCTTTTGTTCTTATAGATACCGGAGCATCTCATTCATTCATTTCTGCACGATTCGTTAAACGTCATAAGTTACCGTATGTTTCTCTAGACGTCATTCTTTCTGTTTCTACCCCGATGGGTCATTCGGTTTTAGCCAAGCGTCTAGTGATGGGTTGTCCTTTAGATTTTGAGGGTAACGAGTTGACTGCGAATCTTATGATTCTGGAGATGGAAGATTTTGATTGTATTTTGGGTATAGACATTTTGACTACCTACCGAGCTACTGTGGATTGTTACCAGAAGCTTGTTCAGTTTCGTACGACTGAGAGCTCTAGTTGGTTTTTCTATGGTGAGGGAGCGCGACCTCCGATGCCAGTAGTATCTGCTCTGAAAGCCTGTCGTGCTTTAGAGGCGGGCGGGGAAGGCTACCTCATCTATGCAATTGATACGTCCACAGGTAGTGTTGGTATAGAGGATATTCCAGTGGTTTGTGAATTTCCTGATGTATTTCCAGAAGAGATTCCTGGTTTTCCTCCGGTTAGAGAGGTGGAGTTTGGCATTGAGTTAATGCCAGGGACTGCACCGATTTCTCGTGCCCCCTATCGTCTGGCTCCGTCAGAGATGAGAGAGCTGAAGCAGCAATTGCAGGATCTTCTTGATAAGGGTTATATTCGCCCGAGTGTTTCGCCTTGGGGAGCTCCAGTCTTGTTTGTCAAGAAGAAGGATGGATCGATGCGGTTGTGCATTGATTATCGCCAGCTGAATCGGGTGACGATCAAAAACAAGTACCCATTACCCCGTATTGATGACTTGTTCGATCAGCTTCAGGGTACTTCTGTTTACTCCAAGATCGACTTGCGATCAGGTTATCATCAGATGAGAGTCAGAGATGATGATATTTCCAAGACTGCATTTCGTACTCGTTATGGGCATTACGAGTTTCTAGTTATGCCATTCGGATTGACGAATGCGCCAGCGGTGTTCATGAATCTGATGAACCGAGTCTTCCGAGATTTTCTAGATCAGTTTGTGGTGGTTTTCATTGACGATATCTTGATCTATTCTCATAGTGTGGAAGAGCATGTCCAGCACTTGAGGATTGTGTTGCAGATTCTTCGCGAGAAGCAATTGTATGCTAAGCTGAGTAAGTGCGAGTTCTGGATTGATCGTGTAGTATTCCTTGGTCATGTGATTTCCAAGGAAGGAATTTCTGTGGATCCCAGCAAGATTGAGGCAGTGCTAAATTGGTCACGACCTACGACGGTGGCTGAGATCCGTAGTTTTCTAGGTCTAGCAGGGTATTATCGTCGCTTCATCGTGAATTTCTCCCAGGTAGCTAGACCTTTGACGCAACTTACTCGGAAGGATGTTCCATTTGAGTGGTCATCTGAGTGCGAAGATAGTTTCAGAGAGCTTCGTCGACTTCTGACTTCTGCACCTGTTTTGGCGTTACCGTCAGGATCTGATGGTTTCAGTGTTTACACCGATGCCTCTTCTCAAGGCTTAGGGTGTGTGTTGACGCAAAACGGTCATGTGATTGCTTATGCTTCCAGACAGCTGAAATCTCACGAGGAGAAGTATCCTACTCATGATCTAGAGTTGGCAGCTATTGTGTTCGCGCTGAAGATTTGGCGTCATTACTTGTACGGGGTTAAGTTTGAAATCTTTACTGATCATAAGAGTCTGAAATATCTGTTCACTCAGGCTGAGTTGAACATGAGGCAACGTCGTTGGATGGATTTGCTGAAAGATGATGACTGCGAGATCAAGTACCATCCAGGATCTGCAAATCTCACAGCTGATGCTCTTAGTCGCAAAGTGAGAGTTTCTGCACTTCAGACCAGTGCTATGATTAGTACTATTCAGGATTGTTGTTCGTTGGGATTTAATTTCAAACATCGGAAAGGTATGGAGAGCATTCGTGTTGCTACCATTTTATCTGAGCCAGCCTTGTTCGCTCGGATTCGAGATGCTCAGATGTCTGATCTCAAGACTCAGAGATTAGCTCGGTTAGCGGGTGGAGATAGCGGTTTCCATTATCAGTCTAATGGTCTTCTGTGTTTGTCTAATCGAGTTGTAGTACCAGAAGATGATAATTTGAGGGAGGAGATCTTATCTCATGCTCATCGAAGTAAGTTGAGTATTCATCCAGGAAGTAATAAGATGTATAAAGACTTGAGGACACGATTTTGGTGGAAAGGGATGAAGCGCAGTGTTTATCAGTTTGTTTCCAAGTGTCTTGTTTGTCAACAGGTTAAGGCAGAGCACCGTCGACCTGGAGGATTATTGTTGAATCTACCTATTCCTGAATGGAAGTGGGAGCATATCGCGATGGATTTCATTACTCACTTGCCATTATCGTCGAGGAATAGTGACGCTATTTGGGTAGTGGTGGATCGACTCACCAAGTCTGCTCATTTTCTGTCTTATAACCGGGATTTCACTTTCGATCGTATGGCTCGATTGTACATTCAGGAGATTGTACGTTTGCATGGAGTGCCTGTCAGTATTGTCAGTGACAGAGATCCTCGTTTTACCTCACGGTTTTGGGGTAGTTTCCAGTCAGTTTTGGGTACTACACTGAGTCTGAGTACTGCTTATCATCCGGAGACTGACGGTCAGTCAGAGAGGACTATCCGTACGCTTGAGGATATGTTGCGAGCCTGTGTTATGGATTTCGGACCCGCTTGGCAGGATCATTTGCCTTTGATTGAGTTCGCGTACAACAACAGCTACCATCGTAGTATTGGTATGGCACCATTTGAGGCGTTGTATGGGCGACGTTGTCGTACTCCTTTATTCTGGGACGAAGTTGGTGAACGACATGTTGAGGGACCGGAGTTAGTCCAGCAGGCTATTGATAAAGTTGCAGTAATCAAGAAGAGGATTAAGATTGCCCACGATCGACAGGCTAGTTATGCGAACACCAAGCGGCGACCTCTTTGTTTTCAGCCAGGTGAGAAAGTGTTTCTCCGAGTTTCGCCTTTTCGCAGGATTTTGAGATTTGGTCTCAAGGGTAAGCTATCTCCGAGATTCATTGGTCCTTTTGAGATTCTAGAATGTGTGGGAGATTTAGCTTACAGGTTAGCATTACCTCCGTATTTGTCCGGTATTCATGATGTGTTCCACGTATCTTTGTTGAGACGATACGTAGCAGATGAGTCTCACATCTTGCATCCCTCTGAAGTTCAACTTGAATCAGATTTGTCTTACGTGGAGCGACCAGTTCAGATTCTCGATCGCAAAGACAAGGTGTTGCGGAATAAGATCATTCCTCTTGTCTTAGTACAGTGGCAGCGCAGAGGCACTGAAGAAGCCACTTGGGAGTTAGAGAGTCGTATGCGTTCAGAACATCCAGAGCTCTTTTGAGTTTTGCTTTGTATATGTTTGTGTTTTTCAATTGTAATCGAGATATCAGTTGTATTCAACAACAATTGAGATATAATAGCGATGTTGTTATTTCGTTTTGTTCATTCTCTAAGCCTGATTTCGAGGACGAAATCTTTTAAGGGGGGGAGAATGTAGTAGCCCGAATGCCGAATTGGGTAATTAACGGATTAATGGTGATTAATCATGATCGGAAGGTCCGAAGATGGTTCGGAAGCACCGAAGAGTTCGGAAGGTCCGAAGTGAGTTCGGTGGATCCGATCATTAGGTGTCAAGAGTTGATCGACACGTGGGAGTTCGGACGTTCCGAAGTGTAGGTTCGGTGGATCCGATCATGAGGTGTCAAGAGCAGCTGGACACGTGCATGTTCGGACGGTCCGAAGTGTATGATCGGAGGATCCGATCATGAGCTGTCAAGAGCCAGTGGACACGTAGCGTTCGGACGTTCCGAAGTGGTGTTCGGAGGATCCGAACATGGCCTATAAATAGTGGTCGGATTTCCTCATTTTGACTCGCCAATTCAGAGAGTTCCATAGCATTTCAGTCTTTTCTGACAGGTTCTAGTCTTGTTCCGAGATTTGGGCACTAGCGGGGAGCTGCTGGTCTTGTAGCAGAGCTGTGCTCTAGTTGGGAGCTAGCGGCATCAGCGGGCTAGCGACGGACGAAGGTTTGGAATTTTATCAGTATTTATCTCAGGATTATCTAGTTAAGTCTGGTAGATAAGTTTAGTGATGGTTTTCACTTGATGAATAGGATTGGATTAGACCTGTTGTCTGGTTGTTCCAGTGGATTAGGATTGCTGTGATAGAAGGTACGAAAGTACTATCCGAGATATCCTGGTTGAGTATACATTCATATATGTGTTGCATGATTATGTGGTGCATTGATATATGTCATTTGATGCATGCTATTATGTCACGTTTATTACTGCACGTTGCATTTCATGTTGAGCCGTATCTTCTTCGAGATAGCCTTTACTGTTGAGCTGTATCTCTTTCGAGATAAGCTATATCTTGGGGCCGCTCAGCCCTGTCTTGTGGACGCATGGACACCGAGAGTACACAGTGGCCGACGGGTCGGGAGGGCTTCGGTGGTCCGGGACATTTTAGGTCCACGTCTGTCTTGTAGTGGATGCAGTGACCCAGAGGTTGGACCGCGCGGCACTATCCACTTGGCGCCTCTAGACTGAGCATTGTTGAGATCCTTTTGTGATTCCTGTTTCTTGACTACCCCGGTATCATGATCATAGCATGTGCATTTCATATAGGTCTGTATACTCATACTTTTGTACTGGGCGTTCTTATCGCTCACGTCCTCGGTTTTGTTTATCTTGGACACCCCATTCCCTCGGGGCAGGTCTCAGGTTGGATGGTTCCGGAGGAGCAGAAGGAGGACGTTGAGTAGCCGGTTGGTTTAGTTTCGGTATCATTTGATTCGATATGGTTTGTACCAGATATTCTTTACCTTATTTTGAGTTGTTCTAGAGTTCGTTTGGGTTGTATAACTATCATTTGTTAGTTGTTTCCGCTATTATCTCTGATTAGTAATTATTAAGTTAATTGCATGCTTAGTTTTCAATTAGTAGGTGATTCTGGAACGGGTCACTACACTGTACCTGTCCCACCTGTTGTCATGCACACATACAAACAAGACAACAGCCGGATAACTCCGGTGAGATATAAATATCCCAGTATAAACAATGTATTAAATGCAATCATATAAAACATATATAAAAACATAAACAAACATCAAAACATGTGTCTAATCTGACTACATGAATCAATGACTCATGATCTAATCTTATCTTATCTCAAATCTAGGGATCCCAATCTAATTTAGACTTTGGTATGCTGTATCGAATGTGTCTGAGATAGACGTCGATCTACATCTGAAGCTCTTCGATACACTGCAAGTCTAGAGTCTTATCGGTTCTGAAAAAGACTCGGCGGTTCTACCCTAGCTAGGCTGTCTGCCCTAGACTCGGACTCTGACTCTATTTCTAAGTCCATCCATTAACATATCAATCTGATAATCTGCAAATATCTATGCAATAAAATAAAGTATGTGATTTAGGGAAACTCAAGTCAAACCTAACTCGAGTTGTGCAATCCCGAATCAACATTTATTTATACCTTTCTTGCTGTCTTTCTGAATCTGTCGAAGTCTCGAACACAAGGTCTGTCACTACTCAATCTGGCAATGACATATCAATATATTCTGTATCAATATTCTAATCAATTCACAACATCTTTGTTTTATCAAATTCGGACAGTACAACAGTACAGTCTTGCGATACTGATAATCCTATATCAGTCTGTACCAATTCCAATCATTTACAATCAACGACGATACACATCTGATATCAATTCTAGTCAATTTCATTCCGAAGTTCATAAACAATTCCATATTCAATCCGTATCTTAATCTGACTTCGATTCTACGCTGTCTAAACATGTCAAGAACAACGTGGGCAATTCAGACATTTGGAAACAAATTCGGCAATGTCAGTCTTCATTTGTTTCCACCAGAAGTCTTTTCAAGTCGTTAACATCTTTCTGCACCAGGATGAATGCTGAATCGACTGTGTGCGCTTCTGACAGTATCTGTCGTCTCAAATCTGAAACATTCGGCACAACCAGCCGATTATTCACATACAAAACGTTATCACGTACCTGATACTCTGATCGATGTCCTGTCTAACCATCGATACTGATTTCTGTACATTCTGATCACTTCGCTGAGCTGCCTTAATCTCATAATCAGCTCTGTTCTACTTGAACCGTATAAAGTCTCAACTGATAATCTGTTTCAAATTCTAATCCAGACAAACAACAGTCTTCTATCAAATTTGAAACACCAATCGTCGATAAGGATAAAGAACATACCTTTCGACTTAGTGCATAGCTGCGCTGCATTAGACTTTCCTGGATAGTATTTGATTTCACAATCAAAATCTTTAAGCAAATCAAGCCATCTTCGCTGTCTCATATTCAATTCAGATTGTGAAAACAGATATTTCAAACTCTTATGATCAAAATATATCTCAAATTTCACCGTAAAGGTAATGTCGCCATATCTTTAATGCAAAGACAATGGCTGCCAATTCTAGATCGTGAATGGATAACGAGTCTCATGTGGTTTAAGCTGTCTTGAGGCATAGGCAATAACATGCCCTCGTTGCATCAGCACACATCCCAACCCTCTGTGAGAAGCGTCGCAATAAACCACAAAATCACCAGTACCGGAGGGAATAGTCAACCCGGTGCACTGGTCAACCTCTTCTTCAACTCCAGAAAACTGGTCTCACATTCTTCAGACCAAACAAATGGAGCATTCTTCTTAGTCAGCTGAGTAATTGGTTTAGCTATACTCGAGAAATCTTTAATCAAACGACGGTAGTATCCCGCTAAACCCTAAAACTGCGAATTTCAGGTACTGATGTCGGTCTTGGCCAAGAAATCACGGCTTCCACTTTACTGGGATCCACTGATATACCATCTCCAGATATAATATGACCCAGAAATACTACCTGTCTTAGCCAAAACTCACATTTCGACAGTTTAGCATATAACTTCTCAGCCATTAGAATTTGCAACACAGTTCTTAAATGCTCAGCATGCTCACTATATTCTTTGAATAAATCAAAATATCATCGATGAAAATAATCACAAAATCATCGAGATATTTCTGGAAGATACGGTTCATCAATCCCATGAATAGAGCTGGAGCATTCGTCAGACCAAACGGCATGACAATAAATTCATAGTGCCCATACCTGGTTCTGAATGCTGTCTTTGAGATATCAGAATCTCGACTCTCAGCAATGGATATCCGATCTCAAATCATCTTGGAATATAATGAAGAACCCTGCAACTGATCGAATAAATCATCTATACGAGGCAAAGGATATTTATTCTTTACCGTTGCCTGTTCAGTTGCCGATAGTCGATGCAGAGTCTCACGAACCATCTTTCTTCCTTACAAACAATACTGGAGCACCCCAAGGAGACACACTCGGTCTGATGTACCCCTTGGCCAGTAAATCTTCCAGCTGATCCTTCAATTCTTTCCGTTCAACTGGTGCCATTCTGTACGGAGCTCTAGAAATCGGTACTGTACCTGGCATCAATTCAATGCTGAAGTCTATCTCTCTAACTGGAGGTAATCCGGGATCTCATCTGGGAAGACGTCAGCAAACTCACGTACCACTGGCAGATCTGCCAATGCTGGACTCGACTTCAGTAAATCTACTGAATATACAAGGAACCCTTCTGCTCCTTTCTGTAACAATCGAGTCATAGATAATACGGATACTAAAGGAATTCTCGATCTAGAACCCTTACCATAAATTTCCACTCTTCAGCCATATCTGGTCTGAATCTCACTATCTTGTGGAAACAATCAACTGTCGCTCTGTACTTGGTCAGCATATCGATACCGATAATACAGTCAAATCTAACAACCCAAGTACGATGCAATCTAACTCAATCTCATGCCCGTCATACTGTAGTACACAATGGTTAACCGAATTCAGGATATCAAACCCATCCCCAACGGAGAAGAGACAGACACTATGGTAGCTAACGACTCTACAGGCAATGCATGATCAATGCAAATCGTTCTGAAATAAATGTGTGTGAAGCACCGGTATCAATTAATACGTAAGCAGGATAACCACATAAAGACAGTTACCTACCACAACGTCATCTGGTGCTTCCTGGGCGCTCCTCTGTCAAAGCGAAGACTCTGGCCTGTCTCGGAGGCTGGCCAAATGTCTGGCTTCCTCCTGGCCTCTGCTGTGACTGAGCTGGCGCTGGCTGGAATGTATGAAAAGCAGCGGATCGTCTCTCAGTTGTGCTCTGATCCCGATGACTCGGCCCCCTGCGATCTTTAGGAACCTCTCTGGGGACACACTTTAGCAAAGTGCCCCGGCTGTTTACAGAATTGCAACTACCAGTCACTCCCTGGCATTGCTCAGTAGCATGTCTTCCCCGCAAGTCTTGCATAAACTCCAGTGTAACTCTGGCTCAGTCTGGAACCACCGGAGCTGGAAGAACTATGCCAGATTTCTTGAATTGCTTTCCCTGGCTTTCAAAAATTCTTTCTTTCCTCCACTACTGCTGCCACTCTCAAATCTGGGAGGTGGTTGCTGTGGTCTTGGTGCTGGAGGCACAAATGAAGCTCTTTCTGTCTCATCAGACCGGCTTCTGCTCCCTGGCTCTGTTCAGGGCATCAGTAAAATTATCCGGTCGCCCTGTGTTACCAATGTGAAAATGTCGGGGTTAGGCCATTAATGAACTGGTCAGCAGTAGCTTCTTCGCTGTCAGCCACAGTGTGGGCAAATTTCAGCAAGGAGGAGAACTTTGACACGTATTCTTCTATGTTCATCGGTCCTTGCTTTAGATTGGCAAACTCCGCCCCCTTATCCTCCGGTACGACACTGGAAAGAATCGTTGATAAAATTCAGTTCTAAATATATTCCAGGTAATCATCGTACCTCTATGCTCCATGGCTCTCTTCTCGTGATCCACCAGTCTTAGCAACATCATGCAGCTGATGTCCAATCAATTTCACTCTCTTCTCATCCGTATACTCCAAGGATTCGAACAACATCTCTATATCATCGAGCCAACTCTCGCACTCTACAGCGTTCTCTGTGCCTTTCAAGGTCGCGGATGAAATGACTGAAAACGTTTCAATAACGTTTCCATTGGAGTCGGTGTGATGGAGTTGGAGTTTGATGTACTTCCCTGTTCTGGTACTCGTCTCGGAGGCATATCTAATAATCAAATAGATTAGTAACAGATACAACAATTCTGTTTCAATCCTCCTCTGATCATCTTACTGCTGATCTAGAATCAGTAGTACTGATCCAATCTCAATAAAACATATTACTATATCAAATCAGATAAAGAAGTGCATGTAATAAAGCAGTAAGACATGCTAGCATTCAAAAGCAGGAAAGAAAACCTCAATCTACCCCACATCACTAGCCTCTTCTATCTCAATCTTAAAGAACCTGGCTCTGATACCACCTGTGTGGGGACCGGACGCTAATCATGTTCTTAATCATCATTGGGACTAAAAATTAAGTTAAACAGGGTTAAATTTTTTTTTTTTTTAAAATGCGGAAGGTAATGGAATCCAACTCCTATACATATCGTATAAAAGTATAAATCTGATAAAATATACAATCATGCATACTCAGGTTCAACAACTACTATCAAGTGTTTACACCCTAGCTCTAGTCCAAGTCCCGTATCACCACTCAATCTCGATCTGTCTTCACCTCTGTGACCCTGTATGTAGTAGCCCGAATGCCGATTGGGTAATTAACGGATTAATGGTGAATTAATCATGATCGGAAGGTCCGAAGATGGTTCGGAAGCACCGAAGAGTTCGGAAGGTCCGAAAGTGAGTTCGGTGGATCCGATCATTAGGTGTCAAGAGTTGATCGACACGTGGGAGTTCGGACGTTCCGAAGTGTAGGTTCGGTGGATCCGATCATGAGGTGTCAAGAGCAGCTGGACACGTGATGTTCGGACGGTCCGAAGTGTATGATCGGAGGATCCGATCATGAGCTGTCAAGAGCCGTGGACACGTAGCGTTCGGACGTTCCGAAGTGGTGTGTCGGAGATCCGAACATGGCCTATAAATAGTGGGCGGATCCTCATTTTGACTCGCCAATTCAGAGGTTCCATAGCATTCAGTCTTTTCTGACAGGTTCTAGTCTTGTTCCGAGATTTGGGCACTAGCGGGGAGCTGCTGGTCTTGTAGCAGAGCTGTGCTCTAGTTGGGAGCTAGCGGCATCAGCGGGCTAGCGACGGACGAAGGTTTGGAATTTTATCAGTTTATCTCAGGATTATCTAGTAAGTCTGGTAGATAAGTTTAGTGATGGTTTTCACTTGATGAATAGGATTGGATTAGACCTGTTGTCTGGTTGTTCCAGTGGATTAGGATTGCTGTGATAGAAGGTACGAAAGTACTATCCGAGATATCCTGGTTGAGTATACATTCATATATGTGTTGCATGATTATGTGGTGCATTGATTATGTCATTTGATGCATGCTATTATCACGTTTATTACTGCACGTTGCATTTCATGTTGAGCCGTATCTTCTTCGAGATAGCCTTTACTGTTGAGCTGTATCTCTTCGAGATAAGCTATATCTTGGGGCCCGCTCAGCCCTGTCTTGTGGACGCATGGACACCGAGAGTACACAGTGGCCGACGGGTCGGGAGGCTTCGGTGGGTCCGGGACATTTTAGGTCCACGTCTGTCTTGTAGTGGATGCAGTGACCCAGAGGTTGGACCGCGCGGCACTATCCACTTGGCGCCTCTAGACTGAGCATTGTTGAGATCTTTTGTGATCCTGTTTCTTGACTACCCCGGTATCATGATACATGCATGTGCATTTCATATAGGTCTGTATACTCATACTTTTGTACTGGGCGTTCTTATCGCTCACGTCCTCGGTTTTGTTTATCTTGGACAACCCCATTCCCTCGGGGCAGGTCTCAGGTTGGATGGTTCGGAGGAGCAGAAGGAGGACGTTGAGTAGCCGGTTGGTTTAGTTTCGGTATCATTTGATTCGATATGGTTGTACCAGATATTCTTTACCTTATTTTGAGTTGTTCTAGAGTTCGTTTGGTTGTATAACTATCATTTGTTAGTTGTTTCCGCTATTATCTCTGATTAGATATTATTAAGTTAATTGCATGCTTAGTTTTCAATTAGTAGGTGATTTGGAACGGGTCACTACATTATGGTATCAGGCAATGCGTATGATTTTGGGATATAGATTTTGTTGGGATTTCCGTTGACCATTTTTCCCTATTCTATCTTGTAGCGATGGCTGACCATTTTGATGACGGGAGTAGTCAGGGGAGTGTAGGTCGATGGGTGACCAGATGATCTTAGGCGTCACCATGAGCATCGTCATCGTCGGGATGGTCCTAGGCGTTTCGATATGCATCGTTTCATGCAGATGGGGCCTAAGCCTTTAGTTGGCGGTGTGAGACTCCCGATGATGCGGAGGATTGGTTAGAGCGCATGGAGAGTTGTTTCCGCGCATTCAGTGCACCGATGAGCAGAAGATGGAGACCCTTAGTTTTCTTCTTGAGGGCCGTGCTCGCGGTGGTGGCGATCGACTTCTGCGCCGATAGTTCAGTCTCAGGGTAGAGGACTTGGGCCGATTTCGTGCAGCGTTCATGCAGCTGTACTTTCCTCCAGCCTTCGCAGGCCAAGACGATTGAGCTCTTGAAACTGAAAAGGGGAGAGGATTGTCTGTTGATGAGTATCAGCAGAAATTCTTTGAGTATTACCCTTCGCTCCTCATATCAGTGGCAGTTCTGAGGCCAAGTATGATCATTTCCTCCAGGGCCTTAATCAGGAGATCTTTGATCGAGTCACTGTCTGTGATAATCCTACTTCGTACGATGGGTTGGTGAACCGGTGTCGTCAAGCAGAGATCAGTCTCCAGCGTGGTAGGGCTATTTTTTCTTCTAGACCTCCGAGTACTTGAGGCCTCGATCTCAGTCGTTCAGAAATCTGGTTCGTCTTCTTCTGGATCTAGATCTCCGATCTAGCGGTGTTTTCCGCTTTGGTAGAAGAAGGAGTCTGTGCGCATTGTGGGAAGAACCATCCATCGGAGCAATGCCGAGTAGCCGCAGGAGCTTGTTATCAGTGCGGAGAGATGGGGCATATTAAGAAGAATTGTCCTCAGTTGCGAGGTGGAGCAGGATCTGGTTCTGGATCTCAGGCGACTGTTCAGCAGAGGAGGCAGGGTCAGGCGTGGGTAGTTCGAATCTTCGACCTCGTGCCCAAGGTCAAGTTTTTGCGTTGAACCAGGATCAGGCTGCAGACGAGACCGAGAGAGTCATAGCAGGTACTTTTTGTTTATGCGGTATTCCTGCTTTTGTTCTTATAGATACCGGAGCATCTCATTCATTCATTTCTGCAAGATTCGTTAAAGTCTATAAGTTACCGATGTTTCTCTAGACGTCATTCTTTCTGTTCTACCCCGATGGGTCATTCGGTTTTAGCCAAGCGTCTAGTGATGGGTTGTCCTTAGATTTTGAGGGTAACAGAGTTGAGCGAATCTTATGATTCTGGAGATGGAAGATTTTGATTGTATTTTGGGTATAGACATTTTGACTACCACGAGCTACTGTGGATTGTTACCAGAAGCTTGTTCAGTTTCGTACGATGAGAGCTCTAGTTGGTTTTTTATGGTGAGGGAGCGCGACCTCCGATGCCAGTAGTATCTGCTCTGAAAGCCTGTCGTGCTTTAGAGGCGGGCGGGGAAGGCTACCTCATTATGCAATTGATACGTCCACAGGTAGTGTTGGTATAGAGGATATTCCAGTGGTTTGTGAATTTCCTGATGTATTTCCAGAAGAGATTCCTGGTTTTCCTCCGGTTAGAGAGGTGGAGTTTGGCATTGAGTTAATGCCAGGGACTGCACCGATTTCTCGTGCCCCCTATCGTCTGGCTCCGTCAGAGATGAGAGAGCTGAAGCAGCAATTGCAGGATCTTCTTGATAAGGGTTATATTCGCCCGAGTGTTTCGCCTTGGGGAGCTCCAGTCTTGTTTGTCAAGAAGAAGGATGGATCGATGCGGTTGTGCATTGATTATCGCCAGCTGAATCGGGTGACGATCAAAAACAAGTACCCATTACCCCGTATTGATGACTTGTTCGATCAGCTTCAGGGTACTTCTGTTTACTCCAAGATCGACTTGCGATCAGGTTATCATCAGATGAGAGTCAGAGATGATGATATTTCCAAGACTGCATTTCGTACTCGTTATGGGCATTACGAGTTTCTAGTTTGCCATTCGGATTGACGAATGCGCAGCGGTGTTCATGAATCTGATGAACCGAGTCTTCCGAGATTTCTAGATCAGTTTGTGGTGGTTTTCATTGACGATATCTTGATCTATTCTCATAGTGTGGAAGAGCATGTCCAGCACTTGAGGATTGTGTTGCAGAATCTTCGCGAGAAGCAATTGTATGCTAAGCTGAGTAAGTGCGAGTTCTGGATTGATCGTGTAGTAGTATTCCTTGGTCATGTGATTTCCAAGGAAGGATTTCTGTGGATCCCAGCAAGATTGAGGCAGTGCTAAATTGGTCACGACCTACGAGGTGGCTGAGATCCGTAGTTTTCTAGGTTAGCAGGGTATTATCGTCGCTTCATAGTGAATTTCTCCCAGGTAGCTAGATTTGACGCAACTTACTCGGAAGGATGTTCCATTTGAGTGGTCATCTGAGTGCGAAGATAGTTTCAGAGGCTTCGTCGACTTCTGACTTCTGCACCTGTTTTGGCGTTACCGTCAGGATCTGTGGTTTCAGTGTTTACACCGATGCCTCTTCTCAAGGCTTAGGGTGTGTGTTGACGCAAAACGGTCATGTGTTGCTTATGCTTCCAGACAGCTGAAATCTCACGAGGAGAAGTATCCTACTCATGATCTAGAGTTGGCAGCTATTGTGTTCGCGGCTGAAGATTGGCGTCATTACTGTAGGGGTTAAGTTTGAAATCTTTACTGATCATAAGAGTCTGAAATATCTGTTCACTCAGGCTGAGTTGAACATGAGGCAACGTCGTTGGATGGATTTGCTGAAAGATGATGACTGCGAGATCAAGTACCATCCAGGATCTGCAAATCTCACAGCTGATGTCTTAGTCGCAAGTGAGAGTTTCTGCACTTCAGACCAGTGCTATGATTAGTACTATTCAGGATTGTTGTTCGTTGGGATTTAATTTCAAACAGGAAAGGTATGGAGAGCATTCGTGTTGCTACCATTTATCTGAGCCAGCCTTGTTCGCTCGGATTCGAGATGCTCAGATGTCTGATCTCAAGACTCAGAGATTAGCTCGGTTAGCGGGTGGAGATAGCGGTTTCCATTATCAGTCTAATGGTCTTCTGTGTTTGTCTAATCGAGTTGTAGTACCAGAAGATGATAATTTGAGGGAGGAGATCTTATCTCATGCTCATCGAAGTAAGTTGAGTATTCATCCAGGAAGTAATAAGATGTATAAGAGATTGAGGACACGATTTTGGTGGAAAGGATGAAGGCGCAGTGTTTATCAGTTTGTTTCCAAGTGTTTGTTTGTCAACAGGTTAAGGCAGAGCACCGTCGACCTGGAGGATTATTGTTGAATCTACCTATTCCTGAATGGAAGTGGGAGCATATCGCGATGGATTTCATTACTCACTTGCCATTATCGTCGAGGAATAGTGACGCTATTTGGGTAGTGGTGGATCGACTCCACAAGTCGCTCATTTTCTGTCTTATAACCGGGATTTCACTTTCGATCGTATGGCCGATTGTACATTCAGGAGATTGTACGTTTGCATGGAGTGCCTGTCAGTATTGTCAGTGACAGAGATCCTTTTACCTCACGGTTTTTGGGGTAGTTTCCAGTCAGTTTTGGGGTACTACACTGAGTCTGAGTACTGCTTATCATCCGGAGACTGACGGTCAGTCAGAGAGGACTATCCGTACGCTTGAGGATATGTTGCGAGCCTGTGTTATGGATTTCGGACCCGCTTGGCAGGATCATTTGCCTTTGATTGAGTTCGCGTACAACAACAGCTACCATCGTAGTATTGGTATGGCACCATTTGAGGGTTGTATGGGCGACGTTGTCGTACTCCTTTATTCTGGGACGAAGTTGGTGAACGACATGTTGAGGGACCGGAGTTAGTCCAGCAGGCTATTGATAAAGTTGCAGTAATCAAGAAGAGGATTAAGATTGCCCACGATCGACAGGCTAGTTATGCGAACACCAAGCGGCGACCTCTTTGTTTTCAGCCAGGTGAGAAAGTGTTTCTCCGAGTTTCGCCTTTTCGCAGGATTTTGAGATTTGGTCTCAAGGGTAAGCTATCTCCGAGATTCATTGGTCCTTTTGAGATTCTAGAATGTGTGGGAGATTTAGCTTACAGGTTAGCATTACCTCCGTATTTGTCCGGTATTCATGATGTGTTCCACGTATCTTTGTTGAGACGATACGTAGCAGATGAGTCTCACATCTTGCATCCCTCTGAAGTTCAACTTGAATCAGATTGTCTTACGTGGAGCGACCAGTTCAGATTCTCGATCGCAAAGACAAGGTGTTGCGGAATAAGATCATTCCTCTTGTCTTAGTACAGTGGCAGCGCAGAGGCACTGAAGAAGCCACTTGGGAGTTAGAGAGTCGTATGCGTTCAGAACATAGACTTTGGTATGCTGTATCGAATGTGTCTGAGATAGACGTCGATCTACATCTGAAGCTCTTCGATACACCGTAAGTCTAGAGTCTTATCGGTTCTGAAAAAGACTCGGCGGTTCTGCCCTAGCTAGGCTGTCTGCCCTAGACTCGGACTCTGACTCTATTCTAAGTCCATCCATTAACATATCAATCTGATAATCTTCAAATATCTATGCAATAAAATAAAGTATGTGATTTAGGGAAACTCAAGTCAAACCTAACTCGAGTTGTGCAATCCCGAATCAACATTTATTTATACCTTTCTTGCTGTCTTTCTGAATCTGTCGAAGTCTCGAACACAAGGTCTGTCACTACTCAATCTGGCAATGACATATCAATATATTCTGTATCAATATTCTAATCAATTCACAACATCTTTGTTTTATCAAATTCTGACAGTACAACAGTACAGTCTTGCGATACTGATAATCCTATATCAGTCTGTACCAATTCCAATCATTTACAATCAACCACGATACACATCTGATATCAATTCTAGTCAATTTCATTCTGAAGTTCATAACAATTCCATATTCAATCCGTATCTTAATCTGACTTCGATTCTACGCTGTCTAACATGTCAAGAACAACATATATGACGTGTATTCAATTCTAACAACATCATAATTTCAAAACATGTCAAACGTAGTAAAACTTACGTCCAGTAGAAGTCTACGTTGCTAGGAACACGGTACCGAAGTCGGATTTAAAATCTAACGGACGGATTGAAATATAAAGGCGTAAGGATTTTTCGAAAGTTTCCTGAGCTTCTCTTTTCTTCTGAGATTACAAATATTGTCGTATAACATATATATATCCAAACTTTGCATGTCTTTGAAACGTGGCACTTTTCTCCATTCTTAAGCGGCGCTCGAGCGGTGCAAATCTACCGCTCGAGCGCGGTAGGTTCTGTCCACACTTTTCTTGTGGCTTGGTCGGCGCTCGGGCGGTAATAATGTACCGCTCGGGCGCGACCTTTTCTGCCCAAGCACTATCGAAATGCATCCTTTGGCGCTCGGGCGGTCAAAAATACCGCCCGGGCGCCACATCTTCTGCCCGCGACATATATTTGATGAACACTGGCGCTCGGGCGGTCGATCTTTACCGCTCGGGCGCCAACACTTCTGTCCCAAAGTTGAATAATTTAATTGTTTGGCCAATCTGAGCTCGTAATAGCCCGTCTATAATTATATCAATTCAACTTCAATAATCTTTGCTTAATATGATATAAAATCTAGGGCATTACATTTCTCCCCCCCTAAGATATGATTTCGTCCTCGAAATCAAAGGCATTCAATCATATCAATAAGGAGTGTATACAAACTGTATAAACAAATTTACAATCATCGGAACAACTCTGGGAATTCTTGTCTCATATCGGACTCAGTGTCCCAGGTGGCTTCTTCTACACCATGACGAGTCCATTGCACTTTCACAAGTGGAATTGTCTTTGTTCTGAGCTGTTTTTCTTTGCGATCAATGATCTGAATCGGTTTTTCAACATAGCTCAACGTTTCATCCAGCTCGGCCTCGTCTGATTGAATAGCGTGTGAAGCATCAGGAAGGTATTTCCTTAATAACGATACATGCAAGACATCATGTATCCCAGATAATGAAGGCGGTAAGGCGAGTCGATAGGCACGATCTCCTATTTTCTCGAGAATCTCATAAGGCCCGATGTATCGTGGAGACAATTTTCCTTTCTTGCCAAATCTGACAACTCCTCTGAAAGGTGAAATCTTCAAAAATATTCGGTCTTCTACGTCAAATACCAATGGTCTACGTCGAACATTGGCATATTTGGCCTGTCTGTCTTGTGCTGCCTTCATTTTCTTTCTAATTAGCTTCACTTTTTCTGTCATATCTCTGATCATATCTGGTCCAGTTTCAGGCACTTCAGAGATATCATCCCAATAGAGAGGGGATCTACACTTCTTCCCGTACAACGCTTCAAAAGGAGCCATCTCAATACTCGTCTGATAGCTGTTGTTGTACGAAAACTCGCAAAGAGGCACTGCATCTTGCCAATTAGTGCTAAAATCTAGCACTACTGCTCTCAGCATATCCTCCAGTGTCTGGATAGTCCGCTCTGACTGTCCGTTGGTCTGTGGATGGTATGCGGTACTCAGATGTAACTTCGTACCGAGAGCCTGCTGCAAACTCTGCCAGAAGTGCGAAGTAAATCGAGGATCACGATCTGATACGATTGACTTCGGCACTCCATGCAATCTGACCACCTCTCTGACATAGATCTCTGCCATCTGGTCAAATCTGTACGTCATCTTGTACGGAATAAAACATGCGGATTTGGTCAATCTGTCAATCACGACCCAAATTGCATCACAACCTTTGGAGGAACGTGGCAGTTGCGTCACAAAATCAATGGAAATATGATCCCATTTCCATTCAGGAATGGACAAACTCTGTAATAATCCTCCGGGTTTCTTTCTTTCTGCTTTCACCTGTTGGCAATTCAGACATTTGGAAACAAATTCGGCAATGTCAGTCTTCATTTGTTTCCACCAGAACTGTCTTTTCAAGTCGTTATACATCTTTCTGCCACCAGGATGAATGCTGAATCGACTGTTGTGCGCTTCTGACAGTATCTGTCGTCTCAAATCTGAAACATTCGGCACAACCAGCCGATTATTCACATACAAAACGTTATCACGTACCTGATACTCTGATCGATGTCCTGCTCTAACCATCGATACTGATTTCTGTACATTCTGATCACTTCGCTGAGCTGCCTTAATTCTCATAATCAGCTCTGGTTCTACTTGAACCGTATAAAGTCTCAACGGTCTATAATCTGTTTCAAATTCTAATCCAGACAAACAACAGTCTTCTATCAAATTTGAAACACCAATCGTCGATAAGGATAAAGAACATACCTTTCGACTTAGTGCATCAGCTGCTGCATTAGACTTTCCTGGATAGTATTTGATTTCACAATCAAAATCTTTAAGCAAATCAAGCCATCTTCGCTGTCTCATATTCAATTCAGATTGTGAAAACAGATATTTCAAACTCTTATGATCAAAATATATCTCAAACTTTTCACCGTAAAGGTAATGTCGCCATATCTTTAATGCAAAGACAATGGCTGCCAATTCTAGATCGTGAATTGGATAACGAGTCTCATGTGGTTTAAGCTGTCTTGAGGCATAGGCAATAACATGCCCTCGTTGCATCAGCACACATCCCAACCCTCTGTGAGAAGCGTCGCAATAAACCACAAAATCACCAGTACCGGAGGGAATAGTCAACACCGGTGCACTGGTCAACCTCTTCTTCAACTCCAGAAAACTGGTCTCACATTCTTCAGACCAAACAAATGGAGCATTCTTCTTAGTCAGCTGAGTAATTGGTTTAGCTATACTCGAGAAATCTTTAATCAAACGACGGTAGTATCCCGCTAAACCCATAAAACTGCGAATTTCAGGTACTGATGTCGGTCTTGGCAAAGAAATTACGGCTTCCACTTTACTGGGATCCACTGATATACCATCTCCAGATATAATATGACCCAGAAATACTACCTGTCTTAGCCAAAACTCACATTTCGACAGTTTAGCATATAACTTCTCAGCCCTTAGAATTTGCAACACAGTTCTTAAATGCTCAGCATGCTCACTCATATTCTTTGAATAAATCAAAATATCATCGATGAAAATAATCACAAAATCATCGAGATATTTCTGGAAGATACGGTTCATCAATCCCATGAATACAGCTGGAGCATTCGTCAGACCAAACGGCATGACAATAAATTCATAGTGCCCATACCTGGTTCTGAATGCTGTCTTTCAGATATCAGAATCTCTGACTCTCAGCAAATGATATCCCGATCTCAAATCGATCTTGGAATATACTGAAGAACCCTGCAACTGATCGAATAAATCATCTATACGAGGCAAAGGATATTTATTCTTTACCGTTGCCTTGTTCAGTTGCCGATAGTCGATGCAGAGTCTCATCGAACCATCTTTCTTCCTTACAAACAATACTGGAGCACCCCAAAGAGGCACACTCGGTCTGATGTACCCCTTGGCCAGTAAATCTTCCAGCTGATCCTTCAATTCTTTCCGTTCAACTGGTGCCATTCTGTACGGAGCTCTAGAAATCGGTACTGTACCTGGCATCAATTCAATGCTGAAGTCTATCTCTCTAACTGGAGGTAATCCCGGGATCTCATCTGGGAAGACGTCAGCAAACTCACGTACCACTGGCAGATCTGCCAATGCTGGACTCGACTTCAGTAAATCTACTGAATATACAAGGAACCCTTCTGCTCCTTTCTGTAACAATCGAGTCATAGATAATACGGATACTAAAGGAATTCTCGATCTAGAACCCTTACCGTAAAATTTCCACTCTTCAGCCATATCTGGTCTGAATCTCACTATCTTGTGGAAACAATCAACTGTCGCTCTGTACTTGGTCAGCATATCGATACCGATAATACAGTCAAAATCTAACAACCCAAGTACGATGCAATCTAACTCAATCTCATGCCCGTCATACTGTAGTACACAATGGTTAACCGAATTCACGGATATCAAACCCATCCCCAACGGAGAAGAGACAGACACTATGGTAGCTAACGACTCTACAGGCAATGCATGACTCAATGCAAATCGTTCTGAAATAAATGTGTGTGAAGCACCGGTATCAATTAATACGTAAGCAGGATAACCACATAAAGAACAGTTACCTACCACAACGTCATCTGGTGCTTCCTGGGCCTGCTCCTCTGTCAAAGCGAAGACTCTGGCCTGCTGTCTCGGAGGCTGGCCAACTGTCTGGCTTCCTCCTGGCCTCTGCTGTGACTGAGCTGGCGCTGGCTGGAATGTATGAACAGCAGCGGATCGTCTCTCAGTCTGTGCTTCTGATCCCGATGACTCGGCCCCCTGCGATCTTTGGGAACCTCTCTGGGGACACACTTTAGCAAAGTGCCCCGGCTGTTTACAGAAATTGCAACTACCAGTCACTCCCTGGCATTGCTCAGTAGCATGTCTTCCTCCGCAAGTCTTGCAATAAACTCCAGTGTAACTCTGGCTCAGTCTGGAACCACCGGAGCTGGAAGAACTACTGCCAGATTTCTTGAATTGCTTTCCCCTGGCTTTCAAAAATTCTTTCTTTCCTCCACTACTGCTGCCACTCTCAAATCTGGGAGGTGGTTGCTGTGGTCTCGGTGCTGGAGGCACAAATGAAGCTCCTTTCTGTCTCATCAGACCGGCTTCTGCTCCCTTGGCTCTGTTCAGGGCATCAGTAAAATTATCCGGTCGCCCTGTGTTCACCAATGTGAAAATGTCGGGGTTCAGGCCATTAATGAACTGGTCAGCAGTAGCTTCTTCGCTGTCAGCCACATGTGGAGCAAATTTCAGCAAGGAGGAGAACTTTGACACGTATTCTTCTATGTTCATCGGTCCTTGCTTTAGATTGGCAAACTCCGCCCCCTTATCCTTCCGGTACGACACTGGAAAGAATCGTTGATAAAATTCAGTTCTAAATATATTCCAGGTAATCATCGTACCTCTATGCTCCATGGCTCTCTTTCTCGTGATCCACCAGTCCTTAGCAACATCATGCAGCTGATGTCCAATCAATTTCACTCTCTTCTCATCCGTATACTCCAAGGATTCGAACAACATCTCTATATCATCGAGCCAACTCTCGCACTCTACAGCGTTCTCTGTGCCTTTCAAGGTCGGCGGATGAAATGACTGAAAACTTTTCAATAACGTTTCCATTGGAGTCGGTGTGACATCCATTGGAGTATTTGATGTACTTCCCTGTTCTGGTACTCGTCTCGGAGGCATATCTAATAATCAAATAGATTAGTAACAGATACAACAATTCTGTTTCAATCCTCCTCTGATCATCTTACTGCTGATCTAGAATCAGTACTGATCCAATCTCAATAAAACATATTACTATATCAAATCAGATAAAGAAGTGCATGTAAAAAAGCAGTAAGACATGCTAGCATTCAAAAGCAGGAAAGAAAACCTCAATCTACCCCACTCACTAGCCTCTTCTATCTCAATCTTAAAGAACCTGGCTCTGATACCACCTGTTGTGGGGACCCGGACGCTAATCATGTTCTTAATCATCATTGGGACTAAATCAATTAAGATAAACAGGGTCTAAATTTTTTATTTTTTTAAAAATGCGGAAGGTAATGGAATCCAACTCCTATACATATCAGTATAAAAGTATAAATCTGATAAAATATACAATCATACATACTCAGGTTCAACAACTACTATCAAGTGTTTACACCCTAGCTCTAGTCCAAGTCCCGTATCACCACTCTAATCTCGATCTGTCTTCACCTCTGTGACCCTGTATCTGTCCCACCTGTTGTCATGCACACATACAAACAAGACAACAGTCGGATAACTCCGGTGAGATATAAATATCCCAGTATAAACAATGTATTAAATGCAATCATATAAAACATATATAAAAACATAAACAAACATCAAAACATGTGTCTAATCTGACTACATGAATCAATGTCTCATGATCTAATCTTATCTTATCTCAAATCTAGGGATCCCAATCTAATTTAGACTTTGGTATGCTGTATCGAATGTGTCTGAGATAGACGTCGATCTACATCTGAAGCTCTTCGATACACCGTAAGTCTAGAGTCTTATCGGTTCTGAAAAAGACTCGGCGGTTCTACCCTAGCTAGGCTGTCTGCCCTAGACTCGGACTCTGACTCTATTCTAGGTCCATCCATTAACATATCAATCTGATAATCTGCAAATATCTATGCAATAAAATAAAGTATGTGATTTAGGGAAACTCAAGTCAAACCTAACTCGAGTTGTGCAATCCCGAATCAACATTTATTTATACCTTTCTTGCTGTCTTTCTGAATCTGTCGAAGTCTCGAACACAAGGTCTGTCACTACTCAATCTGGCAATGACATATCAATATATTCTGTATCAATATTCTAATCAATTCACAACATCTTTGTTTTATCAAATTCTGACAGTACAACAGTACAGTCTTGCGATACTGATAATCCTATATCAGTCTGTACCAATTCCAATCATTTACAATCAACGACGATACACATCTGATATCAATTCTAGTCAATTTCATTCCGAAGTTCATAACAATTCCATATTCAATCCGTATCTTAATCTGACTTCGATTCTACGCTGTCTAACATGTCAAGAACAACATATATGACGTGTATTCAATTCTAACAACATCATAATTTCAAAACATGTCAAAACGTAGTAAAACTTACGTCCAGTAGAAGCATACGTTGCTAGGAACACGGTACCGAAGTCGGATTTAAAATCTAACGGACGGATTGAAATATAAAGGCGTAAGGATTTTTCGAAAGTTTCCTGAGCTTCTATTTTCTTCTGAGATTACAAATATTGTCGTATAACATATATATATCCAAACTTTGCATGTCTTTGAAACGTGGCACTTTTCTCCATTCTTAAGCGGCGCTCGAGCGGTGCAAATCTACCGCTCGAGCGCGGTAGGTTCTGTCCACGCTTTTCTTGTGGCTTGGTCGGCGCTCGGGCGGTAATAATGTACCGCTCGGGCGCGACCTTTTCTGCCCAAGCACTATCGAAATGCATCCTTTGGCACTCGGGCGGTCAAAACTACCGCCCGGGCGCCACATCTTCGGCCCGCGACATATATTTGATGAACACTGGCGCTCGGGCGGTCGATCTTTACCGCTCGGGCGCCAACACTTCTGTCCCAAAGTTGAATAATTTAATTGTTTGGCCAATCTGAGCTCGTAATAGCCCGTCTATAATTATATCAATTCAACTTCAATAATCTTTGCTTAATATGATATAAAATCTAGGGCATTACAGCCTTGGAGCACCGAGGCATTGATATCACGTGGAAAGTTTTCAAAGATGAGTTCTATCAGCGATTCTTCCCCGTTTCCTACCGAAAAGATAAAGGAGCTGAATTTGCGAATCTGAGCTAGGGACAGTGGAATATCGAGGAGTATGTTGCTAAATTTTTTGCGTTGCTTCGATTTGCACCGCATGTGGCCGGGAACGACGAGGCAGTGGCCGATCAGTTTATCAATGGGCTGAATCCCGATGTTTTTACTTTGGTGAACACGGGCCGGCCTAGTACTTTTTCAGAGGCACTGAACCGAGCTAAGGGAGCAGAGGCTGGCTTGATCAGGCAGCGAGGGGCTTCCTACGGTGTTCAGGGGCAGAGACCGCCACAGTCCACGACCGTACAGTTTCCACCACCTCCTCCTCGTTTTGACAGCGGAGCTAGTGGTAGTGGCAAGAAGGAGTTTCTGAAGGCTAAAGGCAAACAGTTTAAGAAATCTGGGAGTAGTTCATCGAGTTCGAGTGGATCTCAACAGAGAGGTCAGGGGTCAGATTATATTGGCGCATACTGTGGTTCGTGCGGAGGGCGACATACCACGGAGCAGTGTCAAGGAGTTCTGGGACGCTGCAACATCTGTAGGCAACAGGGACACTTCGCTAGAGTTTGTCCCCTGAGAGGTGCACAACAATTCCAGAGCACAGGATCATCAGCACCAGCGCCACAGATGGAGAGACAGGCATCTTCTGTACACTCCTTTCAGCCACCCTCCACACAGGCCCAGCAAAGACCAGGAGGTAGTCAGACAGTGAGTCAACCTCCGAGGCAGCAGGCTAGGGTGTTTGCGCTGACAGAGGAGCAGGCGCAGGAGGCACCAGATGACGTCATTGCAGGTAACTGTTTTCTTTGCGGTTATCCTGCATATGTGTTGATAGACACAGGTGCATCCCATACATTCATATCTGAGCATTTTGCATTGAGACATTCATTGCCTGTTGAGTCGATGTCTACAGTAGTGTCTATAGCTTCTCCGTTGGGAAGTGGTTTGATATCTGTGACTACTGTTCGACACTGTATGCTTCAGTTTGAGGGGCATGAGATTGATCTTGATTGTGTAGTACTTGGCTTAGCTGATTTTGATTGTATAGTTGGCATAGATATGTTAACCAAGTACAGGGCCACTGTAGATTGTTTCCACAAGATTGTCAGATTCAGACCCGATATGACAGATGAGTGGAAATTCTACGGCAAAGGTTCCAGATCTCGGATTCCCTTAGTATCTGCTCTGACTATGAGTAGATTGCTTCAGAGAGGAGCATAGGGCTTTCTCGTATATTCAGTAGATGTGGGGACCCGGGCTCTAATCTTATTCTTGGGATTAAATGGATTGTTATTAAAAACGTGGGTCAAATTTTTGCTTTTTAACATTCAATCAAATGTTACTAACTAGGCATAAAACATGTCCCTATTTTATTACATCAGCATAATATACAAACATAGGATACAACATTTCTTGTTTTAATCCATCCTCTATCAACTAGTAGTGAAATACAGTACAAGATAAAAGTAATTCTACTAGTCCATCTGCTAGGCCCGTGATCACCACGCTATGTCCATCGCTCATCTCTGTCGTGACCCAGATCCTGCCCCACCTGTTGTTATGCACACATACAGACATAACAACAGCCGGAAAACCGGTGAGAACAAATCCCAGTATAAACATGTATACATGCAATACAACAATCTAAAACATGAAACATGCTAATATGAATATCATTCATATATAATCATGCAATGCGAGCCTAATCATGTCTAGATGCGACTCGACTAAATTCTAGGGATCCCGTTGTGAATAAGACGTCACTGGCTGTCACCTACCCTACCAATCGAGGTGCTGTACGTCTTATTCCTAGACTTCGGCCTGATCTGTATCCGCGTCTACAATAGGGGCGGTGATCTTCCCCTAAGCTGAGATATCGCCGAACATCTAGTAGTCTGCCTGATCTCCAGACTGCCCTATCTTAATGCATGAATACAAAATCTGTAAACAAGCATAATGCAATGCTACACGATCTGTAAACAAAGCATAGCAAGATTTGAATACAAGTTCTATAAACAAATCTATATCAATCATAATCATATCAAGGTATGAACAATAAAACAAGTATGTGATTTTGGTTGGGAAACTCAAATGTGATCTCATTTGAGTCGTGATTCCCCAAACAAAACATGTACTATACCTTTCGTCGCACAGTTGCTGTCACGGTTGACAATACGAATCTGAAATGGAAATGTTGACACAAAATCTATCAATCTCTTATCTAATCAACACCTATCCAAGTCACTACTTGATCTCAGTATCATTTCAACTGCACAATCTCTATAATAAACAATTACATCAATTTCCCCAATTCATAACTGATAATGGTATAAATCTGGTATCAAAACCCAGTCAATTCAACTCTAAAATTCATAACAATTCTATACGGTGTCCGTTCTTAAATTCGTTTGTAATTATACGATGTCTAATATGTCAGAAACAACATATATGAATCATATCTGATTCCTACAACATCATAATTTCAAGACATGCCAAAACATAGTAAAACTTACGTCCACGCGTAGCCTACAACGATAGGAACCCGGTACCGAAGTCGGATTTCAAATCTAACGAACGGATTGCAATAAACCCACGTAAGGATTCCAAAAGCTTCACAGAGCTTTTTCCCTTCTGATTCTTATCATATTTTGAGGGAAAAACGTTTATATATTATCCCACTTGCATGCCATGAAACGTGGCTTCCCTTGGCCAAATCTTGCTGGCGCTCGGGCGGTCGAAACTTACCGCCCGGGCGTGGAAGGTTCTGCCCGCCATGCGAGATTCTGGCGCTCGGGCGGTCATAAATTACCGCCCGGGCGCCACACCTTCTGCCCGAACGTACTCCCCTTGAGCATTGGTGCTCGGGCGGTCACTTTCTACCGCTCGGGCGCCACTAGTTCTGCCCGAAATTGGTGAAATTTATATTCTTTATCCAATCTGGTCTCGTAGTGGCCCGTTTACAGTTATATCTATTTAATTCACTAATCTCATAGCAAATTACGATAATCAAATCCTCGGGCATTACATTTCTCCCCCTCTTAGATAAGAGTTCGTCCTCGAACTCATACATCATTCTATCATTGTAAGCATCAAAGTAATGACATCAAAGCTAGATTAATACTTACATCATTGGAATATCTCGGGGTATTTTTGTCGCATATTTGCTTCTGTCTCCCATGTCGCTTCTTTGATGCCATGACGACTCCACTGAACTTTCACAAGTGGAATATTCTTCGTTCTGAGCATCTTTTCTTTCCGATCAAGGATCTGTATCGGTTGTTCCACGTAGCTCAAAGTCTGATCAAGTTCCGCTTCGTCAGGTTGAATGACATGAGAAATGTCTGGCATATACTTACGCAACATCGATACATGAAAGACATCATGTATCCCAGATAGAGAAGGAGGAAGTGCAAGTCGATAAGCTCGATCGCCAATCTTTTCAAGAATCTCGTAAGGACCAATGTATCGAGGAGATAGTTTCCCGCGTTTGCCAAATCGAACAACGCCTCTGAATGGGGAAATCTTCAAGAATACTCTATCTCCCGCCTCAAATACTAACGGTCTACGTCTGATATTGGCATACTTTGCTTGTCGATCTTGTGCTGTCTTCATCCTCTTCTGAATGAGTTTCACCTTCTCTGTCATGTCACGAATCATATCTGGCCCAAGTTCTGGTACCTCTGAGACGTCATCCCAGTATAGCGGAGATCTGCACTTCTTGCCTTACAAAGCTTCAAACGGGGCCATCTCGATACTCGTCTGATAGCTATTATTGTAAGAGAATTCGCAAAGAGGTAGGGAATCTTGCCAACTAATGCCAAAATCTAGCACTACGGCTCTCAACATATCCTCTAGTGTCTGGATAGTCCGTTCTGACTGTCCATCTGTCTGAGGATGATAAGCAGTACTCAGGTGTAATGTCGTACCTAAGGCCTGCTGTAAACTATGCCAAAAGTGTGAAGTGAATCGTGGATCACGATCGGATACTGTAGTAGCCCGAATTCCAAATTGGGTAATTAACGGATTAATGGTGATTAAGAAGGTTTAATGTGTAATTTTGACCGTGGTCATGATCGGACGGACCGAAGATGGTTCGGTAGCACCGAAGAGTTCGGACGATCCGAAGTGGGTTCGGTGGATCCGATCATGAGGTGTCAAGAGTTGATCGACACGTCAGTTTACATGCAAGTTCGGATGATCCGAAGTGTAGGTTCGGTGGATCCGATCATGAGGTGTCAAGAGCCGATGGACACGTAGGAGTTCGGACGTTCCGAAGTGGGTTCGGTGGATCCGAACATAGCCTATAAATAGTGCTCGGATTTCCTCATTTTGCATTGCAAATTCTTGAGTTGTGTCTCATATTTGAGAAGTTTGGAAGGTTTCTAGGGTTAGTTGTCGGTCGAGCGATAGCCAAGAGCTGCCAGGATTGGTAGCGTAGCGACGCCTGAGTTACGAGGCAATCGACATCAAAGGGCTGTCGACGGACGAAGGTAAACCCTAAACCTTTGGTAGTACTGGTTTTGCTAGTCGAGCATGGTAGTATTGTTCATTGGGTATGCTTTTGATGCGTAGGCTTGTTCTAGACCGGATTAGCGGTGTTGCGTAAGGCTAGGCTTGCTGTGATAGAGGTACGAAAGTACTATCCGAGATATCCTGGTCGAGTATACATCCTTATATGTGTTGCATGATTATGTGGTGCATTGATATATGTCATATGATGCATGCTATTATGTCACGTTTTATGATGGATGTTGCATTTCATGTTGAGCCGTATCTCCTTCGAGATAGCCTTTACTGTTGAGCTGTATCTCTTTCGAGATAAGCTATATCTTGTGGGGCCGCTCAGCCCTGTCTTGTCTTGTGGACGCATGGACACCGAGAGTACACAGTGGCCGACGGGTCCGGAGGGCTTCGGTGATCCGGGACATTTTAGGTCCACGTCTGTTCTTGTAGTGGATGCAGTGACCAGAGGAGTACCGCGCGGCACTATCCACTTGGCGCCTCTAGACTGAGCATTTTGAGATCCTTTGTTACTCCTGTTTCTTGACTACCCTGGTATCATATCATAGCATGTGCATTTCATATAGGCTTGTATACTCATGCTTTTGTACTGGGCGTTCTTATCGCTCACGTCCTCGGTTTTGTTTATCTTGGACACCCCATTCCCACGGGGCATGCCTCAGGTTGGACAGCTCAGGAGGAGGAGGAGGAGGACGTTGAGTAGCTGGTTGGTTTAGTTCTTCGGTATCTTTTTGATTCGATATGGTTGTACCGTATATTTCATTTTAGTTTGAGTTGTCCTGGATTTTTTCGTTTGGGTTGTATAACTATTGTCGTCGGCCATATTTCCGCTGTTATCTCTGATTATTATTAATTAAGTTAATTGCATGCTTAGTTCTTCATTAGTAGGTGATTCTGGAACGGGTCACTACAGATACGATAGACTTCGGCACTCCATGCAATATGACTACCTCTCGAATATATATCTCCGCCATTTGATCTTGTCTATAAGTCATTCTGTACGGAATAAAACAAGCAGATTTGGTCAATCTGTCAATAATGACCCAAATCGCATCGCAGCCTTTCGATGATCGAGGTAACTTCGTCACAAAATCCATGGAAATGTGGTCCCATTTCCATTCTGGAATAGATAAACTCTGAAGCAATCCACCAGGCTTCTTCCTCTCAGCTTTCACCTGTTGGCAGTTCAAACACTTAGACACAAATTCGGCAATGTCTGACTTCTTTGTTTCCACCAGAACTGTGTCTTCAAGTCATTGTACATCTTCCTGCCACCAGGATGAATGCTGAACCTACTGCAGTGGGCTTCGGGCATAATCTGATGTTTCAAATCTGGAACATCTGGCACTACAAGACGGTTATTGACGTATAACACATGATCTCGTACTTGATATTCTGATACATGCCCTGATCTGACTATTTGGATTGATTTCTGCACATTCTGGTCGGTTCTTTGTGCTTCTTTGATCCTCATAATCAAATTGGGCTCAACTTGGATAGCAGCAAGTCGTAATGGCTTTTTATCTGTATCAAATGCTAATCCGGAGAAACAGCAATTTTCAACTAACTTGTTAACACCTATCGTCGATAAGGACAAAGAACATACCTTACGACTCAAGGCATCTGCTGCTGCATTTGACTTCCCTGGATAATACTTGATTTCACAGTCAAAGTCTTTCAAAAGATCAAGCCATCTACGCTGCCTCATGTTCAGTTCTGATTGAGAGAATAGGTACTTTAGGCTCTTGTGATCGGAGAAGATCTCAAATTTCTCGCCATAGAGATAATGACGCCAAATCTTTAATGCAAATACGATAGCCGCCAATTCCAGATCGTGAATGGGGTATCGTACCTCATGTGGCTTCAATTGTCTCGAGGCGTATGCGATCACATGGCCTCGCTGCATAAGAACACATCCCAAACCTCTATGAGAAGCATCACAATATACAATGAAATCACCCGTACCTGAAGGTATCGTCAATACTGGAGCACTAGTCAGTCTTTTTTTCAATTCAACAAAGCTAGACTCGCACTCCTCTGACCAAACAAATGGTGCATTCTTTTGCGTCAATTGAGTTATTGGCTTTGCAATACTGGAGAAATCTTTGATAAATCTTCTGTAGTATCCTGCCAGACCCATGAAACTGCGTATTTCTGGTACCGAATTCGGTCTTGACCAACTGATCACAGCTTCCACTTTACTTGGTTCAACAGAAATACCATCTCCAGAAATGATATGCCCCAAGAATACAACTCGGTTCAGCCAAAACTCACACTTTGACAATTTAGCATACAGTCGCTCGTTTCTCAACGTCTGCAAAACAATTCTGAGATGCTCTGCATGCTCATTTCTGTTCTTTGAATACACCAAAATATCATCTATGAAAACGATCACAAAATCATCTAAATACCTCTGAAACACTTGGTTCATCAAGCCCATAAATACCGCAGGAGCATTTGTTAACCCGAAAGGCATGACAATAAATTCGTAATGTCCATACCTGGTTCTAAATGATGTCTTCGGTATATCTACATCTCGAACTCGGAGCTGATGATATCCGGATCGCAAATCAATCTTAGAATACACAGAGGATCCCTGCAACTGATCAAATAGGTCATCAATCCTATACATAGGATATTTATTCTTGATCGTGGCCTTGTTCAGTTGCCGGTAGTCTATACACAATCGCATTGAACCATCTTTCTTTCGCACGAACAGCACCGGAGCGCCCCAAGGAGATACACTAGGTCTGATATATCCCTTGGCCAGAAGATCTTCTAACTGTGCTTTCAGTTCTTTTAGTTCGATGGGTGCCATCCTATACGGAGCTCTCGAAATAGGGACGGTACCTGGTGTAAGATCAATACTGAAGTCTACCTCACGAACCGGAGGTAATCCTGGGATCTCATCTGGAAAAATATCAGCAAATTCCCGCACTACTGGTATTTCTGCCAACGCCGGGCTCGACTTCTGCATATCTACAGCATAAATAAAGAAACCATCTGCTCCTTTCTGTAACAATCTGTTCATAGTAAGAGCCGAAATCAAGGGAATCCGAGATCTGGAACCCTTCCCGTAGAATTTCCACTCGTCTGTCATCTCGGGTCTGAATCTGACAATCTTGTGGAAACAATCCACGGTAGCTCTATACTTTGTTAGCATGTCAATACCAACTATACAGTCAAAATCAGCTAGACCCAACACTATACAATCTAGGTCAATCTCATGCCCCTCAAACTGTAGAATGCAATGTCTAACCGTAGTTACAGATATCAATCCACTTCCCAACGGGGAATTAATAGACACAACATCTAGCAAAGACTCAACAGGCAAAGATGTTAGAGTAGGTGCCCGTCGAGCCAAGTGTTGGCCGAGTGTTCACAATGAAACTCTATGAATAAGCAATCTTTAGTTTAATAATATTTGAAATTATCATTTTGGCAAATCTTTATCTGTATACCCATGCTAGCTGCATAGATAAAGCCCTTGAATATACAAATAGTAGAAAGAATATGAGATGCTCATATGATGAGTATCATGAAACTCATATTTGTAATACTGTATATTCTAAACGGTTCCTAGTCGATTCAGCCGCCACTAAGAAGGATATAGGCCGCTCGAGTTAGAGACTAGTATCTGCGATGTGAGTACCATGTTTCATTGGTAGGGGACATTGTGATGTCCGAACATGCAGATAGGTGCTCCTTGTAGAGTGCACTGAACAACCCTCCATAAAAGGACTTTCCAAGTGGTTCTCACTTATCGAGTGGAAAAGTCCTGGTTTATGGTTGTACAGAATTAGTCCTTATGACCCAGGACAACATTGAGACTCTATGTGCTAGAATTACACTTTGACTTGTTTACCGACTCTCATGGGGTCATCAGGTGGCAAGGTTGGGTGTTCTGTCGAAACACATAGGAGTCGATGCATTGTAGTCGGGGATTCACCGCTTACCTTCGGGTATGGATATCCTATGTGTTATCATGTGTATGTAGATCGAAATCTCTGGCCAGAGTATGGTTGTAATTATGAAAGGTGTTTCATAGATTGCACCATCGATGCAACTACGACATGACACATAGTATCGATTCATTGACAACTCTCGATAAACCAATGGTTGTCGAATCGATCGGGATATATGAGTTGAAGGGACCGTACTGTACGCTAACCATAATTGAATGGTTCTTGCAGGCACTATCATGTGATACCTAGGGAATCACGTAAGCGATGCTGCTAGGCGTTTAACGTGATTGGTTGGGTACTATCAGACTTGAGTTCTGACGTTCTTACTATCAAGGAGTTGATAAGTAAGAATGGAGCAATTGGGGTATGCTCGAATAAGGACATGTTTAGTCCGAATCACATTGAGATGTGAACCCACGGCTAGTTGTATCAATGAACCATTGAGGGCCACACAAGTACTAGCTTTGTAAATCCCGATGAGAAGTAAAAATAGTTCAATGTGTTGAACGGCTTATAAAGGAGTTTATAAGCGTAAGGAAAATTAGAAGTATGACTTCTATAAAGGAGAAAATAGTTCAATGTGTTGAACGACTTATAAATGAGTTTATAAGTGCAAAGAAAAATAGAAGTATGACTTCTAAGAGAGAAACATAAATTTTAATTTATGGAAGTGTTCCTAAGATTAAAATTTGGCCAAGTAAATAATGTAGTTGAAAATTGTGATTTTCATAAACATTATTGTGGACTAAATTAAATTAATTCAAGTGTTGAATTAATTAAACACTAGTGGACCTAGTAGAGTCTAAATAATTAAATTAATTCAAGTGTTGAATTAATTAAATAATATTGAGTCTTGTAGAGCTCAATTAAAATAATTATTTAACTAGTGGGACTTGAATAAATTCAAGTAGTATTTAATTAATCTCAAATGTGTTTGAGATAATTAAAATTTAGTCCATGGTTTTTAATGTGTTAGAAACCATATAATATATGCATGACATGCTAGGGTTTGCATGCTTGGGAGGTGAAGAGACTTTGAATACTTTTTAATAAAATATTGCATGGCATGGGGAACAATTTTTTCCACTTTTCCCACACCCAAGTCTATACTTCACTCCCTCATTCTTGTATCTCACCTTGGCCGAAATTTCCCTTCCTTTTCTCTCCATTTTTCTCTTCTTTTGTGTTCTTCAATTTGTTGGAGAAAACACAACACTTCTCTTTGAAAAATCCTCAAATATTTCTAGTGCAATATTTGAGGGGATCTACCTAGTTGGTGGTGGGCCTAATTTGTAGGAAAGATTCAAGGATTTGGAGGAGGAGCTTGTAGATTCATCTTCCATTCAAGAGCTTTGTTGTTCAACAACAAAGTTGGAGCCACAATCAACTTTTTAAAGTTGATAGGTATACTTTCTTACACCCTATGAATGTCATTTTGTGTTTTTATTGTATTTGTTGCACAATGTATGGGGTGGCCGAAATTTTGAGCAAAAAATTTTAGATTTCAAACTTCCGTTGCGCTTCCGGCCACCGTAACCGGTCCGCTTTCAAGTGGTATCAGAGCTATGGTTACGTTTTTGTGTAGCAAATACAATATATATTATGTTGAGATCGATTTATAACCGCATGAGTGTGTTTTTGCAACAAATCGAGGGCCGTTTATAGGGAAAAATTCGGGCAGCAAGTTGCTGCCCGTGTCGGGCAGCTCGGGCTGCCCGAGGGGCTGCCCGTTTCGGGCAGCTAGGGCAGCCCGAGGGGCTGCCCGAACAGCCCCATCATTTTTAATAATAAAAAAAAAAAAAAATTTGTTGTTGGCCGGAATCCGGCGACGGCGATGACGACTAGGGTTTCCAAAAGTGTTTTGGATTATCAAAGTGTCATGGGCCTTAAGTTGTTGGGCCATTTGATGGCTAACATGTTTGTGAATTTTAAATGGGCCGAAAATGTTTTTGGTGAAAAATGATTTTTTGGACCCTTAAGTTTAAAATTACAAAAGTTGCAAATAATTTCTCATGAAATAAATAATTTAAGTTGGACTTCAATTATTTATAGTAAATGGTGATTTACAAGAAATTCGATTATAAATAAATTAATTTGAAAGTAGACAAAGGTGTTTGTATACTTTGTTAATTTAATTTATAATTGTGGCGGTTAGTGATTGGATCAAGATATATAATATTGGATCAATTAATTATTGTGATAATTAATTGATGGTGTATGATATGTGATATTATGCATGAAGGATGATCAAAAGCCCAAGCCCAATTTGCTAGGTGTATGCTAGGATATTTTGTGTTGAATGATTGTAATAATTATCAATTTATCAAGTGGGCTTGGTTTATGGCCCGTTCCCACCCCATGAGATGTATCCCTATTTGCCATGGATATTTATTTGTAAATATTAGTATAGTGGATGATCAAGATTGGAAGATGGTGGCCATGATGATTATGAAGATCGAAGACATGTAAATATTGGAAGCTTATGTAAATGTTGCATTTGCATCCCGTGCATTTACCCTAGGATTGGACCTAGGTCCGTGTTTAGCTCACACGGACCGTTAGTATTGGGGCGATTGATCATCCTTGTTTGTTTACTGTTTATAATATATGCATGATATGTTATAAATAATGAGTATGTGCGTTATTATTATGATAATAACAAAGTTGCATGAATCCGGCAAACATACGATCAAACATGGCGAGCTTTTAAAATAAAATTAATGATGAGACCTTTCAAAATTAAAAACCCTCATTTTGAATAAGATTCAAAATTAATATCAAGCCCGAAAAAGGGGAATTATAAATTTGTTTATAATTTCCTTGTCTTCCATCGACAATGGGTGCATGATGAACGCTACCCGTACTCGAGGCTCGGCTCATATTATTGGGGGGCCCTGGGTGCCGGAAAGCTGTGACATCCATTGACATAGTGATGTGAACTACGTGGAACTCCCATGATTTCGGCTCATATTATTGGGGGAACTCATGGCGACCGTCCATTAAGGTTCGACATCGATGGGTAAGGCTTGACACGTGAAGATGAACGACGTCATATTATTGGGTCCTAATCAAACGTGAGACAAAAGTTTACGTAGAGGGTTGCATTGTGATGCAATTGGAAACTACCTTTTAGGAATTGTGATTGGCTGATATTATTCGGGATCATAATTCGCTAATTGGACCTTACGTACCTACTGAGGAAAGGAGTTTCCCGCTTTCACTAGAGGGTAGTGAAAGATGTCAAAACAGTGGGAGCAAATATTTATGAAGTATAAGTCCAAACTTCATATCTTACTAAATATTTAAAATAGTCATCAACATTTATCTGTTTTTACTTTTCAGTACAAATCGACAATGTCTTCGATGCGCAATTCGATATCTATAATACTCGACAAACACATATTAACTGGACCTAATTACCTCACTTGGCTAAGAAATTTGAAAATAGTCTTGAATTCGGAAAGGGTAACATATACACTGACTCAGTCGCCCCCTGTTGAGGCTCCGACTGACTGCACTCCTGAGGAATTGCAGGCTTACAAGGAATGGTGTGACCATGACTTGATAGCCAGGTGTTATATGCTGACTTCTATGAATGATGAGCTACAGAGGCGTTTTGAGGGTGCAAAGAGTGCTGCTGACATTCATTTGCATCTCAAAGAGCTCTTTGGTGAGCAAACACGACCTCTAAGGCATGCTACCGTCAAGGAGCTGATCACTTTGCGCATGCGAGATGGGGCCTCGGTCCATGAGCATGGCCTAAAGGTGATCGGGCTCGTGGACAAGCTCGTTGGCATGGATCTGATCTTGCCTTCGGAGTTGACCACCGACGTGTTGCTGTTATCGCTGCCTAGCTCATTTGATCCTTTTGTGGTGAATTTCAACATGAACAAGATGGAACCGACCCTTGAGGAGTTGGTAAACATGCTTGTTACGTTTGAATCCACCATCAAGAAAGAGAAGTTGGTTCTTTATGTGGGTTCTTCATCTGGTACGAAGATTGATCCACATGGGAAGGGAAAGAAGAGTTCTTTCCAACGTCCCGAGAAGAACGTGCCCTTGTTGAGGCAATCTCCGAATCCCGTTGTGGCAGCCAGACCAGTTAAGGCTGACAAGACTGGTGATGTTTGTCATCACTGCAAGAAGCCTGGACATTGGAGGCGTAATTGCAAAGAATATTTTGCCCAGAAGTGTTCTGGAAACGGTATGTTCTAAATTTAAGTAAACATTTCAATTAACTCTACTTCTTGGGTATTTGATACCGGTTGTGACTCACATCTCTGTAATGGGTTACAGGTGATGGGAAGAAGTAGGAAGCTTAAGGAAGGTGTGACCTTCTTGAGGATGGGCAATGGAGCAAGAGTTGCTGCCAAGGCTATTAAGGATGTTTACTTATTGTTGAACAATGACTTTAAGTTAATTTTAAGAGATGTTTTGTTTGTACCTGTTTGGTGTAAAACATTGTTTCCATTTCTATTGTGATAAAAATGGATATTCTTGTTTATTTAGCAAAGGTGTTTGCAACATTTACAAGAATGAATGTTTAATTGGTACTTGAGAACTTGAAAACGATCTCTATAACTTAAAAGTAAAAGATATTCTACTAAATGTCCATTCAAAGGCAGATACCATATGAGATATGGATGGGTAAGCCTCCCAAATATTCTTATCTTAGAATATGGGGAGCCCTGCTTATGTGAAGCAGGTAAGTGGGAGATAAATTGGATTGTTGATCCATTTTATGTTACTTTGTGGGATATCCAAGGAATTAAGTTGGATATCATTTCTATCATCCCCAAGAAACAAAAGTGTTTGTTTCTAGGAATGCAACCTTTTTGGAAAGGGATTTTCTATTGGATAGAAAAAGGCAGATGATAGAACTCGAAGAGGTTCGAGAGAAACCCACAATTATAGAACCCACACCCGATGAGCCAAGAGAGGAGATACAAGCTCCTAGCAGATACGAGAAAGTCTCGAGACCACCTATGAGGTATGGTCAGCTTCTTGAAGAAGGCCATGATGAGCCTAACCATGGATGTGATCCATGGACCTTCAAGGAAGCGTTATCTGATGCCAATTCATCCAAGTGACTTGAAGAAATGGAATCTGAGTTGAATTCCATGCATTCGAACCAAGTGTAGAATCTTGTGGATCCACCTGTGGGAACTGTTCCTACAGGGACTTGGGGAGGATGGGAAGGTGTTGACCTTCAAGGCGCGATTGGTGGCAAAAGGATGTACTCAAAGACAAGGAGTTGACTTTGAGGAAACCTTTTCCCAATCGCAATGTTCAAGTCCATAAGGATTTTATTAGCCATAGCTGCATAGTATGACTATGAGATATGGCAGATGGATGTCAAGACAAACTTTCTTAAATGGGGATTTTAAGAAAGTTATTTACATGTCTAAACCTGAAGGGTTTACATCTATCGGAAGTGAGCATATGGTATGTAAACTTCAGAGATCTATTTATGATCTAAAGCAGGCATCAAGGAGTTGGAACCTCAGATTCGACAGTACAATCAAATAGTTTGATTTACTAAGAATCATGAGGGACCCTATGTGTATAAGAAGGTCAGTGGGAGTGTTGTGACATTCCTGGTGTTATATGTTGATAACATTGTACTCATTGGGAATGATGTAGGAATGTTGCAATCAACAAAGATATGGTTAGCGAGTAAGTTCTCAATGAAGGACTTGGGTGAAGCATCTTTTGTATTGGGATACAGATCTATTGAGATAGATCGAAAAGATTGCTTGGTCTCACCCAGTCCACATACATTGATACCATCGTGAAGCAGTTCTCGATGGATGAGTCCATGAGAGGACATCTACCAGTGTGTCATGGCGTGTCCCTATCCAAGTCTGTCTCGCAAGACAGATGCAGAGATAGTGGCGATGACACGCATTCCGTATGCTTCGGAAATTGGTAATATCATGTATGGGATGATATCTACACGTCCTGACGTGGCGTTTGCACTATATGTAGTGAAATGATATCATTCGAACCCTGGTCTTCCACACCTGAAAGCTGTGAAAGACATCCTCAAGTAGTTGAGAAGGACCAATAAAGTGTTCTTGGTCTATGGGGTGGAGAACTAAAATTGGAAGGCTATACCGACTCTAGCTTCCAAAGCGATATCGATGACTCGAAGTCAACCTCTGGTTTTGTATTCATGCTCAATGGTGCTGCAGTCTCTTGGAAGAGTTCCAAGCAAGACAATATTACGGATTCCAGCACAGAGGCCGAATACATTGCTGCATCAGATGCAGCAAGGGAGGCTGTTTGGATAAGGAATTTCGTCCAAGAGTTGGGCGTCATTCCTAATGGAGTTGCTCCTATCCCGGTGTTGTGTGACAACACGGGAGCTATAGCTCAAGCAAAGGAGCCTAGGTCTCATCAGAAATCCAAACTCGTATTGAGAAAGTACCACATCCTCGGAGAGATTGTGGAAAGTAGAGAAGTGTCTTTTGACACAGTCGGCTCCGCAGATAATGTTGTTGATCCACTAGCTAAGCCTTTACCTGGACAATTATTCGACAAGCATCGCGAATCAATGGGTTTTAAGCATATGGGTAGTTGGCTCTAGTGCAAGTGGGAGATTGTTAGAGTAGGTGACCGTCGAGCCAAGTGTTGGCCGAGTGTTCACAATGAAACTCTATGAATAAGCAATCTTTAGTTTAATAATATTTGAAATTATCATTTTGGCAAATCTTTATCTGTATACCCATGCTAGCTGCATAGATAAAGCCCTTGAATATACAAATAGTAGAAAGAATATGAGATGCTCATATGATGAGTATCATGAAACTCATATTTGTAATACTGTATATTCTAAACGGTTCCTAGTCGATTCAGCCGCCACTAAGAAGGATATAGGCCGCTCGAGTTAGAGACTAGTATCTGCGATGTGAGTACCATGTTTTATTGGTAGGGGACATTGTGATGTCCGAACATGCAGATAGGTGCTCCTTGTAGAGTGCACTGAACAACCCTCCATAAAAGGACTTTCCAAGTGGTTCTCACTTATCGAGTGGAAAAGTCCTGGTTTATGGTTGTACAGAATTAGTCCTTATGACCCGGGACAACATTGAGACTCTATGTGCTAGAATTACACTTTGACTTGTTTACCGACTCTCATGGGGTCATCAGGTGGCAAGGTTGGGTGTTCTGTCGAAACACATAGGAGTCGATGCATTGTAGTCGGGGATTCACCGCTTACCTTCGGGTATGGATATCCTATGTGTTATCATGTGTATGTAGATCGAAATCTCTGGCCAGAGTATGGTTGTAATTATGAAAGGTGTTTCATAGATTGCACCATCGATGCAACTACGACATGACACATAGTATCGATTCATTGACAACTCTCGATAAACCAATGGTTGTCGAATCGATCGGGATATATGAGTTGAAGGGACCGTACTGTACGCTAACCATAATTGAATGGTTCTTGCAGGCACTATCATGTGATACCTAGGGAATCACGTAAGCGATGCTGCTAGGCGTTTAACGTGATTGGTTGGGTACTATCAGACTTGAGTTCTGACGTTCTTACTATCAAGGAGTTGATAAGTAAGAATGGAGCAATTGGGGTATGCTCGAATAAGGACATGTTTAGTCCGATCACATTGAGATGTGAACCCACGGCTAGTTGTATCAATGAACCATTGAGGGCCACACAAGTACTAGCTTTGTAAATCCCGATGAGAAGTAAAAATAGTTCAATGTGTTGAACGGCTTATAAAGGAGTTTATAAGCGTAAGGAAAATTAGAAGTATGACTTCTATAAAGGAGAAAATAGTTCAATGTGTTGAACGACTTATAAATGAGTTTATAAGTGCAAAGAAAAATAGAAGTATGACTTCTAAGAGAGAAACATAAATTTTAATTTATGGAAGTGTTCCTAAGATTAAAATTTGGCCAAGTAAATAATGTAGTTGAAAATTGTGATTTTCATAAACATTATTGTGGACTAAATTAAATTAATTCAAGTGTTGAATTAATTAAACACTAGTGGACCTAGTAGAGTCTAAATAATTAAATTAATTCAAGTGTTGAATTAATTAAATAATATTGAGTCTTGTAGAGCTCAATTAAAATAATTATTTAACTAGTGGGACTTGAATAAATTCAAGTAGTATTTAATTAATCTCAAATGTGTTTGAGATAATTAAAATTTAGTCCATGGTTTTTAATGTGTTAGAAACCATATAATATATGCATGACATGCTAGGGTTTGCATGCTTGGGAGGTGAAGAGACTTTGAATACTTTTTAATAAAATATTGCATGGCATGGGGAACAATTTTTTCCACTTTTCCCACACCCAAGTCTAGACTTCACTCCCTCATTCTTGTATCTCACCTTGGCCGAAATTTCCCTTCCTTTTCTCTCCATTTTTCTCTTCTTTTGTGTTCTTCAATTTGTTGGAGAAAACACAACACTTCTCTTTGAAAAATCCTCAAATATTTCTAGTGCAATATTTGAGGGGATCTACCTAGTTGGTGGTGGGCCTAATTTGTAGGAAAGATTCAAGGATTTGGAGGAGGAGCTTGTAGATTCATCTTCCATTCAAGAGCTTTGTTGTTCAACAACAAAGTTGGAGCCACAATCAACTTTTTAAAGTTGATAGGTATACTTTCTTACACCCTATGAATGTCATTTTGTGTTTTTATTGTATTTGTTGCACAATGTATGGGGTGGCCGAAATTTTGAGCAAAAAATTTTAGATTTCAAACTTCCGTTGCGCTTCCGGCCACCGTAACCGGTCCGCTTTCAAAAGAATGCAACAATGCAAATCGCTCTGAAATGAATGTATGCGATGCACCTGTATCTATCAAGATATAAGCAGGATAACCATAAAGAGAGCAGTTACCTACTATCACATCATCTAGTGCATCTTGTGCTTGCTCCTCTGTCAACGCAAACACCTGGGCCTGTTGCCTTGGAGGTTGAGTTACTGTCTGACTACCACGACCTCTGGGTTGAGTCGATGCTGGTGGAGGCTGAAAAGAGTGAACCGATGATGCCTGCCGCTCAAACTGAGGCACTGAACCGGATGCTCTTCCACTCTGGCCTTGCTGTACACTCCTCTGGGGACAGACTTTGGCAAAATGCCCCGGTTGCCTACAAATGTTACATCGGCCTGTAACTCCCTGGCACTATTCAGTTGCATGCCTACCTCCACAAGAATTGCAGTAGACACCTGAAGTCCTTGAACTTTGATCAAAAGCAGTCTGTCTTGATCCGCTGGAGCTGGACGAACTGCTCCCAGGTCGCTTAAACTGTTTCCCCTTCGCCTTCAGCTGTTCCTTTCTTCCACTGCTACTACCGCCACTATCAAATCTTGGAGGAGGAGTTTCGGATGTAGGTAATGGCGGTCTCGGTATCGGAGCAACGTAAGGAGCACTCTGCTGCCTCAACAATCCTGCTTCTGCACCTTTGGCTCGATTCAATGCATCCGAGAAATTATCGGGTCTCCCAGTATTGACCAACGTAAAGATATCTGGATTCAGGCCATTTATAAACTGATCTGCCATGGCCTCATCATTTCCTGAAACATGAGGTGCAAAACGAAGCAAGGAAGAGAATTTAGCAACGTACTCTTCAATGTTCAATTGCCCTTGCCTCAGGTTTGCAAATTCAGCGCCTTTATCATTGCGATAGGATACAGGGAAGAATCGCTGATAGAACTCCGTCTTGAATGCTTTCCATGTAGCCTCGGTGCCACGCTGTTCTAGTACTCTCCTTATATTCACCCACCAATACTTAGCCACATCTTGCAGTTGATGGCCAATGAGTTTCACTCGTTTCTCGTCACTATATTCCAGAGACTCGAATAACATCTCAATGTCCTCAAGCCAACTTTCACACTCGATGGCATTCTCGGTACCTTTTAATGTGGGAGGTCGAAAGGATTGGAATCGCTTCAGCAACGTCTCCATAGGGGTCGCCGTAACATCCATAGGATCTCCGGATGTGCTCCCCTGTTCTGGCGCTGCTGGTCGTAGAGGTACTGCTGCTCTTCTAGGAGGCATATCTAATAATCCAAAGGATTAGTATACAATATATACAACTGTCTCAGCCATCCTCTAGTCAGTTACCTCTGATCTAGAATCAGTTCTGATTCAGTTTATCACATGCTGAAAGAAATCAAATAACAACAACATGTAATAAGGAAAGCAATAATCATGCTAGCACATCATAAGCAAGGAAGAAGACTCGATCTACCCCGCTCATTCTATCATATCTCAGTCTAAAGGAACTCTCTGCTCTGATACCACCTGTTGTGGGGACCCGGGCTCTAATCTTTTTCTTGGGATTAAATGGATTGTTATTAAAAACGTGGGTCAAATTTTTGCTTTTTAACATTCAATCAAATGTTACTAACTAGGCATAAAACATGTCCCTATTTTATTACATCAGCATAATATACAAACATAGGATACAACATTTCTTGTTTTAATCCATCCTCTATCAACTAGTAGTGAAATACAGTACAAGATAAAAGTAATTCTACTAGTCCATCTGCTAGGCCCGTGATCACCACGCTATGTCCATCGCTCATCTCTGTCGTGACCCAGATCATGCCCCACCTGATGTTATGCACACATACAGACATAACAACAGCCGGAAAACCGGTGAGAACAAATCCCAGTATAAACATGTATACATGCAATACAACAATCTAAAACATGAAACATGCTAATATGAATATCATTCATATATAATCATGCAATGCGAGCCTAATCATGTCTAGATGCGACTCGACTAAACTCTAGGGATCCCGTTGTGAATAAGACGTCACTGGCTGTCACCTACCCTACCAATCGAGGTGCTGTACGTCTTATTCCTAGACTTCGGCCTGATCTGTATCCGCGTCTACAATAGGGGCGGTGATCTTCCCCTAAGCTGAGATATCGCCGAACATCTAGTAGTCTTCCTGATCTCCAGACTGCCCTATCTTAATGCATGAATACAAAATCTGTAAACAAGCATAATGCAATGCTACACGATCTGTAAACAAAGCATAGCAAGATTTGAATACAAGTTCTATAAACAAATCTATACCAATCATAATCATATCAAGGTATGAACAATAAAACAAGTATGTGATTTTGGTTGGGAAACTCAAATGTGATCTCATTTGAGTCGTGATTCCCCAAACAAAACATGTACTATACCTTTCGTCGCACAGTTGCTGTCACGGTTGACAATACGAATCTGAAATGGAAATGTTGACACAAAATCTATCAATCTCTTATCTAATCAACACCTATCCAAGTCACTACTTGATCTCAGTATCATTTCAACTGCACAATCTCTATAATAAACAATTACATCAATTTCCCCAATTCATAACTGATAATGGTATAAATCTGGTATCAAAACCCAGTCAATTCAACTCTAAAATTCATAACAATTCTATACGGTGTCCGTTCTTAAATTCGTTTGTAATTATACGATGTCTAATATGTCAGAAACAACATATATGAATCATATCTGATTCCTACAACATCATAATTTCAAGACATGCCAAAACATAGTAAAACTTACGTCCACGCGTAGCCTACAACGATAGGAACCCGGTACCGAAGTCGGATTTCAAATCTAACGAACGGATTGCAATAAACCCACGTAAGGATTCCAAAAGCTTCACGGAGCTTTTTCCCTTCTGATTCTTATCATATTTTGAGGGAAAACGTTTATATATTATCCCACTTGCATGCCATGAAACGTGGCTTCCCTTGGCCAAATCTTGCTGGCGCTCGGGCGGTCGAAACTTACTACCCGGGCGCGAGCTCGGCGCTCGGGAAATAAAGATCTACCGCCCGGGCGCGGAAGGTTCTGCCCGCCATGCGAGATTCTGGCGCTCGGGCGGTCATAAATTACCGCCCGGGCGCCACACCTTCTGCCCGAACGTACTCCCCTTGAGCATTGGCGCTCGGGCGCCACTAGTTCTGCCCGAAATTGGTGAAATTTATATTCTTTATCCAATCTGGTCTCGTAGTGGCCCGTTTACAGTTATATCTATTTAATTCACTAATCTCATAGCAAATTACGATAATCAAATCCTCGGGCATTACAGTAGATCTACTGAAGTCGAGCCCAGCATTGGCAGATCTGCCAGTGGTTTGCGAGTTTGCAGATGTTTTTCCTGACGAGATTCCAGGGTTGCCTCCAGTTCGAGAGGTTGATTTCAGCATTGATCTTGTGCCAGGCAGTGTTCCTATTTCGAGAGCTCCGTATAGGATGGCACCGATAGAGCTGAAAGAGTTGAAAGCACAGCTGGAAGATCTTCTGTCCAAGGGATATATCAGACCCAGTGTATCACCTTGGGGTGCTCCGGTGCTTTTCGTCAGAAAGAAAGATGGTTCGATGCGACTGTGCATTGATTATAGGCAGTTGAACAAGGCAACAGTGAAGAATAAGTATCATTTGCCTCGCATCGACGATTTGTTTGATCAGTTACAGGGATCTTCTGTATACTCGAAGATTGATTTGAGGTCAGGGTATCATCAGCTCCGAGTTAGAGACGTTGATATTCCAAAGACTGCATTCCGAACCAGGTATGGACACTACGAGTTTGTTGTTATGCCTTTTGGTTTGACGAATGCACCTGCGGTGTTTATGAGTTTGATGAACCGCATTTTTCAGAGATATTTAGATGATTTTGTGATTGTATTCATTGATGATATTTTGGTGTATTCGAAGAGTTTGACTGAGCATGCAGATCATCTGAGGATTGTACTGAAGACTTTGAGAAAAGAGCAGTTATATGCTAAACTGTCCAAGTGCGAATTTTGGCTGAGACAGGTTGTCTTCTTGGGGCATATTATATCTGGAGATGGTATTGCGGTAGATCCGAGTAAAGTTGAGGCTGTGATCAGTTGGCCGAGACCGACTTCTGTGCCTGAGATACGCAGTTTCATGGGTCTAGCCGGGTATTATCGTCGTTTTATACGAGATTTCTCCAGTATAGCGAAGCCTATCACTCAGTGGACCCAGAAGAATATGCCATTTGTGTGGTCAGAAGAGTGTGAGAGCAGTTTTGTTGAGCTGAAGAAGAGACTGACTAGTGCGCCTGTATTGACGATTCCTTCAGGTACAGGTGAGTTCGTTGTATATTGTGACGCATCTCACAGAGGGCTAGGATGTGTTCTTATGCAGCGAGGGCACGTGATAGCGTACGCCTCTAGACAGTTGAAGCCACACGAGACTCGTTACCCGATTCATGATCTTGAATTGGCGGCAATTGTCTTTGCACTCAAGATCTGGCGTCATTATCTGTATGGCGAGAAATTTGAGATCTATTCCGATCATAAGAGTTTGTAGTATCTCTTTTCTCAGTCAGAGTTGAACATGAGGCAGCGACGATGGCTTGATCTGCTGAAAGATTTTGATTGCGAGATCAAATACCATCCAGGGAAGTCAAATGCAGCGGCAGACGCCTTGAGTCGAAAGGTATGTGCTCTTTCCTTGTCGACTATAGGTGTATCGAGTTTAGTAGAAGATTGTTGCTTGTCTGGATTGACATTTGATACAGAGAGTAGACCGTTTCGACTTGATGCGATTCAGATTGAGCCAGATCTGATTTTGAGGATCAAAGAAGCGCAAAGAACTGATCCGGGCATTCAGAGATCGATGGATATGGTCAGAGCTGGTCATATATCAGAGTATCAGGTTAGAGATTCTGTTCTGTATGTGAATAACCGCTTAGTAGTGCCAGAGATTTCAGATTTGAGACGACAGATCATGTCAGAGGCACACTGTAGTCGGTTCAGCATTCATCCTGGTGGCAAGAAGATGTATAACGACTTGAAGACACAATTCTGGTGGAAGCAGATGAAGACAGACATTGCAGAATTTGTGTCTAAGTGCCTGAATTGCCAGCAGGTGAAGGCAGAGAGGAAGAAGCCCGGAGGTTTACTTCAGAGTTTGTCTGTTCCTGAATGGAAATGGGACCACATTTCCATGGACTTCGTGACGAAGTTACCTCGATCTTCGCGGGGTTGTGACGCGATTTGGGTCATCATTGACAGATTGACCAAGTCTGCCTGTTTTATTCCGTACAGAATGACCTATCGACACGATTAGATGGCAGAGTTGTATGTCAGAGAGGTTGTCAGATTGCTGTGGTGTGCCGAAGTCGATCGTATCAGATCGTGATCCACGATATACTTCTCACTTTTGGCACAGCTTGCAGCAGGCTTTGGGTACGACTTTACACCTGAGCACTGCTTATCATCCTTAGACAGACGGACAGTCAGAGCGAACTATCCAGACTTTAGAGGACATGCTGAGAGCTGTAGTACTAGATTTTAGTACTAGTTGGCAAGATTCATTGCCGTTGTGTGAGTTTTCATACAACAACAGCTATCAGACTAGCATTGAGATGGCACCGTTCGAAGCTTTATACGGAAAGAAGTGCAGATCTCCGTTGTACTGGGATGATATTTCTGAGGTACCCGAGTTAGGGCCTGATATGATTCGTGAGATGACCGAGAAAGTGAAGATCATTCAGAAGCGGATAAAGACGGCACAGGATAGGCAAGCGAAATACGCCAATATCAGACGCAGACCGTTAGTATTTGAGCAGGGAGACAGAGTATTTTTGAAGATTTCACCTTTCAGAGGCATTGTCAGATTTGGCAAGCGAGGAAAGTTGTCTCCTAGATACGTCATTGTTAGAGTAGGTGCACGTCGAGCCAAGTGTTGGCCGAGTGTTCACGATGAAACTCTATGTATAAACGATCTTTATTTTAATAATATTTGAATTTATTAATTTGGCGCATCTTTATCTTTATACCCATGCTAGTTGCATAGATAAAGTCCTTGAATATACAAATAGTAGAAAGAATATGAGATGCTCATATGATGAGTATCATGAAACTCATATTTGGAATACTGTATATTCTAAACCGTTCCTAGTCGATTCAGCCGCCACTAAGAAGGATAAAGGCCGCTCGAGTTAGAGACTAGTATCTGCGATGTGAGTACCATGTTTCATTGGTAGGGGACATTGTGATGTCCGAGCATGCAGATAGGTGCTCCTGGTAGAGTGCACTGAACAACCCTCTATAAAGGACTTTCCAAGTGGTTCTCACTTATCGAGTGAAAAAGTCCTAGTTTATGGTTGTACACCATTAGTCCTTATGACCCGGGACAACATTGAGACTCTATGTGCTAGCGTTTCACTTTGACTTGTTTACCGACTCTTATGGGGTCATCAGGTGGCAAGGTTGGGTGTTACGGCGAAACATATAGGAGTCGATGCATTGTAGTCGGGGATTCACCGCTTACCTACGGGTATGGATATCCTATGTGTTTCTCATGTATGTGTGGGTTGAAATCTCTGATCAGAGTATGGTGGTAATTATGAAAGGGGTTTCATAGATTACACCATCGATGCAACCACGACATGACACATAGTATCGATTCATTGACAACTCTCGATAAACCAATAGTTGTCGAATCGGTCGGGATATATGAGTTGAAGGGACCGTACTGTACGCTAACCATAATTGAATGGTTCTTGCAGGCACTATCATGTGATACCTAGGGAATCACGTTAGCGATGCTGCTAGGCGTTTAACGTGATTGGTTGGGTACTATCAGACTTGAGTTCTGACGTTCTTACTATCAAGGAGTTGATAAGTAAGAATGGAGCAATTAGGGTATGCTCGAATAAGGACATGTTTAGTCCGAATCACATAGAGATGTGAACCCACGGCTAGTTGTTTCAATGAACCATTGAGGGCCACACAAGTACTTGCTTAGTAAATCCCGAAGAGAAGTAAAATAGTTCAATGTGTTGAACGGCTTATAAATGTGTTTATAAGCGTAAAGAAAATTAGAAGTATGACTTCTATGAGAGAAATATAAATTTTAATTTATGGAAGTGTTCCTAAGATTAAAATTTGGCCAAGTGAATAATGTAGTTGAAAATTGTGATTTTCATAAACATTATTGTGGACTAAATTAAATTAATTCAAGTGTTGAATTAATTAAACACTAGTGGACCTAGTAGAGTCTAAATAATTAAATTAATTCAAGTGTTGAATTAATTAAATAATATTGAGTCTTGTAGAGCTCAATTTAAATAATTATTTAACTAGTGGGACTTGAGTAAAATCAAGTAATGTTTAATTAATCTCAAATGTGTTTGAGATAATAAAATTTAGTCTATGGTTTTTAATGTGTTAAAAACCATATAATATATGTGAGACATGCTAGGGTTTGCATGCTTGGGAGGTGAAAGGTTGTTGATTACTTTTTTATTAAAAAATTCCAAAAGCATGCAACTTTTGAGAGACAACTTTACACAACAACCTAGGCTAGTCTCCCACACTTCATACCATCTCTCCTTGGCCGAAAATTGTTGGAGAATTCTCTCAAAAATTTTCTTGTTTTGTTCTTCATTTTTCTTGGAGAATAAATCCCTTCTCTTTGATAAATCCTCAAACTTTTCTAGTGCAATTTTTGAGGGGATTTACCTTGCTAGTGGTGGGCCTAATTCTTGGAGAAAAGAAGGTGAGCTTGTAGATTTGTCTACCAAGAAGAGCTAAAGTATTCATACTTTAGTTGGAGCCATTTCATCAACTCTAAGGAGTTGATAGGTAAATCCTTTTAATCATCCTATGCTTGGTTTTACTATTTTGTAAATGTTACACAAAATAGTTGAGGGGGCCGAAATTTTGCTCTTAAAATTTATATTTTTCGCTTCTGTTGCGTTTCCGGCCTCCGTAACCGGTCCGCTTTCAAGTGGTATCCGAGCTATGGTTACGATTTTTGTGTAATATTTGCATAATATTATGTTGAGATCGATTTCTAACCGTTTGAGATTTTTTGTGCAATATATACATCAAGGCCGAAATTTTGATTCAAAACAAAAAAAAAAAAATGTTTTTCCGGGGCTGCCCGAAGGGGCTGCCCGAAAATTTCGGGCTGCCCGAAATGTACAGTTTTTAAATAATAAAAAAAAAATTTTTTGTTGCCGGAATCCGGCGACGGAACTCCGGCGACGGCGATGACGGCTAGGGTTTCCAAAAGTGTTTTGGACAATCTTAGTGTCATGGGCCTTGAGATGTTGGGCCATTGGATGGCCAACATAATTTGTGAAATTTAAATGGGCCAAAATATTTTTGGTGAAAAATTGGTTTTTGGGCCCTTAAGTTTAAATTTACAATTGTTGCACATATTTTCTCATAAAATAAATAATTGAAGTAGGACTTTAATTATTTATAGTAAATTGTGATTTACAAGAAATTCGATTATAAATAAATTAATTTGAAAGTAGACAAAGGTGTTTGTATACTTTGTTAATTTAATTTATAATTGTGGCGGTTAGTGATTGGATCAAGATATATAATATTGGATCAATTAATTATAGTGATAATTAATTGATGGTGTATGATATGTGATATTATGCATGAAGGATGATCAAAAGCCCAAGCCCAATTTACTAGGTGTATGCTAGGATATTTGTGTTGAATGATTGTAATAATTATCAATTTATAAAGTGGGCTTGGTTTATGGCCCGTTCCCACCCCCCATGAGATGTATCCCTATGTGCCATGGATATTTAATTGTAAATATTAGAATAGGGGAATATCAAGATTGGAAGATGGTGGCCTTGGTGATTATGAAGATCGAAGACATGTAATATAGGATGCTAATGTAATAGTATAGTTGCATTGCATCCCGTGCATTTACCCTAGGATTGGACCTAGGCCCGTGTTTGGCTCACACGGGCCATTAGTGTTGGGGCAATTGATCATCCTTGTACTGTTTTCTATTTATAATATATGCATGATATGTTATAAATAATGAGTATGTGCGTTATTATTATTGTAATAACAAAGTTGCATGAATCCGGCAAACATACGATCAAACATGGCGAGCTTTTAAAATAAAATTAATGATGAGACCTTTCAAAATTAAAAACCCTCATTTTGAATAAGATTCAAAATTAATATCAAGTCCGAAAAGGAGAATTATAAATTTGTTTATAATTTCCTTGTCTTCCATCGACAATGGATGCATGATGAACGCTACCCGTATTCGGGGCTCGGCTCATATTATTGGGGGAGCCTTGAGTGCCGGAAAGCTGTGACATCCATTGACATTGTGATGTGAACTACGTGGAACTCCCATGATTTTGGCTCATATTATTGAGGGAACTCATGGCGACCGTCCACTAAGGTTCAATATCGATGGGTTAGGCTTGACACGTAAAGATGAACGACGTCTATAATGAGTCCTAATCAAACGTGAGACAAAATTTTACGTTAAGGGTTGCATTGTGATGCAATTGGGAAACTACCTTTTAGGAATTGTGATTGGCTGTATAATCGGGATCATAATTCGCTAATTGGACCTTACGTACCTACTGAGGAAAGGAGTTTCCCGTTTTTCACTAGAGGGTAGTGAAAATGTCAAAACAGTGGGAGCGATTATTTATGTTGCGACTTTGATTGTTGCACTCCCAAGAGCAGGTTGTCCACAAGTAGTATAATTCGGTGAGTCCGAATATCGTATCCACAGGGAAGCTAAGGTAATTACAAGTCCACTACAATGTCTTTTTGTTTTTGTTTTTGTTTCTTTTTAATTTTAATTGAATCTTTAATGGGTAAATTTTAATTGTTCAAATTTAAATTTAAATAGTTGAGATTAAAGGATCCACTCTTGGTATTTTAATAAAGTTAACATTAACGAACAATATTGAAATCCACTTAATAAAATGGTTCCAATATATTAAATAATCATATTTATATTATGTTATAAATTATAATCTTATAAGTACATAATATATACCAAAACTTATAAATGTGGTCAAGTATTTATTGTGCTATATATATTTGTAAATACTAAATCAAGGTTCCCACTTTAAATGGTTGGTAAAACCAAACAAACATTTAAATGGTACCAATAAATTAATACTATAATATATTCATATATAATAAATCAAGGAATCCAAGTTAAATGGTTGGTAAAACCAAACTAACATTTAAATGGTTCCAAGAATTTAATATTATAATATATTTATATATAATAACTCAAGGCATCCATTTTAAATGGTTGGTAATACCAAACTAACATTTAAATGGTTCCAAGAATTTAGTGTAACATATAGCAACAATAAATCAAAACTCCCACTTATAAGTAGGGTATAAAAATGCTTAAAGAAATAAATATAACATAAACAATAAATAATGATTAAATAATATAAAACATAGATTCTTACCTTATAATAACCTTATTATCATGCCAAGAGCTTCACCTTATCATCTCAACTTTAGGAAGTTAGCTATTCATTATTCAAAGTGTAAAACTTTGAATATGAAATTAACATGCTAATTATATTTAAATGAAGAAATAAAAGAAAAATATAGAGAGAAATATTATGAACTCAAAGATTTGTTCATAGAATGAGGGATATCTCAATACATTACAATGCACCCCTATTTATAGCCAAATTTGGGGAGACAACCACAAATAAAATATTATTTTTTACACATAAGTCTTCATTGGTGTTCCAAGAAATTAATATTATATTGCACATCACTTTTGACAAGCATCTTCTCCGAATTTTCTTCTTCACATAAAATGAAACATGTGGATAATTGAGTTGTCTAGTTGTGGTATTTTTTTCAGAATATTTGACCAAGTAGTTTGAGAGATATGGTCAAAATACTAGAGCATGGTAAAACTGCCACTCCTTCGGTAACTTTAATTGTTGCTTAATTTGATCCCAATTGTGAGAGGATTTTTATCTCATGCTTGCCACCAATATTGTAGATATTAACATCAACTTTCTACAGGTCCAAGAATCATCTTAATCCCATTTGCAACGCCAAGGTTATTCTTGTTTTATCGAACCTGTAAAAATAGTAAAAACTTATAATTACACAACAACTTATATTTTATACAATTTATTATAAAACATATAATATTTAAAAATTTAATAAAACAAAAACTATATATTTATATTATAAAACATTTAATTAATGTACAATTTTTATGTTTATCACACCTCCCAACCAGCTTATTGCTAGTCCCTAGCAATTTAAGCGTTAATAGCAATACAAAACATATTGATTAATTTAAATAGAAATGTAATCAGAACTATCTAAGTGTTTAAATAAAATTTGAAAACTGTCAAAGTTATATCAAGATCATCATAATTATAATTTATGAAATAATTTGAGATGATTAATTCAAAGCTTATTTTAGGTAGTTAAATGTACACGGCCTTCAGAAATTCCTAGTAAGAGTCTCAACTCCATATCCTCACAGGTTAATAAATGTTTCAATTTATGGCAACGATTTCTCTCATGGAGTTGGAATACAGATAAATGCTCAGAAAAATGGTTTACAGAATGCAGACAGACAAACGAGCCAAACTAATCAAAAGATAGAAAATCAATTGATTTAAAATCCAGTTGTTCTTATTATATTTTTTTTTCCTGATTATTTTTTTTTTTTTTACATCATGGAATCAGACTAAGTTTATGCTTTTTGACCACATATTTATTTAATTTGTACAATGTATTTCTCTCTTTCTTTTTTTATTTTTTTTTTATTTTTTTATTCTTATGAGAGAAAAATGGGTCGCAGCATATAACTTAAAAATTACATAGATCTTCAACATCTTTCTTTTTGTATTTTTCTTTTTTTTTCTTTTTTTTTTCAGGAAATATATATTTTTTTTTCAAAATAAGAACTCAAGATCTAAACAATAGATAGTCTCTCTCATGATCAATAAAGGCTCGAAAGCTGTTTTCTCAGTCCTCTCCACTCACTCACAAAATATGTGTGAGTTCAAAAATTTTAGGCACTCTTATAAGGTATATCTTGGGCCATATACTTTACTACCTAATTTTATCACAATGGTTAATCACTCAAAAAGATTTCATAAATCATATTTTTATATTGATCAGAATATTAAAAATGACCTTTTTTCAAATAAAATTTAAACATTCTTAAATAGATTAATGCATGTTCTAATTTAAATCTTTCAAATATGTAATGTATGACATTTTTGCAAAAAATTACTAAGGTACAAACAATAAACATGGTTTTATTTTAAAATAATATTTAAATTTTTTTTTAAATTTGTTTTTTTTTTTTTTTATATGTGTTCTCCCCCCAATCAGAATATGACATTGTCCCTAATGTCAAAATAGCTATTAATAAAGAGTACATAATGAAATAGATATCACCTGGAACTTTATTGAAGATAACAAACTGAAACAAACGCAAACCAATCCACGACTTTTGAATCAATGATCCAACTTCCTTTTCTTACTGCTTGATTGCGACCAATTGATCTTTGTTATCATCGGATCAGGCTTATGAACAAAAGCTTCCAAATCATCAATTAATTGATCGGCAGTCGAAGCACAGATGAGCATCCGTCGTGAATTTTCTGAAATGAAATTCTGTTCCACAGCTTTATCAAGAAATGTCAACAAACTGTCATAATAATTATTGATATTCAACAAGCCCACGGGTTTATTATGGATATTAAGTTGTGCCCAAGAAACAGTGTGAAAAATTTCTTCTAATGTACCAAAACCACCTGGTAGTGCGATAAAAGCATCAGAATTTTCAATCATTTGAGTGATTCTTTCATACATAGAAGAAACTTTTAATTCCTCCCCAATCGTAACACCTGTAATATTTCCTTCAGCTAAAGCTATAGGAATAATACCCAATACCTGACTACCTCCAAGATGAGCAGATGTTGAAACAGATCCCATTAACCCAATATTACCTCCCCCATATACCAAGTGAATTTTTCTCTCAGCCAATATCTTTCCAAGATTATTCGCTGCTTCTACAAACACTTCATTTTTTCCAGGACTCGACCCACAAAATACACAAATATTTTTCAATGTTTGTGCAGAGGATCCAGTCATGTTTTTACTTTCCTTTTTTTTTTCTGCGAAAGTAGAAAGAAAGATGAGAGATTTTATAGGGGTAATATGTTATCATGACAAAACTATGGGTCACAGCTGTAAACAGAATAAATAGTAAAAAAATAATGACACACATGCTTATAAACAGTAGTGTGATTGTGGCTCACAATTTTCCTCTGGTTTTACGTCCAGAAACGGCTTCAACGCCTTCTATGAGTCGAGGATATGCTTCCCATCCAATTTTCTTATAAATTGGCAAACAGGGTCTTTTTTAGTCAGATTCCCAAGACTATGACGCTCATCTTGAAATTGTTTCCATAAACGGAGAAGTTCAATATGCACATGTCCACTAGAATGCGTCTCAAGAGTCAATAAGATGTTATCTAAAGACTCCTTACTCAGCCCATTCTTAATGAAATCAATTTTATCTTCTCTGTTATTGGAAACACATCCCAAAGATCTGCATCGTTTGTCACAAGTCCATCTTGCACACTTATGACAAACCCCTAAACTTTTGGCCCTTCGTTTTTTCGCATAAGTGCTTTTTCCTAATCCAGGCAAATACCGAATAAGCAATGATTGTGGAACTTCTCCTCCTAATCGGACCTTAGCTTCTATTACAAGACGAATATCTTCTGGAATTCCTTTTTGCATTAGTAATCTCAATCTTTCACACCTTCCTGCATAAATTTTTCTTAGAACATTTTCAGAAACAGAGGGAAAATATTTACAAATTTTTGAGAGAATTTCATCCATTTTGAAAAGAAAAGAAATGATTTTTTTTTTTTTAAATTTTTGTATCAGCAATTGTGGGAAACTGATTTAACCGACTATGAGAGTCATGGAGTACCGTTATCCGCCATTTAACCGGGAAAATAAAAAGATTAAGAAAACCTGAAATAAAAACAAACAATAATCAAATGCAACACAAAAAAAAAAATCAAGGATCAGAAAGGGAAATAAACTCTTCTTGAAAGATTTCATTTTCCAAAAATGGTTTAAGCCTTTGTCCATTCACTTTAAAAACATCACCATTTTTAGGATTTTCAATATCCACAGCTCCATAAGGATACACATGCTTTATAACATATGGGCCTGTCCATCTTGATCGTAATTTTCCTGGGAATATGTGAAGTCGAGAATTATAAAGCAAAACTTTTTTACCAATCTCAAAAGATTTTCTAAGAATTGTTTTATCATGAAATGATTTGATTTTTGCTTTATAAATCCTTGAATTCTCATACGCATCATTTCTGAGTTCATCAAGTTCATTAAGTTGCAATTTACGCAATTTGTTGGCATCATCCATGCTTGAATTTATAGTTTTTATCGCCCAATAAGCTTTATGTTCCAATTCCACAGGCAAATGACAATGTTTTCCATAAACCAACCTATAGGGAGACATATTCAATGATGTTTTAAAAGCTGTTCGATATGCCCACAGTGCATCATTAAGTCGCAGAGACCAGTCTTTTCTATTTGAGTTAACAGTTTTTTTCAAAATTTGCTTTATCTCCCTATTAGCTAATTCAACTTGTCCATTTGTTTGAGGATGATAAGGAGTTGTTACTTTGTGAGTAATACCATATTTTTTCATTAATGAAGCAAATGGTTTATTAACAAAGTGAGTTCCCCCATCACTTATCATAGCTCGAGGAATTCCGAATCTACTAAAAATATTTTCTTTCAAAAATTTGATGACGATTTTATGATCATTTGTTCGACATGGAATTGCCTCTATCCATTTGGAAACATAATCAACTGCAACTAAAATATACAAGTATCCAAACGACGGTGGAAAAGGTCCCATAAAATCTATTCCCCAACAATCAAATATTTCAATTTCAATGATAGGATTCAAAGGCATCATGTTTCTTTTTGAAATCGCACCCAATTTTTGACAATTTTCACAGATCTTGCAGATTTCGTGGGTGTCTTTAAACAAAGTGGGCCAATAAAATCCACACTGCAAGATTTTTGCAGCTGTTTTCTTTGAAGAAAAATGTCCCCCGCATGCTTCTGAATGACAAAATTTAATGACACTACTTACCTCATTGTCGGGTATGCAACGTCGAAAAATTTGATCCGGACAATACTTGAACAGATACGGATCATCCCAATAAAAGTTTTTTACCTCATTCAAAAATTTTCTTTTATCTTGGGAACTCCATTGCGGTGGCATTTTTCCTGTCACAAGAAAATTTACTATGTTAGCAAACCAAGGTGTAGTAGTAACTGAAAATAGATGTTCATCAGGAAAATTATCGTTAATTGGTGTCATTTCAAAAGATGATCCTGTTACTAGTCTCGATAAATGATCGGCTACGACATTCTCGGTTCCTTTTTTATCTTTGATTACAATGTCAAATTCTTGGAGCAACAAAATCCATCGTATCAGTCGTGGCTTTGCATCCTGTTTGGTCAACAAATATCTAATAGCAGAATGATCAGTAAACACGATAGTTGTTGATCCAATCAAATAAGAACGAAATTTATCTAATGCAAATATTACAGCAAGTAGCTCTTTTTCAGTTGTGGAGTAATTCATTTGAGCATTGTTTAAAGTTCTATTTGCATAATATATCACATAAGGCTTACCGTTTCTTCTTTGACCCAATACTGCACCGACTGCATAATCACTCGCATCGCACATGATTTCAAATGGTAAAGACCAATCAGGAGGTTGCATGATAGGAGCTGATGTTAAATGTCGAATGATTTTATCAAAAGCATTTTGACATTCTTGAGTCCACTCAAATGCACTGTCTTTTGTTAAGAGGTTACAAATGGGTTTAGAGATTAAACTAAAGTCCTTTATAAACCTCCTATAAAATCCAGCATGTCCCAAAAATGAGCGAATTTCTTTAATGGTTTTTGGAGGGGGTAAATTGGCAATGACATCAACTTTTGCTTTATCGACTTCAATTCCATGAGATGACACGACATGTCCCAAAACAATTCCAGAAGTAATCATGTAATGACATTTTTCCCAATTTAAAATAAGACCTTTTTCCTCGTATCTTTTTAAAACTTTTTCCAAATTTTCAAGACAATTATCAAATGTATTCCCAAAAACAGTTAAATCATCCATAAAAATTTCCAAACAATTTTCAACCATGTCGCAGAAAATGCTTAGCATACATCTTTGAAATGTTGCTGGGGCATTGCATAAACCAAATGGCATCCTTCTGAATGCAAATGTTCCAAAAGGACATGTGAATGTAGTTTTTTCTTGATCTTCGAGTGCAATGGGAATTTGATAATAGCCTGAATATCCGTCAAGAAAACAGTAGAAGGGATGACCTGCTACTCTTTCTAAAATTTGATCCAAAAATGGTAATGGAAAATGATCTTTTCTAGTGGCGTCATTTAATTTTCTATAATCAATACACATCCGCCAACTAGATGGGACTCGACTTGTTAACAATTCACCTTTTTCATTTTTTATCACTGTGATGCCAGATTTTTTTGGAACTACTTGTGTTGGGCTTACCCACTTACTATCAGAAATAGGGTAGATAATTCCAACATCAAGTAGTTTGAGAACTTCAGTTTTCACAACATCTTTCATGTGTGGATTTAATCTCCTTTGTGGTTGTTGAGATGTTTTTGCATTTTCTTCTAAGTGAATTTTGTGTGTGCAAATTAGTGGATTAATGCCCTTAAGATCTTTTAGTGTCCAACCAATTGCATTTTTATGTCTTTTAAGCATATCAACTAATTTACCTTCTTGATTACTTGAGAGTTTGGAAGAAATTACCACCGGATATGTTTCATCTTCTCCAAGAAATGCATACTTCAATTCTTCTGGCAAGGGTTTTAACTCCAATACTGGTGGTTCGTCTTTGTTCTCATATTTTTCATCAAATTCTTTCTCTGATCCTGGTAACGAGTGATACCTGAAAAAATCGTCAAGATCAATTTCAATATTTTCTTTAACAGTTTCAATTGAACAAATATCTAATTGATCACGAGTACTCCCTTCTTGAATGTTTTCTTCCACAAGAGTTTCAATAAGATTTTCATCTTCACTTTCATCTCCTTTGTCATGTGGTTGCTTACAAAGATTAAAAACATTGAGCTCCAAGGTCATGTTACCAAATGACAACTTCATTATTCCATTCCTGCAATTTATAAGAGCATTAGAAGTTGCTAAAAATGGACGACCTAAAATTACAGGAATTGCATTACAAGCTTCAATAGGTTGTGTATCTAAAACTATGAAATCGACAGGATATACAAAGTTATCAACTTGGACCAACACGTCTTCTACCATACCTCTTGGCACTTTAACAGATCTATCAGCAAGTAAAAGTGTTACCGAAGTAGGTTTTAACTCGCCTAGATTGAGTTCTTGATAAACTGAATATGGAAGTAAATTCACACTAGCTCCAAGGTCAAGCAAGGCTTTTTTAATCTTTCGTTCTCCAATAATACACGAAATAGTAGGACAACCAGGGTCTTTGTATTTCAAAGCATTATTATTTTGAATGATTGCACTTACTTGTTCGGCTAAAAATGCTTTCTTTTTCACATTCAATTTTCTTTTCACAGTGCACAAGTCTTTCAAAAATTTGGCATATGATGGTACCTGTTTTATTGCATCTAATAAAGGAATATTAACTTTTACTTGTTTAAAAATATCATATATATCAGAATTCAAATTTGATTTTTTTGTATTTTTCAATGCATGAGGGAATGGTGGTGACACTGTCTGTTGAACCTCCTCTTCGCAAGTTATGGGTTCCACTTCCTTACCCTTTGGAGTTGATTTATCATCATCTTCACAAGGTTCAAGAATGGATTTTTCCACAACCTTACCACTTCGAAGGGTAATAACAGATTTTACCTGATCCATCGGTTGAGTTCCAGAAGTTCCAATTTGTGTATGATGATCCTTGGGATTAGGCAGAGGTTGTGAAGGAAATTTACCTTTTTCATAAACATTAAGTGCAGATGCAAATTTAGCAAGAGTATCTTTCAAGTCTGTCATGGTTTGAGCAGTTTGAGTATTGATAGACTCTTGCTTTGCAATGAAAGAATTCAATGTATCTTCCAAATTTCTTTTCGGCGGAGGAACATAAGGTGCATAATTTTGAAAATTTTGTTGATTTTGAAAATGTGGTTGCGGAAATTGTGCAGCATTATCATTCCTCCAACTAAAATTTGGATGATTTCGCCAACCTGGATTGTAATTTTGAGAAAATGGTTCAAAATTTGGCCTTTTGAAATTGTTCAAAACATTGGCTTGCTCATGGAGACATTCTTTAAAAGAGGGCAAAGTGGGACAATCTTTTGTAAAATGATCACTTGTATCACAGATGTGACACACAATTTCTTGAACAGATTTTAATTGACCATTCTTTTTCAATTCAAGTGCCTCAACTTTTCTTGCCAAAGAGGTAAATCTAGCTTGAAGATCATGTTCATCTTTGAGAGTGTACATACCTCCACCAGATATAGGAGATTGAATCTTGTTTGATGGTTCGATTGTACCTATAGTGTCCCAATTTTGAGCATTTTCAGCTAATGAATCGAGATACTCAATTGCCTCGTTCGGATCTTTATCTTCAAATGTTCCATTACACATAAATTCAACCATTTGCCTATCTTTAGGTGTTAAGCCTTCATAAAATTGAGAAACAACTCTCCAAATTTCAAAACCATGATGTGGACAAAGATTAAGCAATTCTTTGTATCTATCCCAACACTGATAAAAAGTTTCTCCTTGTTTTTGAGTGAAATTGATGATTTGCCTTTTGAAAGAATTTGTTCTATGAGATGGAAAAAACTTTTTCAAAAATTGTTGTTGCAATTCATCCCAAGTTCGAATGGATCCCGATCTAAGATTTTGTAGCCAAGTTTTAGCTTTATCTTTTAAAGAAAAAGGAAAAAGCTTAAGGCGAATGGTGTTCATGCTACAATTTAGATCATTATATGTGTTGCACACTTCTTCAAACTCTCGTAAATGCATGTATGGATTTTCAGAATCTAAGCCATGAAAGTTGGGTAAAAGTTGGATAATACCAGGCTTAAAATTGAAATGAGATGCATCAGGGGGAAAAACTAGACATGAAGGTGCACTAGTACGTGTAGGATTCATGTGATCTCTAAGTGTTCTTCGTCTATCATGATCATGTTGAGATTGAATTTCATCTTCATTTTCTTGGATGGGTTCTTCCGCCATGTTTTGTAAAAATAAAGGGTTATTTCGAATGAGTCGACCACTAAGTGTACGTGACCAAATGCTCATGCAAATGCAAAACAAAAAGAAAAAAAAAAACACACAAAAGCAATAAAAAGAAAAATAAACTTTAAACAATATTAAATAGACTTGAAATTAAATTATACTTCCCCGGCAACGGCGCCAAAAACTTGTTGCGACTTTGATTGTTGCACTCCCAAGAGCAGGTTGTCCACAAGTAGTATAATTCGGTGAGTCCGAATATCGTATCCACAGGGAAGCTAAGGTAATTACAAGTCCACTACAATGTCTTTTTGTTTTTGTTTTTGTTTCTTTTTAATTTTAATTGAATCTTTAATGGGTAAATTTTAATTGTTCAAATTTAAATTTAAGTAGTTGAGATTAAAGGATCCACTCTTGGTATTTTAATAAAGTTAACATTAACGAACAATATTGAAATCCACTTAATAAAATGGTTCCAATATATTAAATAATCATATTTATATTATGTTATAAATTATAATCTTATAAGTACATAATATATACCAAAACTTATAAATGTGGTCAAGTATTTATTGTGCTATATATATTTGTAAACACTAAATCAAGGTTCCCACTTTAAATGGTTGGTAAAACCAAACAAACATTTAAATGGTACCAATAAATTAATACTATAATATATTCATATATAATAAATCAAGGAATCCAAGTTAAATGGTTGGTAAAACCAAACTAACATTTAAATGGTTCCAAGAATTTAATATTATAATATATTTATATATAATAACTCAAGGCATCCATTTTAAATGGTTGGTAATACCAAACTAACATTTAAATGGTTCCAAGAATTTAGTGTAACATATAGCAACAATAAATCAAAACTCCCACTTATAAGTAGGGTATAAAAATGCTTAAAGAAATAAATATAACATAAACAATAAATAATAATTAAATAATATAAAACATAGATTCTTACCTTATAATAACCTTATTATCATGCCAAGAGCTTCACCTTATCATCTCAACTTTAGGAAGTTAGCTATTCATTATTCAAAGTGTAAAACTTTGAATATGAAATTAACATACTAATTATATTTAAATGAAGAAATAAAAGAAAAATATAGAGAGAAATATTATGAACTCAAAGATTTGTTCATAGAATGAGGGATATCTCAATACATTACAATGCACCCCTATTTATAGCCAAATTTGGGGAGACAACCACAAATAAAATATTATTTTTTACACATAAGTCTTCATTGGTGTTCCAAGAAATTAATATTATATTGCACATCACTTTTGACAAGCATCTTCTCCGAATTTTCTTCTTCACATAAAATGAAACATGTGGATAATTGAGTTGTCTAGTTGTGGTATTTTTTTCAGAATATTTGACCAAGTAGTTTGAGAGATATGGTCAAAATACTAGAGCATGGTAAAACTGCCACTCCTTCGGTAACTTTAATTGTTGCTTAATTTGATCCCAATTGTGAGAGGATTTTTATCTCATGCTTGCCACCAATATTGTAGATATTAACATCAACTTTCTACAGGTCCAAGAATCATCTTAATCCCATTTGCAACGCCAAGGTTATTCTTGTTTTATCGAACCTGTAAAAATAGTAAAAACTTATAATTACACAACAACTTATATTTTATACAATTTATTATAAAACATATAATATTTAAAAATTTAATAAAACAAAAACTATATATTTATATTATAAAACATTTAATTAATGTACAATTTTTATGTTTATCAATTTATAAAGTAAAAGTCCAAACTTTATATCTTATTAAATATTTTAAAATAGTCATTAACATTTATCTGTTTTACTTTTCAGTACAATCTTTGACATGTCATCAATTCGCAACCCGTTTTCCGTCATTCTCGAAAAACACATTCTAACCGGACCAAACTATATCACTTGGCTAAGAAATTTAAAGATTGTCCTAAACTCGGAGAAAATCGCGTATACACTGACTGAGGCGCCCCCTGCTGAGGCTCCTATAGGCTGCACTCCTGAGGAATTGCAGACCTACAAGGAATGGTGTGACCATGACTTGAAGGCGAAGTGTTATATGCAGGCTTCGATGAACGATGAGCTGCAAAGGCGATTCGAGGATGCTAAGAATGCTGCTGACATTCATATGCACCTCAAGGAGCTCTTCGGTGAGCAGACTCGGCCTTTGAGGCATGCCACAGTAAAGGAGCTCATCACTTTACGCATGCGAGATGGGACTTCGGTCCATGAGCATGGCCTAAAGTTGATTGGGCTTGTGGATAAGCTCGTAGGCATGGATTTGATCTTGCCATCGGAGTTGACCACGGATGTATTGTTGCTGTCGCTGCCTAGCTCTTTCGATCCTTTTGTCGTGAACTTCAATATGAACAAGCTCGAGCCCAGCCTTGAAGAGTTGGTGAACATGCTTGTGACTTTTGAGTCCACCATCAAAAAGGAGAAGCAGGTTCTTTATGTGGGCTCTTCATCTGGCACGAAGACCGGTCCACCTGGGAAGGGAAAGAAGCGTTCTTTCCAGCGTACCAAGAAGAGCGTGCCCTTGAAGAGGCAGAGTCCGAGTCCCGTTGTGGCAGCCGCGCCAGTGAAGGCTGAAAAGACTGTTGACATCTGTCACCACTGCAAGAAGCCTGGACATTGGAGGCGTAACTGCAGGGAATATCTTGCGCAGAAGGGTTCTGGCAAAGGTATGTTCTTTATTGAAGTAAATATCTCGATTAACTCTACTTCTTGGGTATTGGATACCGGCTGTGGCTCACATCTCTGTAATGACTTGCAGGCGATGGGAAGAAGTAGGAGGCTCCGAGAGGGTGAGACCTTCTTGAGGATGGGCAATGGAGCAAGAGTTGCTGCCAAAGCCGTAGGAGATGTTTGTTTAATTTTGAACAATGATTTTAAGTTTGTATTAAGAGATGTTTTGTTCGTACCAGACTTGATTAAAAACATTATTTCCATTCCTATGCTTGATATTGATGGATATTCTTGTTTATTTGGCAAAGGTGTTTGCAATATTTACAAGAATGAATGTTTAGTTGGTACCGGTGAACTTGAAAACAATCTCTACACCTTAAAATTAAAAGATATTCCACTTAACAATGTCCAAACGATAACAACAACAAATAAGCGCAAACAAGATACTCTTAATTCGGCACAATTATGGCATGCTCGATTAGGACATATTTCCTCAAGAAGGATGAACAAGCTAGTGGGAGTTGGCATGTTTGATATGTCCGATATTAATGCTCTCACGACTTGTGAATCCTGTCTGAAAGGAAAGATGACCAAAATTCCCTTTAAGGGCCATGCGGAGCGAGCCAAAGGGTTATTGGATTTGATCCATACCGATGTGTGCGGTCCGCTTAGCATCACCACTAAGCATGGACATTCCTACTTCATCACCTTTACCGATGACTTTTCGAGGTATGGGTATGTGTATTTGATGAAATACAAGTCTGAAGCCTTTGAAAAGTTCAAAGAATTCAGAAGTGAAGTAGAGAAACAATTGGGACGAAGCATCAAGACACTTCGATCGGATCGAGGTGGTGAGTACTTGAGTGCTGAGTTCCAAGAGTATCTTAGAGAGAATGGGATTCTCTCGTAGTGGACTCCGCCCGCTACACCGCAGTTGAATGGTGTTTCGGAGCGTCGTAACCGGACTTTGATGGACATGGTTCGGTCTATGATGGGGTTCACGGAGTTGCCGCCATCCTTTTGGGGATATGCGCTTGAAACAGCGGCACTGTTGTTGAACCATGTCCATACAAAAGCAGTTGATAAGACACCATATGAGATATGGATGGGTAAGCCACCCAAATATTCTTATTTTAGAATATGGGGGTGCCCTGCTTATGTGAAACAGGTAGTGGGAGATAAATTGGACTGTCGATCCATTTTATGTTACTTTGTGGGATATCCAAGGAATTCAGCTGGATATTATTTCTATCATCCTCAAGAAACAAAGGTGTTTGTTTCTAGGAACGCAACCTTTTTGGAAAGGGAATTTCTATTGGATAGAAAAGGCGAGATGATAGAACTCGAAGAGGTTCGAGAGACACCCACAGTTGTAGAACCCACACCCGAGAAGCCAAGTGAGGAGATACAAGCTCCTAGAAGAACCGAGAGAGTCTCGAGACCACCTGTAAGGTATGGTCTGCTTCTTGAAGAGGGCCATGATGAGCCTAACCTTGGATGTGATCCAAGGACCTTCAAGGAAGCGTTATCTGATGCCGATTCATCCAAATGGCTTGAAGCAATGGAATCTGAGATGAATTCCATGCATTCGAACCAAGTGTGGAATCTCGTAGATCCACCTGAGGGAATTGTTCCCGTAGGGTGTAAATGGATTTACAAGAGGAAACTTGGGGCGGATGGGAAGGTATTGACCTTCAAGGCGCGACTGGTAGCAAAAAGATATACTCAAAGGCAAGGTGTTGACTATGAGGAAACCTTTTCTCCAGTTGCAATGTTCAAGTCCATTAGGATATTGCTAGCCATAGCTGCATGGTATGACTATGAGATATGGCAGATGGATGTGAAGACAGCCTTCCTTAATGGGGATATTAAGGAAGAGATTTACATGTCTCAACCTGAGGGGTTTACATCCATCGGAAGTGAGCATATGGTATGCAAACTTCAAAGATCTATTTATGGTCTTAAGCAGGCATCGAGGAGTTGGAACCTCAGATTCGATAGTACAATCAAAGAGTTTGGTTTTACTAAAAATCCTGAGGAACCCTGTGTATATAAGAAGGTCAGTGGGAGTGCTGTGACATTCCTTGTTCTTTATGTTGATGACATTCTACTCATTGGGAATGATGTAGGAATGTTGCAATCAACAAAGATATGGTTAGCAAGTAAGTTCTCAATGCAGGACTTGGGTGAAGCATCTTTTGTATTGGGAATACAGATCTATAGAGATAGATCAAAAAGATTGCTTGGTCTCACCCAGTCCACATACATTGATACCATCGTGAAGCGGTTCTCGATGGATGAGTCCAAGAGAGGACATCTGCCAATGTGTCATGGCGTGTCCCTATCCAAGTCTATGTCTCCCAAGACTGATGCAGAGATAGCGGCGATGACACGAATTCCGTATGCTTCGGCTATTGGTAGTATCATGTATGGGATGATATCTACACGTCCTGACGTGGCTTTCACACTAAGTGTAGTGAGTAGATATCAATCCAACCCTGGTATTCCACACTGGAAAGCTGTGAAAGACATCCTCAAGTATTTGAGAAGGACCAATAAGTTGTTCTTGGTCTATGGGGGTGGAGAACTAAAATTGGAAGGCTATACCGACTCTAGCTTCCAAAGAGATGTTGATGACTCGAAGTCAACCTCCGGATTCATATTCATGCTCAATGGTGGTGCTGTCTCTTGGAAGAGTTCCAAGCAAGACAGTACTGCGGATTCCACCACTGAGGCAGAATACATTGCCGCATCGGTTGCAGCTAAGGAGGCTGTTTGGATTAGGAATTTCGTCCAAGAGTTGGGCGTCATTCCAAATGGAGTTGCTCCTATCCCGGTGATGTGTGACAACATGGGAGCCATAGCTCAGGCGAAGGAGCCAAGGTCTCATCAGAAGTCCAAACACGTATTGAGAAAGTACCACATCCTCAGAGAGATCGTGGAAAGAGGAGACGTCACGATTGACAAAGTCGGCTCCGCAGATAATGTTGCTGATCCACTAACTAAGCCTTTACCAGGACCATCATTCGAGAAGCATCGCGAATCAATGGGTCTGAAGCATATGGGTAGTTGGCTCTAGTGCAAGTGGGAGATTGTTAGAGTAGGTGCACGTCGAGCCAAGTGTTGGCCGAGTGTTCACGATGAAACTCTATGTATAAACGATCTTTATTTTAATAATATTTGAATTTATTAATTTGGCGCATCTTTATCTTTATACCCATGCTAGTTGCATAGATAAAGTCCTTGAATATACAAATAGTAGAAAGAATATGAGATGCTCATATGATGAGTATCATGAAACTCATATTTGGAATACTGTATATTCTAAACCGTTCCTAGTCGATTCAGCCGCCACTAAGAAGGATAAAGGCCGCTCGAGTTAGAGACTAGTATCTGCGATGTGAGTACCATGTTTCATTGGTAGGGGACATTGTGATGTCCGAGCATGCAGATAGGTGCTCCTGGTAGAGTGCACTGAACAACCCTCTATAAAGGACTTTCCAAGTGGTTCTCACTTATCGAGTGAAAAAGTCCTAGTTTATGGTTGTACACCATTAGTCCTTATGACCCGGGACAACATTGAGACTCTATGTAGTGACCCGTTCCAGAATCACCTACTAGGCAAGAACTAAGCATGCAATTAACCTAATTAACAATAATCAGAGATAACAGCGGAAAAGTCAACAACAATACCGATAAACTAAACCAACCAGCTACTCAACGTCCTCCTCCTGCTCCTCCTGAGCTGTCCAACCTGAGGCCTGCCCCGTGGGAATGGGGTGTCCAAGAATAAACAAAACCGAGGACGTGAGCGATAAGAACGCCCAGTACAAAAGTATGAGTATACAGACCTATATGAAATGCACATGCTATGATCATGATACCGGGGTAGTCAAGAAACAGGAGTCACAAAAGGATATCAACAATGCTCAGTCTAGAGGCGCCAAGTGGATAGTGCCGCGCGGTACACCTCTGGGTCACTGCATCCACTACAAGACAGACGTGGACCTAAAATGTCCCGGACCACCGAAGCCCTCCCGACCCGTCGGCCACTGTGTACTCTCGGTGTCCATGCGTCCACAAGACAGGGCTGAGCGGCCCCAAGATATAGCTTATCTCGAAAGAGATACAGCTCAACAGTAAAGGCTATCTCGAAGAAGATACGACTCAACGTGAAATGCAACGTGCAGTAATAAACGTGACATAATAGCATGCATCATATGACATATAACAATGCACCACATAATCATGCAACACATATATGAATGTATACTCAACCAGGATATCTCGGATAGTACTTTCGTACCTCTATCACAGCAATCCTAATTCACTGGAACAACCAGACAACAGGTCTAATCCAAGCCTATTCATCAAGTGAAAACCATCACTAAACTTATCTACCAGACTTAACTAGATAATCCTGAGATAAATACTGATAAAATTCCAAACCTTCGTCCGTCGCTAGCCCGCTGATGCCGCTAGCTCCCAACTAGAGCACAGCTCTGCTACAAGACCAGCAGCTCCCCGCTAGTGCCCAAATCTCGGAACAAGACTAGAACCTGTCAGAAACGACTGAAATGCTATGGAATTCTCTGAATTGGCGAGTCAAAATGAGGAAATCCGACCACTATTTATAGGCCATGTTCGGATCGTCCGAACCCTCTTCGGAACGTCCGAACTCTTGCGTGTCCATCGGCTCTTGACAGTTCATGATCGGATCCTCCGATCATACACTTCGGACCGTCCGAACATGCACGTGTCCAGCTGCTCTTGACACCTCATGATCGGATCCACCGAACCTACACTTCGGAACGTCCGAACTCCCACGTGTCGATCAACTCTTGACACCTAATGATCGGATCCACCGAACTCACTTCGGACCTTACGAACTCTTCGGTGCTTCCGAACCATCTTCGGTCCGTCCGATCATGACTCGGTCAAAATTACACATTAAACCTTCTTAATCACCATTACTCCGTTAATTACCCAATTTGGGATTCGGGCTACTACATTCTCCCCCCCTTAAAACGATTTCGTCCTCGAAATCAGGCTTAGAGAATGAACAAAACTGAAATAAAAACAACATCATTATTACATCTCAATTGTTGCTTCAATTCTCTCATCTCTGACTCTCATCTGCAGCCTGATCCTGGTTCAGCGCAAAAACCTGACCTTGTGCACGAGGTCGAAGATTCGAACTACCCACAGCCTGACCTTGCCTCCTCTGCTGAACAGTCGTCTGAGATCCGGAACCGGATCCTGCTCCACCTCGCAACTGAGGACAATTCTTCTTGATATGACCCATCTCTCCGCACTGAAAACAAGCTCCTGCTGCTAATCGGCATTGCTCCGATGGATGGTTCTTACCACAATGCGCACAAGAATCCTTCTTCTCACCAAAGCGAACAACACCGCTAGACCTTGATCCAGATCCAGAAGAAGAAGAACCGGACTTCTTGAAAGACTGAGGTCGAGGACTCAAAACACTCGGAGGTCTAGAAGAAAGAATAGCTCTACCACGCTGGAGACTGATCTCTGCTTGACGACACCGGTTCACCAACCCATCGTACGAAGTAGGATTATCACAGACAGTGACTCGATCAAAGATCTCCTGATTAAGGCCCTGAAGGAAATGATCGTACTTGGCTTCAGAACTGCCACTGATATGAGGAGCGAAGGGTAACAACTCAAAGAATTTCTGCTGATACTCATCAACAGACATACTCCCCTGCTTAAGGTTCAGGAGCTCAATCGTCTTAGCCTGGCGAAGGGCTGGAGGAAAGTACAGCTGCATGAACGCTGCACGGAAATCGACCCAAGTCGCTCTACCCTGCGACTGAACTATCGGCGCAGAAGTCGATCGCCACCACCTGCGAGCACGGCCCTCGAGAAGAAAACTAAGGGTCTCCATCTTCTGCTCATCGGTGCACTGGAATGCGCGAAAAAAACTCTCCATGCGCTCTAACCAATCCTCCGCATTATCGGGAGTCTCTCCACCAACTAGAGGCTTAGGCCCCATCTGAATGAAACGATGCAAATCAAAACGCCTAGGACCATCCCGACGATGACGATGTTCACGATGACGCCTACGATCGTCCTGGTCACCCCAACGACCTACACTCCCCTGACTACTCCCGTCACCAAAGTGGTCAGCCATCGCTACAACATAGAATGGGGAAACTAGTAAATTGGTCAACGGAAATCCTAAAACAGAAATCTATATCCCAAAATCGTATGCATGCTCTGATACCATAAATGTAGTGACCCGTTCCAGAATCACCTACTAGGCAAGAACTAAGCATGCAATTAACCTAATTAACAATAATCAGAGATAACAGCGGAAAAGTCAACAACAATACCGATAAACTAAACCAACCAGCTACTCAACGTCCTCCTCCTGCTCCTCCTGAGCTGTCCAACCTGAGGCCTGCCCCGTGGGAATGGGGTGTCCAAGAATAAACAAAACCGAGGACGTGAGCGATAAGAACGCCCAGTACAAAAGTATGAGTATACAGACCTATATGAAATGCACATGCTATGATCATGATACCGGGGTAGTCAAGAAACAGGAGTCACAAAAGGATATCAACAATGCTCAGTCTAGAGGCGCCAAGTGGATAGTGCCGCGCGGTACACCTCTGGGTCACTGCATCCACTACAAGACAGACGTGGACCTAAAATGTCCCGGACCACCGAAGCCCTCCCGACCCGTCGGCCACTGTGTACTCTCGGTGTCCATGCGTCCACAAGACAGGGCTGAGCGGCCCCAAGATATAGCTTATCTCGAAAGAGATACAGCTCAACAGTAAAGGCTATCTCGAAGAAGATACGGCTCAACGTGAAATGCAACGTGCAGTAATAAACGTGACATAATAGCATGCATCATATGACATATAACAATGCACCACATAATCATGCAACACATATATGAATGTATACTCAACCAGGATATCTCGGATAGTACTTTCGTACCTCTATCACAGCAATCCTAATTCACTGGAACAACCAGACAACAGGTCTAATCCAAGCCTATTCATCAAGTGAAAACCATCACTAAACTTATCTACCAGACTTAACTAGATAATCCTGAGATAAATACTGATAAAATTCCAAACCTTCGTCCGTCGCTAGCCCGCTGATGCCGCTAGCTCCCAACTAGAGCACAGCTCTGCTACAAGACCAGCAGCTCCCCGCTAGTGCCCAAATCTCGGAACAAGACTAGAACCTGTCAGAAACGACTGAAATGCTATGGAATTCTCTGAATTGGCGAGTCAAAATGAGGAAATCCGACCACTATTTATAGGCCATGTTCGGATCGTCCGAACCCTCTTCGGAACGTCCGAACTCTTGCGTGTCCATCGGCTCTTGACAGTTCATGATCGGATCCTCCGATCATACACTTCGGACCGTCCGAACATGCACGTGTCCAGCTGCTCTTGACACCTCATGATCGGATCCACCGAACCTACACTTCGGAACGTCCGAACTCCCACGTGTCGATCAACTCTTGACACCTAATGATCGGATCCACCGAACTCACTTCGGACCTTACGAACTCTTCGGTGCTTCCGAACCATCTTCGGTCCGTCCGATCATGACTCGGTCAAAATTACACATTAAACCTTCTTAATCACCATTACTCCGTTAATTACCCAATTTGGGATTCGGGCTACTACACTCTATGTGCTAGCGTTTCACTTTGACTTGTTTACCGACTCTTATGGGGTCATCAGGTGGCAAGGTTGGGTGTTACGGCGAAACATATAGGAGTCGATGCATTGTAGTCGGGGATTCACCGCTTACCTACGGGTATGGATATCCTATGTGTTTCTCATGTATGTGTGGGTTGAAATCTCTGATCAGAGTATGGTGGTAATTATGAAAGGGGTTTCATAGATTACACCATCGATGCAACCACGACATGACACATAGTATCGATTCATTGACAACTCTCGATAAACCAATAGTTGTCGAATCGGTCGGGATATATGAGTTGAAGGGACCGTACTGTACGCTAACCATAATTGAATGGTTCTTGCAGGCACTATCATGTGATACCTAGGGAATCACGTTAGCGATGCTGCTAGGCGTTTAACGTGATTGGTTGGGTACTATCAGACTTGAGTTCTGAAGTTTTTACTATCAAGGAGTTGATAAGTAAGAATGGAGCAATTAGGGTATGCTCGAATAAGGACATGTTTAGTCCGAATCACATAGAGATGTGAACCCACGGCTAGTTGTATCAATGAACCATTGAGGGCCACACAAGTACTTGCTTTGTAAATCCCGAAGAGAAGTAAAATAGTTCAATGTGTTGAACGGCTTATAAATGTGTTTATAAGCGTAAAGAAAATTAGAAGTATGACTTCTATGAGAGAAATATAAATTTTAATTTATGTAAGTGTTCCTAAGATTAAAATTTGGCCAAGTGAATAATGTAGTTGAAAATTGTGATTTTCATAAACATTATTGTGGACTAAATTAAATTAATTCAAGTGTTGAATTAATTAAACACTAGTGGACCTAGTAGAGTCTAAATAATTAAATTAATTCAAGTGTTGAATTAATTAAATAATATTGAGTCTTGTAGAGCTCAATTTAAATAATTATTTAACTAGTGGGGCTTGAGTAAAATCAAGTAATGTTTAATTAATCTCAAATGTGTTTGAGATAATAAAATTTAGTCTATGGTTTTTAATGTGTTAAAAACCATATAATATATGTGAGACATGCTAGGGTTTGCATGCTTGGGAGGTGAAAGGTTGTTGATTACTTTTTTATTAAAAAATTCCAAAAGCATGCAACTTTTGAGAGACAACTTTACACAACAACCTAGGCTAGTCTCCCACACTTCATACCATCTCTCCTTGGCCGAAAATTGTTGGAGAATTCTCTCAAAAATTTTCTTGTTTTGTTCTTCATTTTTCTTGGAGAATAAATCCCTTCTCTTTGATAAATCCTCAAACTTTTCTAGTGCAATTTTTGAGGGGATTTACCTTGCTAGTGGTGGGCCTAATTCTTGGAGAAAAGAAGGTGAGCTTGTAGATTTGTCTACCAAGAAGAGCTAAAGTATTCATACTTTAGTTGGAGCCATTTCATCAACTCTAAGGAGTTGATAGGTAAATCCTTTTAATCATCCTATGCATGGTTTTACTATTTTGTAAATGTTACACAAAATAGTTGAGGGGGCCGAAATTTTGCTCTTAAAATTTATATTTTTCGCTTCCGTTGCGTTTCCGGCCTCCGTAACCGGTCCGCTTTCAGTCAGTCCATACGAGATCCTTGAGAAGATTGGCGATCGAGCTTACAGACTTGCTCTTCCTCCTTCATTATCTGGTATACATGACGTGTTTCATGTATCGATGTTGCGCAGATATATGCCAGATGATTCTCATGTCATTCAGCCTGACGAAGCCGAGCTAGATCAGACTTTGAGCTATATTGAGCGACCGATACAGATTTTTGATCGGAAAGAAAAACGGCTCAGAACCAAGACCATTCCGCTTGTAAAGGTTCAATGGAGTCGTCATGGCATCGAGGAAGCAACTTGGGAGACGGAGGCATCCCGAGCTATTCATATGATGTGAGTTTTCCTTTCAGTTTTGATTGTACTGTTTTGTATACATTTACATGATTAATTGCTTGCGAGTTCGAGGGCGAACTCCTGTCTAAGAGGGGGAGAAATGTAAGGCTCGAGAATTGTCTGTGTCATCGATGTGAGACTTGAAGAGGAGAATGCATGACATGAAAAATGAGAGTTTGAGCAAGCATGGCCGAAGCCACACCGCCCCTGCGGTGCTAGAACTACCGCACTGTTAGAGTAGGTGCACGTCGAGCCAAATGTTGGCTGACTGTTCACGATGAAACTCTTTGTATAAACGATCTTTATTTTAATAATATTTGAATTTATTAATTTGGCGCATCTTTATCTTTATACCCATGCTAGTTGCATAGATAAAGTCCTTGAATATATAAATAGTAGAAAGAATATGAGATGCTCATATGATGAGTATCATGAAACTCATATTTGGAATATTGTATATTCTGAACCGTTCCTAGTCGATTCAGCCGCCACTAAGAAGGATAAAGGTCGCTCTTGTTAGAGACTAGTATCTGCAATGTGAGTACCATGTTTCATTAGTAGGGGACATTGTGATGTCCGAGCATGCAGATAGGTGCTCATGGTAGAGTGCACTGAACAACCCTCCATAAAAGGACTTTCCAAGTGGTTCTCACTTATCGAGTGGAAAAGTCCTGGTTTATGGTTGTACAGAATTAGTCCTTATGACCCGGGACAACATTGAGACTCTATGTGCTAGCGTTTCACTTTGACTTGTTTACCGACTCTTATGGGGTCATTAGGTGGCAAGGTTGGGTGTTACGGCGAAACATATAGGAGTCGATGCATTGTAGTCGGGGATTCACCGCTTACCTACGGGTATGGATATCCTATGTGTTTTTCATGTATGTGTGGGTTGAAATCTTTGATCAGAGTATGGTGGTAATTATGAAAGGGGTTTCATAGATTACACCATCGATGCAACCACAACATGACACATAGTATCGATTCATTGACAACTCTCGATAAACCAATAGTTGTCGAATCGGTCGGGATATATGAGTTGAAGGGATTGTACTGTACGCTAACCATAATTGAATGGTTCTTGCAGGCACTATCATGTGATACCTAGGGAATCACGTAAGCGATGCTGCTAGGCGTTTAACGTGATTGGTTGGGTACTATCAGACTTGAGTTCTGACATTCTTACTATCAAGGAGTTGATAAGTAAGAATGGAGCAATTGGGGTATGCTCGAATAAGGACATGTTTAGTCCGAATCACATAGAGATCTGAACCCACGGCTAGTTGTATCAATGAACCATTGAGGGCCACACAAGTACTTGCTTTGTAAATCCCGATGAGAAGTAAAATAGTTCAATGTGTTGAACAGCTTATAAATGTGTTTATAAGCGTTAAGAAAAATAGAAGTATGACTTCTAAGAGAGAAATATAAATTTTAATTTATGGAAGTGTTCCTATGATTAAAATTTGGCCAAGTAAATAATGTAGTTGAAAATTGTGATTTTCATAAACATTATTGGAGACTAAATTAAATTAATTCAAGTGTTGAATTAATTAAACACTAGTGGACCTAGTAGAGTCCAAATAATTAAAAATAATTCAAATGTTGAATTAATAATATTGAGGCTAGTAGAGCTCAATTAAAATAATTATTTAACTAGTGGGACTTGAATAAATTCAAGTAATATTTAATTAATCCCAAAATGTTTGAGATAATTAAAATTTAGTCTATGGTTTTTAATGTGTTAAAAACCATATTATATATGTGAGACATGCTAGGGTTTGCATGCTTGGGAGGTGAAAAGGTTGTGAATACTTTTTATTAAAATTTCAAAAGCATGCAACTTTTGAGAGACAACTTTACACAACAACCTAGGCTAGTCTCCCACACTCCTCACTCTCACTTTAGCCGAAATCTAAGGGGAATTTTCTCTCCCATTTTTCTTCCTTTTGTTCTTCATTTTTGGAGATACAAAATCATTCTCTTTGAAAAATCCTCAAGTTTTTCTAGTGCAAAACTTGAGGGGGCTTGCATAGCTTGTGGTGGGCTTGATTTAGGAGCAAGGAGGAGGTGCTTGTAGACTTGTCTTCCATAAGAAGAGCTTAGTTGCTAGTCAACTAAGTTGGAGCCAACATCAACTTTTAAAGTTGATAGGTAAATCTCTAAACATCCTATGTTTGATGTTGTTTTGTAAATATTATGCAAAAACAAGGGTGGCCGAAAATTATAGTGTATAAAATAAATTTTTGACTTCCGTTGCGCTTCCGGCCACCGTAACCGGTCCGCTTTCAAGTGGTATCCGAGCTATGGTTACGGTTTTTGTGTAATATTTGCATAATATTATGTTGAGATCGATTTCTAACCGCTTGAGAATTTTTGTGCATAGAATATGCAAGGGCCGAAAATATTTGAAAAACAAAAAAAAAAAAAAACCATTTTTCGGGCAGCCGCGGGCTGCCCGATTTTTTTGGGCAGCCGAGGGGCAGCCCAAAGGGCTGCCCGAAATGCAGTTTTTAAAATAAAAAAAAAAAAATTTTTTTGTTGTGGCCGGAATCCGGCGACGGCGATGACAGCTAGGGTTTCCAAAAGTGTTTTGGAGAATCTTAGTGTCATGGGCCTTGAGATGTTGGGCCATTAGATGGTCAACATATTTTGTGAAATTTAAATGGGCCTAAGTATTTTTTTTTGAAAAATGAGTTTTGGGCCCTTAAGTTTAAATTTACAATTGTTGCACATATTTTCTCATAAAATAAATAATTGAAGTAAGACTTTAATTATTTATAGTAAATGGTGATTTACAAGAAATTCGATTATAAATAAATTAATTTGAAAGTATACAAAGGTGTTTGTATACTTTGTTAATTTAATTTATAATTGTGGCGGTTAGTGATTGGATCAAGATATATAATATTGGATCAATTAATTATTGTGATAATTAATTGATGGTGCATGATATATGATATTATGCATGAAGGATGATCAAAAGCCCAAGCCCAATTTGCTAGGTGTATGCTAGGATATTTGTGTTGAATGATTGTAATAATTATCAATTTAAAGTGGGCTTGGTTTATGGCCCGTTCCCACCCCATGAGATGTATCCCTATGTGCCATGGGTATTTAATTGTAAATATTAGAATAGTGGAAGATCAAGATTGGAAGATGGTGGCCTTGGTGATTATGAAGATCGAAGACATGTAATATTGGATGCTAATGTAATAATTTAGTTGCATTGCATCCCGTGCATTTACCCTAGGATTGGACCTAGGCCCGTGTTTGGCTCACACGGGCCATTAGTATTGGGGCAATTGATCATCCTTGTACTGTTTTCTATTTATAATATCTTTTACTATTTATTAAAGTTGAAGCCCCTATAAAAACCGTTTGGTGTCTTGGTCTGTTTTTTGAATACCCAAAAATACCCCCGCATCTGTTTTTTATTTCTCCCCCACGTTCCTATCTTCTTCCCTCATCTCCAACGCATACATCGGTTTCTTTGAAAACTGAAAACAGATTCTCTTAAAGAAAATCCGTATCTCCCATTTTCTGAAACAGAACTCCCGCAAATCTATCATGGTTGCGTACCTGGTTGTTTTCTTTTATCGTACGTCTGTTACAAGATAGACATTAGATCTTTCTTCAACTCAGGGCGCTCTCTCTCTATCTCATATCATCGGCCACCACCCCCACCCCACCCCACCGTCCCCGCCGCTTGAAATTGAAGGATAAATTGTTCGACGCAGGAAACAGAGCGCAAGATTTCGTTCCGCTTTTCGATTTCGTCTCAAACGGGTATTAGACCTATACCTTGATTATTAATTTTCCCGTTAATTATGCGTGGTAGGGCAGATTTTGCACAGTTGGATTTCAAAAAATTATTCTGGTACATGATTCTCTTTGAAGGATGGCAATTGGAATTGTTATAGGGATGCTGCGAGGTTGTTTGTAATACCCGAATTGAAAACGTGGTCGGGATAGTCCAGAATAAGAATTATGAAAATATGGACAATTTCTAACTGACCTGTAAAATCTTTAGAAAACATCCCCGGTTAGACCCCCTAAGCCACAATCGGATTCAAAATATAAGTGGTTTTATTCGCACTTCCACGACCAAAATCCATATTTTTAAAGTATCCCCAGCTTTTTAAATTTGTATTTTCCTTATTATCTTACAACTTGAGTATGATTCGTTACTTAATTTAAACTTGCGAATGAAGTCATATTTTGAATCATATTTTGAAAGAATTTGCAGTGTACTTGATTGATCATACCTTTTTCATGTGATAGTTGCCTAATATTATTATGTTGAGAAAGCATTATGTATCGAACTCAAATGAGATTTCCATAATTAATTGATCACTATCCTCCATTTGTTGGTATATAATATTAGGTTAGTATCCTTTGCAGACGATGTGCGTATGTCATTTAATTTTAAGCATGTTAAGTTTTAATATAAAATGTAATTATGATGGTGAAATTTTAATAAAGATTATGTTTGAGTATTGATTTCATTGTATCTATCTTTTTCTAGCAATCATCGTCTTATTTCTACAGTGGAAGCGATGGTAGTTAAAAAAAACTGGTTTTCGAATAGTTTGGAGCAACGAAAGGTTATATCGCCTGAAATCAAGGACAATGAAATAATACTCAAGGTGTGCGCCGTTGGGGTCAATTGGGGTGATATAATGGACGTGGTTACAAGTGATGATGGTCTCTGCCCAGGCCTTGAATGCTCTGGAATAATTGAAGCAGTTGGAAGAAATGTCATTAGTTGGAAAATTGGACAAAGGGTAATCATCATCTCTCCCCCAAGCGATGTTATAAAATGATAAATTTAGTTTTTATACTCTCTTCTTTTCTACCCTTATGCCGACTGCTGGATGAAGCATTTTCTCTTTTTACAATTTCAGGTCTGTGCCATTCTTGAAGGAGGAGGGTATGCTGAAAAAGTGGCTGTGCCGGCAGGCTTTCTTCTTCCGTTGCCCGATCATATTAATTTAGCTGATGCTGCAGGCTTACCTTTTGCATCATGTAGCATATGGTTAGCTTTATTCAAAATGCATGATCCCAAGACACTTCGAGGTAAAACAGTACTGGTGAGAACCGAACCTAAACTTTATAAGGAGTTCATTCTAAATAGTAACGAAGTGGTTTTGGATCCATATTTTTATCTGCACATGTTTACACCTGAATTTCAAAGTATGATAACAACCTTATGTTTATAATTTTCAATGTTCTTCGTCATTGAGGCAATGTGCTTTCTCAAGTGATAATTAACAGTTTTGTAAATTTGTGTTTATTTTTGATATTAGAGTTTTTCTTGGACAAAATAATATTAATTTTCATGCTCAAAACCAATATTATGTAATCTAACAAATTGAGTTTGCCATATTTATTTTTTAAACTTTGGAATTCACTGTCATTCATGATTCAAATACAAAATATTTTGATTTGATGATGGCTAAGTGTCATGAATGTTTAACATATTAGCTCTATATATTTATGACACACGCAACGCATGTGCCTCGGTGGATAGTAGATGAACATCTCTGTTTCCCTTCTCTTAATGTGCATGTAAAACCGATTTATTAAACTCATTGTCTTATCTGCACAATGACTTTGCTGGAGCAGTTTCATATATTTAAAGTTTGTTAATCTGTCATATGATATTGAAATGACTGAATATGACCAACTTCTCCTCCATTTAGAGTGCACTTCCACAGCATGGTGGTGAAGTTAATTAGACTTTGGGGAGCATCGATCTCAATACTTCAGGAAGGTAAATGGCCTCTCTTTTTCTCTTGCAGCTTTCTAATGCTTTCTTTTGTGCAGTGTTGTTGTTAGAGAAGCCAAGAAACTCCTTACTGTTTTGTTTCCCGACGGATGTGCTGGACGGGCATTTACTCTCAAGGTGCATAAAATTTAGTGTGTCAACTGTCAAGCCCTTTTGCCCTTTTGATTCAGCACAGATTCCACAATAATTTTTTCTTCCTTCAAAATCGTTCCACACAATTTTTTCCCTCCTCATCTAAGCGATTCTATCTGCACTCATTATCTCTTCACTGTTCCAAAACTTCTCTTCATAAAGTTCCGGCCTTTCTAATTCCCCGATTTCTTGAGTTTGATTTTTGCCCTCAATCTCTCGCGTTATTATTGGTTTCAATTTACTAATTGCACGAATTCAGTTTTGATATGTCTGAATTTTCGACAATAAAGCGAAAGGTTTGATTTATCGAAAATTCACAAAAAATTGTTTCTTATTTTGCCCAATTCACACGGTTTTTCATTTTCACCTTTTATTTGATGAAAATTATCAGTTTAAACTAAAAACATCTCATTGTTCTATTTTGTATTCATAAATCACCGTAAAAAAACGCAGGACAGAAAACTTATGCGACGACACAGAAAGTTAATGGTTATCTACTCACTTTTTTATTTCCTTTATTGTTATTAATTTTGTTTTGGTTTATGGGTTTAAACGCAAATGGTTTGCAAAAGAAGCGTAGATTTAAGGCTTTCTTGCAATTCATCCATTTTGGTATTATATCTATTTGATTTATTGATGTTGTGCAAGGTTCCCGTTGTATAATAATGGTTTTTTATGTTATGCAAAGTTTGCACGAATTGACCCAAAAATAATTGAATTAAATAAAAATAGATGAGAAGTTGTAGAATCGTCGTTCCCTTTGAAATTTAACAAAATTTAAAAAAAAACAAGCTTGAAACAAGTTCTAAATAATATCTTAATTATCTATTTTGTATTCAAGCAATTTCGTCAAATAATGTAAAGTTTTTGTTCTTTTCACTTTGGGAATGGGATACGTGCTTCAACATTCACACATTATAATTTTTATTCTTTTGTGATTTTGCATAATTTTGATTTGGAGCCGTAAGTCAATGTTCCCTGATGCCTTCTCAATATTTAAATGTAATATTCAACAAAAAAAATAATACTACGCTAATATAATGATTTCATTTGTTTTTGGTGTTTTGTTTTGAGGTATGAGATGTGTGAGCTTTTTCTTATAAAAAATGATAGACAACTACGACCCTCATTTAATTTTAAACTGATTTTATCAAATTTTGATTTGGATCTAGAGTATAATGTTGTCATACTGTATTTTTTTATTTAAGCTTCCGAAATAAGGTTGGTAATCTTTACTTCTTATTTTCGGTGATATACTGTTATAACTGAGGTATATATTTAGCTAATCAATGCTAATGGTTATATTGTATGTAAGGTGCACATTTTTTCAAGACGAAGGTTTCTTCTTACAAAGAGGTATTGTATCTGTAAGTTTTCCTTCTTTTGCTTTCACTTTGGTGTTTTACTTTGTGTATATTGTTTGAAATGTGTAGCACACGGCATCCGTGTATCATTTGGTACACGATTTTCGTGTTACTTCCCAACGTTGTTTTCGCTGCTGACATTCTCATGGTGTAACAAAATAATGTATGATATTATGATGATATAATATTTGAGACTTATTGTATTTTACATTTTATAAAAAAAAATTATGTATTTTGAATTAAAAAAAATGATTTGTATGAGACTAACCTCTCATCTCAAATTTTATTCATGTTTTCACAATAGTTTATCCAATTATAACATGTTATCATCTTCTGCCATCAATTTTCTTCAATGTATATCGATGTAATGCTGGTATATTCATATTTTTGGTAAATCTGTTATTGCATTTCTTGAATTATTGAAACTTAAACATGTCATAAATAAACGTTTCTAAAATCCTTAAATGGAAAAATTAAAGTAAGGTTCTTCAAAAAATTATCTAAAAATAATATTTATTTGAAGAAACAACGATTGAAATCAAAGATTTTTTCCATTTAAGGATTTTAGAAACGTTTATTTATTTACCGTGTATTTAGCGAAATCTTTGGAGTAGTTTACATTTTGTTTTGTCATTACATTTTGTTTTATCATTGCATATTTTAGAAATTTTGTTCTGTTTCTGGATCTTTTACCAAATGGTCAACCTCCCCAAATGGAGTGGTCTATTGCCCAAGCCAGAACTTACAGGTACTCCAAGATCTTATTCATGAGTTTGAAAGAAACCAGCAAATGAATATGCAATGCATCAAATATTTATCAAGAACTACACTTGAAACGGTGTTCACAGGTGGAACCTGACATCAAATGCAGCTAGGCCAAACCCTTCGGGTTCTTTCCATTACGAGAAAATAAACGTTTCTAAAATGTTTATTTATTTACGGTGTATTTAGCGAAATCTTTGCAGTAGTTTACATTTGGTTCTGTCATATCGATTTTTATAGCACGCTTTAATGGATTGTTTTATTTATTTTGTATGTTTAGGTTGAACTATAGTATGATTCGATGAAATGAATATTTTTTTATTACGTTTGACCATAAACAGTTTAACTTATGCATAAAATGCTCAAGGATATCTACAAATTGAATATTTTTTTCAATTTATTAGGTGAATGTAGAAGACAAATTTTAGGTTTTTATATTCAATAAATTTTAGTTTAATGATATTCTCATATTTTTTAGACATTTTTTGACTATTTGTTTATTTCTTTTAAATTGAAATTTATCATTATTTCACAAGATATGATATTACTGCTTCAAAATAATATTTTTTTTAAAATCAACATATATATCATATGAGGTAACAAATTGAATTTTGCATATTTATTTAAGCTTTGTAATCCCTTGCTTTTCATGGACCAAGAACAAATTTTTTTACTGTGATGGTTTTGTAAAATCACGAAAGTTTAATATATTAACGTCATATATTCATGACACACGCAACGCGTGTGCTTCGGTTGCTAGTATGCATGATATGTTATAAATAATGAGTATGTGCGTTATTATTATTATAATAACAAAGTTGCATGAATCCGGCAAACATACGATCAAACATGACAAGCTTTTAAAATAAAATTAATGATGAGACCTTTCAAAATTAAAAACCCTCATTTTGAATAAGATTCAAAATTAATATCAAGTCCGAAAAGGGGAATTATAAATTTGTTTATAATTTCCTTGTCTTCCATCGACAATGGATGCATGATGAACGCTACCCGTACTCGGGGCTCGGCTCATATTATTGAGGGGGCCCTGGGTGCCGGAAAGCTGTGACATCCATTGACATGGTGATGTGAACTACGTGGAACTCCCATGATTTCGGCTCATATTATTGAGGGAACTCATGGCGACCGTCCATTAAGGTTCAATATCGATGGGTTATGCTTGACACGTAAAGATGAACGACGTCATATTATTGGGTCCTAATCAAACGTGAGACAAAAGTATACGTAGAGGGTTGCATGGCAATGCAATTGGAAACTACCTTTTAGGAATTGTGATGGCCGATATTATTCGGGATCACAATTCGCTAATTGGACCTTACGTACCTACTGAGGAAAGTGTTTCCCGTTTTCACTAGAGGGTAGTGAAAATGTCAAAACAGTGGGAGCGATTATTTATAAAGTAAAAGTCCAAACTTTATATCTTATTAAATATTTTAAATTAGTCATTAACATTTATCTGTTTTACTTTTCAGTACAAATCTTTGACAATGTCATCAATTTGCAACCCGTTTTCGGTTATTCTCGAAAAACACGTTCTAACCGGACCTAACTATATCACTTGGCTAAGAAATTTAAAGATCGTCCTAAACTCGGAGAGAATCGCATACACACTGACTGAGTCGCCCCCTGATGAGGCTCCGACTGACTGCAGTCCCGAGGAACTGCGGACCTACAAGGATTGGTGCGACCATGAATTGAAGGCCAAGTGTTACATGCAGGCTTCGATGAACGATGAGCTGCAAAGGCGATTCGAGGATGCAAAGAATGCTGCTGACATTCATTTGCACCTCAAGGAGCTCTTCGGTGAGCAGACTCGGCCTTTGAGGCATGCCACAGTAAAGGAGCTCATCACTTTACGCATGCGAGATGGGACTTCGGTCCATGAGCATGGCCTAAAGTTGATTGGGCTCGTGGACAAGCTCGTGGGCATGGATTTGATCTTGCCATCAGAGTTGACCACGGCTGTGCTACTGTTGTCACTGCCTAGCTCTTTCGATCCTTTTGTCGTGAACTTCAATATGAACAAGCTCGAGCCCAGCCTTGAAGAGTTGGTGAACATGCTTGTAACCTTTGAGTCCACCATCAAGAAGGAGAAGTCGGTTCTTTATGTGGGCTCTTCATCTGGCACGAAGACCGGTCCACATGGGAAGGGAAAGAAGCGTTCTTTCCAGCGCCCCAAGAAGAGCGAGCCCTTGAAGAGGCAGACTCCGAGTCCCGTAGTGGCAGCCGCGCCAGCCAAGGCTGAGAAGACTGTTGACATCTGTCACCACTGCAAGAAGCCTGGACATTGGAGGCGTAACTGCAGGGAATATCTTGCGCAGAAGGGTTCTGGCAAAGGTATGTTCTACATTGAAGTGAATATCTCCATTAACTCTACTTCTTGGGTATTGGATACCGGCTGTGGCTCACATCTCTGTAATGATTTGCAGGTGATGGGAAGAAGTAGGAAGCTCAGGGAAGGTGAGACCTTCTTGAGGTTGGGCAATGGAGCAAGGGTTGCTGCCAAGGCTGTGGGAGATGTTTATATATGTTTGAACAATGATTTTAATTTGGTTTTAAGAGATGTTTTATTTGTACCAGACTTGATCAAAAACATTATTTCCATTCCTATGCTTGATATCGATGGATTTTCTTGTTTATTTGGCAAAGGTGTTTGCAATATTTACAAGAATGAATGTTTAGTTGGTACCGGTGAACTTGAAAACAATCTCTACACCTTAAAATTAAAAGATATTCCACTTAACAATATCCAAACAATAACAACAAAAAATAAGCGCAAACAAGATACTCTTAATTCGGCACAATTATGGCATGCTCGATTAGGTCATATATCCCTAAGAAGGATGAACAAGTTAGTGGGAGTTGGCATGTTTGATATGTCCGATATTAATGCTCTCACGACTTGTGAATCCTGTCTGAAAGGAAAGATGACCGAAATTCCCTTTAAGGGCCATGCGGAGCGAGCCAAAGGGTTATTGGATTTGATCCATACCGATGTGTGCGGTCCGCTTAGCATCACCACTAAGCATGGACATGCCTACTTCATCACCTTTACCGATGACCATTCGAGGTATGGGTATGTGTATTTGTTGAAATACAAGTCTGAAGCCTTTGAAAGGTTCAAAGAATTCAGAAGTGAAGTAGAGAAGCAATTGGGACGAAGCATCAAGACACTTCGATCGGATCGAGGTGGTGAGTACTTGAGTGCCGAGTTCCAAGAGTATCTTAGAGAGAATGGGATTCTCTCGCAGTGGACTCCGCCCGCTACACCGCAGTTAAATGGTGTTTCGGAGCGTCGTAACCGGACTTTGATGGACATGGTTCGGTCTATGATGGGGTTCACGGAGTTGCCGCCATCCTTTTGGGGATATGCGCTTGAAACAGCGGCACTGTTGTTGAACAATGTCCATACAAAGGCAGTTGACAAGACACCATATGAGATATGGATGGGTAAGCCTCCCAAATATTCTTATCTTAGAATATGGGGGTGTCCTGCTTATGTGAAGCAGACAGTGGGAGATAAATTGGATAGTCGATCCATTTTATGCTACTTTGTGGGATATCCAAGGAATTCCATTGGATATTATTTCTATCATCCTCAAGAAACAAAGGTGTTTGTTTCTAGGAACGCAACCTTTTTGGAAAAGGAATTTCTATTGGATAGAAAAGGCGAGATGATAGAACTCGAAGAGGTTCCAGAAACACCCACAGTTGTAGAACCCACACCCAATGAGCTAAGTGAGGAGATACAAGCTCCTAGAAGATCCGAGAGGGTCTCGAGACCACCTGTGAGGTATGGTCTGCTTCTTGAAGAGGGCCATGATGAGCCTAATCTTGGATGTGATCCAAAGACCTTCAAGGAAGCGTTATCGGATGCCGATTCATCCAAGTGGCTTGAAGCAATGGAATCTGAGATGAATTCCATGCATTCGAACCAAGTGTGGAATCTTGTGGATCCACCTGAGGGAACCGTTCCCATAGGGTGTAAATGGATTTACAAGAGAAAACTTGGGGCGGATGGGAAGGTATTGACCTTCAAGGCGCGATTGGTAGCAAAAGGGTATACTCAAAGGCAAGGTGTTGACTATGAGGAAACCTTTTCTCCAGTTGCGATGTTCAAGTCCATTAGGATATTGCTAGCCATAGCTGCTGTGGGGACCCGGGCTCTAATTCTTTTTCTTGGGATTAAATGGATCGTCAATATAAAACGTGGGTCAATTTTTTTCGCTTTATACATTAACTCAAATGTAAATAAACAAGCATACATTCTTTATTAATTTACAACATAAGATACATGTCTTATTTTTATACAACTAGTATTTACTATCATATACAATCCAAAGATAGTCCAAGTCCAGTAAAAGAAAACACTAGTCCTCTGCTGCGCCCGAGATCACCACGCTATCCCGATCATCTCTGTCTAGACCCAGATCCTGCCCCACCTGTTGTTATGCACACATACAGACATAACAACAGCCGGAAAACCGGTGAGAACAAATCCCAGTATAAACATGTAAACATGCATATAAATATCTAAACATGAAACATGCTGATATGAATGTCATTCATATAAAATCATGCAATGCAAATCTAATCATGTCTAGACTCGACTCGACTAGAACTCTAGGGATCCCGTTGTGAACAAGACGATCTATCACCTACCCTCCCAATCGGGGTGACGGTACGTCTCATTCCTAGACTTCGGCCTGATCTGTATCCACATCTACAAAGGGGCGGTGATCTTCCCCTAAGCTGGGATAGAACCGAACATCTAGAAGTCTGCCTGATCTCCAGACTGTCCTATCTTAATGCATGAATACAAAATCTGTAAACAAGCATAATCATTTGAATGCAATGCAACATGATCTGTAAACAAGGCATCGCAAGATTTGCATACAAGTTCTATAAACAAATCTATAAACAATCATACCCATATCAAGATATAAACAAGAAAACTCGTATGTGGTTTTGGTTGGGAAACTCAAATGTGATCTCATTTGAGTCGTAATTCCCCAAACAAAACATGTACTATACCTTTCGTTGTAAAATCGTTGTCACAGTCGCCAATATGAATCTGAAATGGAAATGTGGATACGCACTCTATCAATTTCTAATCTAAAATAACACATATCCAAGTCACTATGTGATCTCAAGTCAAGTTGACGGCATAACGACATAATTCTTGATACCGGTCAATCCAATTCCCAATTGATATCAACACTATCATATTCTTAATCATAATCCACTACAATATCCATCCAAAACACAATAATTCTATCCCAACAAGTCATAATCATACTGAAATTCATGGGAAATACATATGATATCATTTCTTTGATCCGTTTACAAAAATATCATGCTCCATACGTCAAGAACACAATATAACCATCATATTCAAATTTCCCCAACATCTGAATTTCGAAACTTGCTGGAAATGAATGAAACTTACCTCACTTTGTAGCTACTAACGAGAGGAGTTCAAAACCGAAGTCAGATTAAAGTTTGGATGGCTAAATCTTGTAAAATCATGAGTTAAAAATCAAAAGGATGAAAGCCCTTCTCTCTGAATTCTCTCGGTTGATATCTGCTGAATGAGGAGAAACGTGCATGCTAAATATATATCTTGCATGATTCAAGACACATGGCACATCCTTTAGTGTACACGGCTCTCGCTCGGGCGGTCAAAAGTTGCCGCCCGGGCGAGTCATTATCGTTCCTCGCCCATTCCAGCAGCCTCGCTCGGGCGGTCAAAAATGTCCGCCCGGGCGAGTGATTCTCGGCCTTCTTCTCCTAGACACTCTCGCTCGGGCGGTCAAAAACGTCCGCCCGGGCGAGTCACTTTCGCCCCATAGTTTACATATTAGAATTTCAAATCTTGGGCATTACATTTCTCCCCCTCTTAGACAAAAGTTCGTCCTCGAACTCGTACGAAAATAATCATGTAAGTATATACAACACATTATAATCAAAATTGAAATGAAGACTCACATCATATGAATAGCTCGGGATGTTTCTGTCTCATCTTAGACTCTGTCTCCCACGTTGCTTCCTCGATGCCATGACGACTCCACTGAACCTTCACAAGCGGAATAATCTTTGTTCTGAGCTTCTTTTCTTTCCGATCAAGAATTTGTATCGGTTGTTCAACATAGCTCAGTGTCTGATCTAACTCGGCTTCGTCAGGTTGAATGACATGAGAATCATCTGGTATATATTTGCGTAACATTGATACATGAAACACGTCATGTATTCCGGATAGAGAAGGAGGAAGAGCAAGTCGATAAGCTCGATCGCCAATCTTTTCAAGAATCTCGTAAGGACCAATGTATCGAGGAGAGAGCTTTCCGCGTTTGCTAAATCTTACAACGCCTCTGAAAGGAGAAATCTTCAAGAATACCCTATCTCCTGCCTCAAATACTAACGGTCTACGACGAATATTGGCGTACTAGGCTTGCCTATCCTGTGCTGTCTTCATCCTCTTCTGAATGATTTTCACTTTCTCATTCATGTCACGAATCATATCAGGCCCCAACTCTGGTACCTCAGAGATATCATCCCAGTACAATGGAGATCTGCACTTCTTTCCGTATAAAGCTTCGAACGGTGCCATCTCAATACTAGTCTGATAGCTGTTGTTGTATGAAAATTCACACAACGGCAATGAATCCTGCCAACTAGTACCAAAGTCTAGTACTACCGCTCTCAGCATATCCTCTAAAGTCTGGATAGTCCGTTCTGACTGTCCGTCTGTCTGAGGATGATAAGCAGTGCTCAGGTGTAAAGTCGTACCCAAAGCCTGCTGCAAACTGTGCCAGAAGTGAGAAGTGAATCGTGGATCACGATCTGATACGATAGACTTCGGCACTCCATGCAATCTAACTACCTCTCGTACATACAACTCTGCCATCTGATCTTGTCTATAAGTCATTCTGTACGGAATGAAACAAGCAGATTTAGTCAATCTGTCAATAATGACCCAAATCGCATCACAGCCTCTGGATGATCGAGGTAACTTCGTCACGAAATCCATGGACATGTGGTCCCATTTCCATTCAGGAATGGCTAGACTTTGAAGTAATCCTCCCGGCTTCTTTCTTTCAGCTTTCACCTGTTGGCAGTTCAAGCACTTAGACACATATTCTGTAATGTCTGACTTCATTTGCTTCCACCAGAACTGTGTCTTCAAGTCATTGTACATCTTCCTGCCACCAGGATGAATACTGAACCGACTGCAATGTGCTTCTGACAAGATCTGCTGTCTCAAATCTGCAATATCTGGCACTACAAGACGGTTATTCACGTACAACACATCGTCACGTACCTGATATTCTGACAGATGCCCTGATCTGACCATCTGAATCGATCTCTGCACATTCTGATCTGTTCTTTGTGCTTCTTTGATTCGCATGATCAAGTTTGGCTCCACTTGAATCGTAGCAAGTCGTAGTGGCTTACTATCCGTATCAAATTCTAATCCAGACATACAGCAATTCTCAACCAAATTGTTAACACCTATCGTCGATAAGGACAAGGAACATACCTTACGACTCAAAGCATCTGCTGCTGCATTTGACTTACCTGGATAATATTTGATTTCACAGTCAAAGTCTTTCAAGAGATCCAGCCATCTACGCTGCCTCATGTTCAATTCTGATTGAGAAAATAGATACTTCAGGCTCTTGTGATCTGAGAAGATCTCAAATTTCTCGCCATAGAGATAATGACGCCAAATCTTTAATGCAAACACGATAGCCGCCAATTCTAGATCATGAATGGGGTATCGTACTTCATGTGGTTTCAGTTGTCTCGAGACATATGCGATCACATGGCCTCGCTGCATAAGAACACATCCCAAACCTTTATGCGAAGCATCACAATATACAACAAAATTACCCGTACCTGAAGGTATTGTCAACACTGGAGCACTGGTCAGCCTTTTCTTCAACTCTTCAAAGCTAGACTCACATTCCTCTGACCAAACGAATGGTGCATTTTTCTGGGTCAATTGAGTTATTGGTTTGGCAATACTGGAGAAATCTTGAATAAATCTTCTGTAGTATCCTGCAAGACCCATGAAACTGCGTATTTCTGGTACTGAAGTTGGTCTCGGCCAACTGATCACAGCTTCAACTTTACTCGGATCTACAGAAATACCATCTCCAGATATAATATGTCCCAAAAAGACAACTCGGTTCAACCAAAACTCACACTTAGACAATTTAGCATACAGTCGCTCATTTCTCAACGTCTGCAAAACAATTCTGAGGTGCTCTGCATGCTCATTTCTGTTCTTCGAATACACCAAAATGTCATCGATGAAAACGATAACAAAGTCATCTAGATACCTCTGAAAAATCTTATTCATCAAACCCATAAATACCGCAGGAGCATTCGTCAGACCAAAAGGCATAACAATAAATTCGTAATGCCCATACCTGGTTCGAAATGCTGTCTTTGGTATGTCTATGTCTCGAACCCTGAGCTGATGATATCCCGAACGCAAATCAATCTTTGAATATACAGAGGATCCTTGCAACTGATCAAAGAGGTCATCAATCCTAGGCAAAGGATACTTATTCTTGATCATTGCCTTGTTCAGCTGTCTGTAATCGATACACAATCGCATCGATCCATCTTTCTTTCGTACAAAAAGTACCGGAGCACCCCAAGGAGATACACTGGGTCGGATATATCCCTTGGTCAGAAGATCTTCTACTTGTGCTTTCAATTCTTTCAGTTCAATGGGTGCCATCCTATATGGAGCTCTCGAGATAGGAACGGTACCTGGTACAAGATCAATACTAAAATCTACCTCTCGTACTGGAGGTAATCCTGGGATCTCATCTGGAAAGATATCTGCAAACTCTCGCACTACTGGTATATCTGCCAATGCCGGGCTTGACTTCTGCATATCTACAGCATAAACAAAGAAACCATCTGCTCCTCTTTGCAACAATTTGTTCATAGTCAGAGCCGAAATCAAGGGAATCCGAGATCTGGAACCCTTCCCGTAGAATTTCCACTCGTCTGTCATCTCGGGTCTGAATCTGACAATCTTATGGAAACAATCCACGGTGGCTCTGTACTTAGTTAGCATGTCAATACCAACTATACAATCAAAATCAGCTAAACCCAACACTATACAATCTAGGTCAAGCTCATGTCCCTCAAACTGTAAAATGCAGTGTGTAACCGTAGTTACAGATATCAATCCACTCCCTAATGGGGACGTAATAGATACAACATCCACTAGAGACTCAACAGGCAGTGAAAGCAACAATGCAAATCGTTCAGAAATGAAGGTGTGTGATGCACCGGTATCTATCAAAATATACGCAGGATAACCATAAAGAGAACAGTTACCTGCGATCACATCATCTGGGGCATCCTGTGCTTGCTCTTCAGTCAATGCAAACACTTGGGCCTGTTGCCTCGGAGGTTGACTCACCGTCTGACTACCTCGGCCTCTGGGTTGAGTCTGTGCTGGTGGAGGCTGAAAAGAATGAACTGATGACGCCTGTCTTTCCATCTGAGGTACTGAACCGGATGCTCTCCCACTCTGGAATTGCTGTGCACCCTTCTGTGGACAGACTTTGGCAAAATGCCCTGGTTGCCTACAAAGGTTGCATCGGCCCGTAACTCCCTGGCACTGTTCAGTCGCATGCCTACCTCCACAATTGTTGCAATACACACCGGTATACCGTGAACTTTGATCAAAACCACTCTGTCTTGATCCGCTAGAGCTGGATGAGCTACTCCCTGGTCTTTTAAACTGTTTCCCTTTGACTTTCAATTGATCATTCTTGCCGCTGCTACTACCGCCGCTTTCAAATCGAGGAGGAGGAATCTGGGCTGGAGGTAGTGGCGGTCTCGGACTCGGTGCCACAAACGGAGCACTCCTTTGCTTAAGCAATCCTGCCTCAGCTCCTTTCGCACGATTCAAAGCATCAGCAAAATTATCAGGCCTTCCAGTATTTACCAACGTAAAGATATCGGGATTTAGGCCATTGATAAATTGATCCGCCATGGCCTCGTCATTTCCTGAAACATGAGGTGCAAAACGAAGCAAAGAAGAGAATTTGGCAACGTACTCCTCAATGTTCAATGCTCCTTGTCTCAGATTGGCAAATTCCGCACCTTTATCTTTACGGTAGGAAATGGGAAAGAACCGCAAATAAAACTCCGTCTTAACTACCTTCCACGTGATTTCAGTACCACGTTGCTCTAGCGCTCTCTTCATGTTCATCCACCAATTCTTGGCTATATCCTGGAGTTGATGGCCAATAAGCTTTATTCTTTTCTCGTCACCATACTCCAAGGAGTCGAATAGCCTTTCAATGTCTTCCAGCCAACTTTCACAATCCACGGCCAGTTCTGTACCTTTCAAGGTTGGTGGTCGAAAGGATTGGAATCGTTTCAGTAGCGTCTCCATAGGTGTCGCAGTAACATCCATAGGATCTCCGGATGTACTCCCTTGTTCCGGCGCTGCGGGTCGTAGAGGTACGGCTGCTCTTCTAGGAGGCATATCAAATAAGTCAACAGATTAGTATACAAGATATACAACTGTTTCAGCCCTCCTCTAGTCAGTTACCTCTAATCTAGAATCAGTTCTGATTCAGTCTAAATCACATGCTGAAATCAATCATAAATCACACATATGTAATAAAGAAAGTCATAACATGCTAGCATATCATTAAGCAAGGAAGAAGACTCGATCTACCCCGCTCATTCTATCCTATCTCGGTCTACAGAACCTACTGCTCTGATACCACCTGTTGTGGGGACCCGGGCTCTAATTCTTTTTCTTGGGATTAAATGGATCGTCAATATAAAACGTGGGTCAATTTTTTTCGCTTTATACATTAACTCAAATGTAAATAAACAAGCATACATTCTTTATTAATTTACAACATAAGATACATGTCTTATTTTTATACAACTAGTATTTACTATCATATACAATCCAAAGATAGTCCAAGTCCAGTAAAAGAAAACACTAGTCCTCTGCTGCGCCCGAGATCACCACGCTATCCCGATCATCTCTGTCTAGACCCAGATCCTGCCCCACCTGTTGTTATGCACACATACAGACATAACAACAGCCGGAAAACCGGTGAGAACAAATCCCAGTATAAACATGTAAACATGCATATAAATATCTAAACATGAAACATGCTGATATGAATGTCATACATATAAAATCATGCAATGCGAATCTAATCATGTCTAGACTCGACTCGACTAGAACTCTAGGGATCCCGTTGTGAACAAGACGATCTATCACCTACCCTCCCAATCGGGGTGACGGTACGTCTCATTCCTAGACTTCGGCCTGATCTGTATCCACATCTACAAAGGGGCGGTGATCTTCCCCTAAGCTGGGATAGAACCGAACATCTAGAAGTCTGCCTGATCTCCAGACTGTCCTATCTTAATGCATGAATACAAAATCTGTAAACAAGCATAATCATTTGAATGCAATGCAACATGATCTGTAAACAAGGCATCGCAAGATTTGCATACAAGTTCTATAAACAAATCTATAAACAATCATACCCATATCAAGATATAAACAATAAAACTCGTATGTGGTTTTGGTTGGGAAACTCAAATGTGATCTCATTTGAGTCGTAATTCCCCAAACAAAACATGTACTATACCTTTCGTTGTAAAATCGTTGTCACAGTCGCCAATATGAATCTGAAATGGAAATGTGGATACGCACTCTATCAATTTCTAATCTAAAATAACACATATCCAAGTCACTATGTGATCTCAAGTCAAGTTGACGGCATAACGACATAATTCTTGATACCGGTCAATCCAATTCCCAATTGATATCAACACTATCATATTCTTAATCATAATCCACTACAATATCCATCCAAAACACAATAATTCTATCCCAACAAGTCATAATCATACTGAAATTCATGGGAAATACATATGATATCATTTCTTTGATCCGTTTACAAATCTATCATGCTCCATACGTCAAGAACACAATATAACCATCATATTCTAATTTCCCCAACATCTGAATTTCGAAACTTGCTGGAAATGAATGAAACTTACCTCACTTTGTAGCTACTAACGAGAGGAGTTCAAAACCGAAGTCAGATTAAAGTTTGGATGGCTAAATCTTGTAAAATCATGAGTTAAAAATCAAAAGGATGAAAGCCCTTCTCTCTGAATTCTCTCGGTTGATATCTGCTGAATGAGGAGAAACGTGCATGCTAAATATATATCTTGCATGATTCAAGACACATGGCACATCCTTTAGTGTACACGGCTCTCGCTCGGGCGGTCAAAAGTTGCCGCCCGGGCGAGTCATTATCGTTCCTCGCCCATTCCAGCAGCCTCGCTCGGGCGGTCAAAAATGTCCGCCCGGGCGAGTGATTCTCGGCCTTCTTCTCCTAGACACTCTCGCTCGGGCGGTCAAAAACGTCTGCCCGGGAGAGTCACTTTCGCCCCATAGTTTACATATTAGAATTTCAAATCTTGGGCATTACAGCTGCATGGTATGACTATGAGATATGGCAGATGGATGTGAAGACAGCCTTCTTTAATGGGGATATTAAGGAAGAAATTTACATGTCTCAACCTGAAGGGTTTACATCTATCGGAAGTGAGCATATGGTATGCAAACTTCAAAGATCTATTTATGGTCTTAAGCAGGCATCGAGGAGCTGGAACCTCAGATTCGATAGTACAATCAAATAGTTTGGTTTTACTAAGAATTTTGAGGAACCCTGTGTGTATAAGAAGGTCAGTGGGAGTGCTGTGACATTCCTTGTTCTTTATGTTGATGACATTCTACTCATTGGGAATGATGTAGGAATGTTGCAATCAACAAAGATATGGTTAGCAAGTAAGTTCTCAATGCAGGACTTGGGTGAAGAATCTTTTGTATTGGGAATACAGATCTATAGAGATAGATCAAGAATTTTGCTTGGTCTCACCCAGTCCACATACATTGATACCATCGTGAAGCGGTTCTCGATGGATGAGTCCAAGAGAGGACATCTACCAATGTGTCAGGGCGTGTCCCTATCCAAGTCTATGTCTCCCAAGACTGATGCAGAGATAGCGGCGATGACACGAATTCCGTATGCTTCGGCTATTGGTAGTATCATGTATGGGATGATATCTACACGTCCTGACGTGGCATTTGCACTAAGTGTAGTGAGTAGATATCAATCCAACCCTGGTCTTCCACACTGGAAAGCTGTGAAAGACATCCTCAAGTATTTGAGAAGGACCAATAAGTTGTTTTTGGTCTATGGGGGTGGAGAACTAAAATTGGAAGGCTATACCGACTCTAGCTTCCAAAGCGATATTGATGACTCGAAGTCAACCTCCGGATTCATATTCATGCTCAATGGTGGTGCTGTCTCTTGGAAGAGTTCCAAGCAAGACAGTACTGCGGATTCCACCACTGAGGCAGAATACATTGCTGCATCGGCTGCAGCAAAGGAGGCTGTTTGGATTAGGAATTTCGTCCAAGAGTTGGGCGTCATTCCAAATGGAGTTGCTCCTATCCCGGTGATGTGCGACAACACGGGAGCCATAGCTCAGGCGAAGGAGCCAAGGTCTCATCAGAAGTCCAAACACGTATTGAGAAAGTACCACATCCTCAGAGAGATCGTGGAAAGAGGAGATGTCGTGATTGACAAAGTCGGCTCCGCAGATAATGTTGCTGATCCACTAACTAAGCCTTTACAAGGACCATCATTCGAGAAGCATCGCGAATCAATGGGTCTAAAGAATATAGGTAGTTGGCTCTAGTGCAAGTGGGAGATTGTTAGAGTAGGTGCACGTCGAGCCAAATGTTGGCCGACTGTTCACGATGAAACTCTTTGTATAAACGATCTTTATTTTAATAATATTTGAATTTATTAATTTGGCGCATCTTTATCTTTATACCCATGCTAGTTGCATAGATAAAGTCCTTGAATATACAAATAGTAGAAAGAATATGAGATGCTCATATGATGAGTATCATGAAACTCATATTTGGAATACTGTATATTCTGAACCATTCCTAGTCGATTCAGCCGCCACTAAGAAGGATAAAGGTCGCTCGAGTTAAAGACTAGTATCTGCGATGTGAGTACCATGTTTCATTGGTAGGGGACATTGTGATGTCCGAGCATGCAGATAGGTGCTCCTGGTAGAGTGCACTGAACAACCCTCCATAAAAGGACTTTCCAAGTGGTTCTCACTTATCGAGTGGAAAAGTCCTGGTTTATGGTTGTACAGAATTAGTCCTTATGACCCGGGACAACATTGAGACTCTATGTGCTAGCGTTTCACTTTGACTTGTTTACCGACTCTTATGGGGTCATTAGGTGGCAAGGTTGGGTGTTACGGCGAAACATATAGGAGTCGATGCATTGTAGTCGGGGATTCACCGCTTACCTACGGGTATGGATATCCTATGTGTTTTTCATGTATGTGTGGGTTGAAATCTATTATCAGAGTATGGTGGTAATTATGAAAGGGGTTTCATAGATTACACCATCGATGCAACCACAGTATGACACATAGTATCGATTCATTGACAACTCTCGATAAACCAATAGTTGTCGAATCGGTCGGGATAAGTAAGAATGGAGCAATTGGGGTATGCTCGAATAAGGATGGAGCAATTGGGGAATGCTCTATGCTGCTAGGCGTTTAACGTGATTGGTTGGGTACTATCAGACTTGAGTTCTGACGTTCTTACTATCAGGGAGTTGATAAGTAAGAATGGAGCAATTGGGGTATGCTCGAATAAGGACATGTTTAGTCCGAATCACATAGAGATGTGAACCCACAGCTAGTTGTATCAATAAACCATTGAGGGCCACACAAGTACTTGCTTTGTAAATCCCGATGAGAAGTAAAATAGTTCAATGTGTTGAACAGCTTATAAATGTGTTTATAAGCGTTAAGAAAAATAGAAGTATGACTTCTAAGAGAGAAATATAAATTTTAATTTATGAAAGTGTTCCTAAGATTAAAATTTGGCCAAGTAAATAATGTAGTTGAAAATTGTGATTTTCATAAACATTATTGGAGACTAAATTAAATTAATTCAAGTGTTGAATTAATTAAACACTAGTGGACCTAGTAGAGTCCAAATAATTAAAAATAATTCAAGTGTTGAATTAATAATATTGAGTCTAGTAGAGGTCAATTAAAATAATTATTTAACTAGTGGGACTTGAATAAATTCAAGTAATATTTAATTAATCTCAAAATGTTTGAGATAATTTAAATTTAGTCTATGGTTTTTAATGTGTTAAAAACCATATTATATATGTGAGACATGCTAGGGTTTGCATGCTTGGGAGGTGAAAAGGTTGTGAATACTTTTTATTAAAAATTCAAAAGCATGCAACTTTTGAGAGACAACTTTACACAACAACCTAGGCTAGTCTCCCACACTCCTCACTCTCACTTTGGCCGAAATCTAAGGGGAATTTTCTCTCCCATTTTTCTTCCTTTTGTTCTTCATTTTTGGAGATACAAAATCATTCTCTTTGAAAAATCCTCAAGTTTTTCTAGTGCAAAACTTGAGGGGGCTTGCATAGCTTGTGGTGGGCTTGATTTAGGAGCAAGGAGGAGGTGCTTGTAGACTTGTCTTCCATAAGAAGAGCTTAGTTGCTAGTCAACTAAGTTGGAGCCAACATCAACTTTTAAAGTTGATAGGTAAATCTCTAAACATCCTATGTTTGATGTTGTTTTGTAAATATTATGCAAAAACAAGGGTGGCCGAAAATTATAGTGTATAAAATAAATTTTTGACTTCCGTTGCGCTTCCGGCCACCGTAACCGGTACGCTTTCAAGTGGTATCCGAGCTATGGTTACGGTTTTTGTGTAATATTTGCATAATATTATGTTGAGATCGATTTCTAACCGCTTGAGAATTTTTGTGCATAGAATATGCAAGGGCCGAAAATATTTGAAAAAAAAAAAAAAAAAAAAAACCATTTTTCGGGGGCTGCCCGAATTTTTTGGGCAGCCGAGGGGCAGCCCAAATGCAGTTTTTAAAATAAAAAAAAAAAAATTTTTGTTGTGGCCAGAATCCGGCGACGGAGCTCCGGCGACGGCGATGACGGCTAGGGTTTCCAAAAGTGTTTTGGAGAATCTTAGTGTCATGGGCCTTGAGATGTTGGGCCATTAGATGGTCAACATATTTTGTGAAATTTAAATGGGCCTAAGTATTTTTTTTGAAAAATGAGTTTTGGGCCCTTAAGTTTAAATTTACAATTGTTGCACATATTTTCTCATAAAATAAATAATTGAAGTAAGACTTTAATTATTTATAGTAAATGGTGATCCTTGCAGACTTGGCAACGAAAGGACGTAAGTTTCTTCCATTTCCAGCATGTTTTGAAATTCATATGTTGGAGAAGTTATGATTTGTTTGGGTCCGGATTATTGATCCTTGCAGCATTGGCAACGAAAGGACGTAAGTTTCTTCCATTTCCAGCATGTTTCGAAATTCATATGTTGGAGAAGTTATGATTTGTTTGAAGATATGTGTTCTTGATATCTTGAGCTTGATATAGTTGCTATCGAATCGATTTACGGACATCGTATGCCATTATTTCGAATTCCAGCCTATATGTGTATGATGGGTACCGATTTTGAAGGGATAATGAGATTATTGTGATGTTAATGAGATTATGATATTGTTATATGTTGAGATTGAGTTACCGGTATCAAAGAAATACGCCGTTATGTCGTCGATTGTTATCGAGATGGAGTATTGACTTGTACAAGATTTTGATATGAGTTATATCTTGATAGAATGCATTGTTTTATTGTCATTTCAGATTAGTTTTGACAGAGTGACATTCCGACTTCGAGACTTCGACCGACGATTCGACAAGAAAGGTATAATTCATGTGGTCACGGGATTGCACAACTCGATTCAGATTTGATACGAGTTTCCCTAAATCACATACTAGATTGTTATTACATTGATGATGTAATGTCTTGTTATTGATTTATATTCGAGTCCTGAGATAGGAGATATTGGCAGATTTGCCAAAACTAGACGTTTCGGTGTATCGACGCATAGGAGCAGATTTGCTATATGTGTAGACCCTCGATACAGAGTTGACCGAAGTCTAGGAATAAGACATACCGTTGCCCCGAGTGGTTGGGTAGGTAACAGACCGTCTTATTCACACCGGGATCCCTAGATTAGAAAAGAGTCGAGTCAAGATTTAAATGTGAATACAGATTTGTATTCTTCTACATGTTTAGATTTACATTCATGTTACTTGATATATGCTATGCATTTGTATATGATTATTACATTGCATGCATCCATGTTTTATACTGGGATATGTTCTCACCGGAGTTATCCGGCTGTTGTCGTGTCTGTATGTGTGCATGGCAACAGGTGGGGCAGGATCTGGGTCTCGAGCTAGATGAGAGATGGATGATAGCGTGGAGATCTCGGGCATTGCAGATTACTAGTGTTTTATTGTGAAACTTGTACTACTCATGTTTGTAGTTGATATTTAAACACTAGTGTATGGTTGTATTAAACAGACTGGTATGTATCTTATGTCGTTTAGTTAATATATAGATTTGTTATGCTCTAGTTATACATTTGAATTAATGTTAAAAGCAAATTTTTGACCCACATTTTCGAACAAAGATCCAATTAAATCCCAAAAGAATTGAGTTAGAGCCCGGGTCCCCACAGTATAGTTTGAAGGTGTTCTATTGGTTGTAAGTGGAATTTCATCCTTTTGCTCACATGATGTTATATGTATTGTGTTTTAAAGATTTTAAAGTGATATTCCCTTCAATTGATTCATTGTTATGTATTGATTTCATTGATTATCTATTGGAGGCATTGTATGTCTCACTATTGTTAAAAAGGGAATACAAAAGATAGAGATTGCGAAACGACGGCTTTAAATGCTATTCAGAGTTCAAATGTTTTATTGGATTGATTTATCATAGTCAGAGCATTGCATGCAATTAGATGATCATCGACAATAGGCTTTTATCCCTCACAGTTATCGGTATTTATATCGATGGGATATTTGCAACCACAGACAGAGATACTATTGATATCAATCCAACCAGAGAAAAGAGAATACCATCTTATTGCCATCTTATTGATATGCTATTGCTACAGTTATTGCTACAGTATTCATGTTTCAGAGTTGATGGTATTTATGATTTCAATGTCATGTTTTACAGAGTATATTGTATCATTGCTATGTTAGAGTTCCACTTGCTGAGATTTATTCTCATTTCAGTTATTTTCATGTGATGCAGATAAGAGTGACCGACCAGGACAGTGATCGTGGATGGGAGTCATATGCATACACCGTTGGAAGGAAGATTGTTTTGTATCATTTTGGGACATGATCATAAGAATGATTGTTTTGTATTTTGTATGTCATTTGAATGATCATGTGATTATTTGGTAAACATTTTTAAGAAATGTATTTTGAAACTCCTTCCATATTTTAAAAGAAAATTTTATTTCCGCTGCGTATTTTTAATGTTACGGGTCAGGGTGTCACATTTCATGTGATGCAGATCAGAGTAGCGGTCCGGGACGTTGACTGTGGACAGGGGGTCATATGCAAACACCGTTGGAAGGAAGATTTTGGCTTGATCATAGGAATGATGTTTTGTATTTTGTTATGTCATTCGAATGATCATGTATTGTTATTTTGTAAAAATGTTTAAAGAAATGTATTTTGAAACTCCTTCCATATTTTAAAGAAAATTTTAAATTCCGCTGTATTTTTATCGTTACGGGTCAGGGTGTCACATTTAGTGGTATCAGAGCGGTGTTCTTCGGACCAATGCATATGACTTCGTCTACTTTCAACTGTCTGGGTATGTTTTCTTTGCATCTATTTATTCATTGTTATCTATTGATTGGTGTCTTGTGAGCAATTGTAGAGTATGCCACCTAAGAGGAAAGCAATAGAGGGTGAGGATAGTTCTTGCTCTAGAGTTGTCGATGAGTTCGGCAAGTTGCTTAAGGAGCAGGCCAAGGTCCATAGCGACCAGATTCAGCAGCTGCTTCGATTGCAAGGAACAGGACAGGGTAGAGGCCAAGGTAGAGTTCCAGTTGCTCAGGCTGTTGGCACTGATGCCGTCTTTTCTGCTTTCAAGAGGATGGATCCACCGGAATTCGCAGGTAGCACCGATCCTTTAGTTGCTGTCGAGTGGGTCAAGGCTTTAGAGGCGATCTTCGATCATCTCCAGTACGAGGACAAAGACAGGATCAGTTGTGCAGTTTTCATGTTGGTTAAGGCTGCCCGCATTTGGTGGAATGCGACGAAGGTTGGTGTGACTGTTTCGACATTGAAGTGGTCAGAGTTCACAGACTTGTTCTATGACAAGTATTTCCCCGACGCACTTCGAGCGAGGAAGGTTACGGAGTTCTTGGAGCTTCGACAGGGGAGCTTGGATGTCGGTGAGTATATTCTCAAGTTTGAGGAGGGTTGCTTGTTTGCTCCTTACATTGCTTCCAATGATAAAGAAAAAGGCGCTCATTTCATTCGAGGCCTTAGATCTGAGATTCGTCGTGATATCAACATGTCCAAGGCTGTTACTTTCAAGGAGATCGTGTCCAAAGCTTTGATGGCCGAGCAGGACGAGAAGGACATTGCCCGGTGTGGGGACCCGGGCTCTAATCTTTTTCTTGGGATTAAATGGATTGTTATTAAAAACGTGGGTCAAATTTTTTCTTTTTAACATTCAATCAAATGTTACTAACTAGGCATAAAACATGTCCCTATTTTATTACATCAGCATAATATACAAACATAGGATACAACATTTCTTGTTTTAATCCATCCTCTATCAACTAGTAGTGAAATACAGTACAAGATAAAAGTAATTCTACTAGTCCATCTGCTAGGCCCATGATCACCACGCTATGTCCATCGCTCATCTCTGTCGTGACCCAGATCCTGCCCCACCTGTTGTTATGCACACATACAGACATAACAACAGCCGGAAAACCGGTGAGAACAAATCCCAGTATAAACATATATACATGCAATACAACAATCTAAAACATGAAACATGCTAATATGAATGTCATTCATATATAATCATGCAATGCGAGCCTAATCATGTCTAGATGCGACTCGACTAAAACTCTAGGGATCCCGTTGTGAATAAGACGTCACTGGCTGTCACCTACCCTACCAATCGAGGTGCTGTACGTCTTATTCCTAGACTTCGGCCTGATCTGTATCCGCGTCTACAATAGGGGCGATGATCTTCCCCTAAGCTGAGATATCGCCAAACATCTAGTAGTCTGCCTGATCTCCAGACTGCCCTATCTTAATGCATGAATACAAAATCTGTAAACAAGCATAATGCAATGCTACACGATCTGTAAACAAAGCATAGCAAGATCTGCATACAAGTTCTATAAACCAATCTATAACAATCATAATCATATCAAGGTATGAACAATAAAACAAGTATGTGATTTTGATTGGGAAACTCAAATGTGATCTCATTTGAGTCGTGATTCCCCAAACAAAACATGTACTATACCTTTCGTCGTAGAATCGCTGTCACGGTCGCCAATACGAATATCACCTTGTAGCTTGGAGTGAGAGGAGTCCAAATCTATACTTAGATTTTAGTTTGGATAAGAAAATCTTGCACTAATTAACTTTGAATTGAAAGAACCTTTCTTCTCCCTTGAATCTCTCTCTCTCTCGATTTTGCTTCTGAAATGGCAAGGAATAGAGACAACTCTATATATATCTTGCATGGTTGAGGACAAATGGCTTGTTCTTTGATGTACACGTTTCGCGCATATGCGCGACATCACCCGCGCATATGCGCGAGACCTACTGGTCTCGGCCATGCAGAATTTAACACTTCGCGCATATGCGCCACTTTTCTCGCGCATATGCGCCATTGTTACTGGAGGTGTCGCGCATATGTGCCGCTTCTTTCCGCGCATATGCGCCAATGCTACTGTAAATGTCGCGCTTATGCGCCACTCTTTCCGCGCATATGCGCCAACTGTTCTGTCCAAATTTTTAAGGTTTTCTCCTCTTGTCCATGTATTTCTTATTCTCATCTCACTAAACACTTCTCATTATATATATATACATACTCATATATATTCCGAGTATTATGTCGATGAGAACTATTAATCTCGAGCCTTACATTTCTCCCCCTCTAAGAAATGATTTCGTCCTCGAAATCGTAGAAAATTACCAAACATACATGGCAAGTAATATAATCAATACTAAAAATTTACTTACATCATGTAAATAATTCAGGATGTTTCTGTCGCATATTCGCTTCTGTTTCCCAAGTCGCTTCTTCGATGCCATGACGACTCCATTGGACTTTTACTAACGGAATAGTCTTTGTCCTGAGCTTCTTTTCTTTCCGATCAAGAATTTGGATAGGTTGCTCGACATAGCTCAAGGTCTGATCAAGCTCAGCTTCGTCAGGCTGAATGACATGAGAAATATCTGGCATATATCTTCGCAACATTGATACATGAAAGACATCATGTATCCCGAATAGAGAAGGAGGAAGTGCAAGTCGATAAGATCGATCGCCAATCTTTTCAAGAATCTCGTAAGGACCAATGTATCGAGGAGATAATTTCCCGCGTTTGCCCAATCGAACAACGCCTCTGAACGGAGAAATTTTCAAGAATACTCTATCTCCCGCCTCAAATACTAACGGTCTACGTCTGATATTGGCATACTTTGCTTGTCGATCTTGTGCTGTCTTCATCCTCTTCTGAATGAGTTTCACCTTCTCTGTCATGTCACGAATCATATCTGGCCCAAGTTCTGGTACTTCTGAAACGTCATCCCAGTATAGCGGAGATCTGCACTTCTTGCCATACAAAGCTTCAAACGGTGCCATTTCGATACTCGTCTGATAGCTATTATTGTAAGAGAATTCGCAAAGAGGTAAGGAATCTTGCCAACCAATGCCAAAATCTAGCACGACGGCTCTCAACATATCCTCTAATGTCTGGATAGTCCGTTCTGACTGTCCGTCTGTCTGAGGATGGTAAGCAGTACTCAGGTGTAATGTCGTACCTAAGGCCTGCTGTAGACTGTGCCAGAAGTGTGAAGTGAATTGTGGATCACGATCTGATACGATAGACTTCGGCACTCCATGCAATCTGACTACCTCTCGAATATATATCTCCGCCATCTGATCGTGTCTGTAAGTCATTCGGTACGGGATGAAACAAGCAGATTTGGTCAGTCTGTCAATAATGACCCAAATCGCATCACAGCCTCTGGATGATCTAGGTAACTTCGTCACAAAATCCATGGAAATGTGGTCCCATTTCCATTCTGGAATAGATAAACTCTGAAGCAATCCACCAGGCTTCTTCCTCTCAGCTTTCACCTGTTGGCAGTTCAAACACTTAGACACAAATTCGGCAATGTCTGACTTCATTTGTTTCCACCAGAACTGTGTCTTCAAGTCATTGTACATCTTCCTGCTACCAGGATGAACGTTGAACCGACTACAATGTGCCTCTGTCAGAATCTGCTGTCTCAAATCTGCAACATCTGGCACAACTAGACGGTTATTCACGTACAACACATGATCTCGTACTTGATATTCTGATACATGCCCTGATCTGACCATTTGGATTGATTTCTGCACATTCTGATCGGTTCTTTGTGCTTCCTTGATCCTCATAATCAAATTGGGCTCAACTTGGATCGTAAAAAGTCGCAGTGGCTTACTATCTGTATCAAATTCTAATCCTGATGTACAGCAATTTTCAACTAACTTGTTAACACCTATCGTCGATAAGGACAAGGAACATACCTTACGACTCAAGGCATCTGCTGCTGCATTTGACTTCCCTGGATAATATTTGATTTCACAGTCAAAGTCTTTCAGAAGATCTAGCCATCTACGCTGCCTCATATTCAGTTCTGATTGAGAGAATAGGTACTTTAGACTCTTGTGATCGGAAAATATCTCAAATTTTTCGCCGTAGAGATAATGACGCCAAATCTTTAATGCAAATACGATAGCCGCCAATTCCAGATCATGAATGGGGTATCGGATCTCGTGTGGCTTCAATTGTCTCGAGGCGTATGCGATCACATGGCCTCGCTGCATAAGAACGCATCCCAAACCTCTATGAGAAGCATCACAATATACAACGAAATCACCCGTACCTGAAGGTATCGTCAGTACTGGAGCACTGGTCAGCCTTTTCTTCAACTCTAGAAAGCTAGACTCGCACTCCTCTGACCAAACATATGGTGCATTCTTTTGCGTCAATTGAGTTATTGGTTTTGCAATACTGGAGAAGTCCTTGATAAATCTTCTGTAGTATCCGGCTAAGCCCATGAAACTGCGTATTTCTGGTACAGAAGTCGGCCTCGACCAACTGATCACAGCTTCAACTTTACTCGGATCTACAGAAATACCATCTCCAGATATAATGTGTCCCAAAAAGACAACTCGATTCAACCAAAACTCACACTTTGACAACTTTGCATACAGTCGCTCGTTTCTCAGCGTCTGCAAAACAATTCTGAGATGCTCTGCATGCTCATTTCTGTTCTTTGAATACACCAAAATATCATCGATGAAAACAATGACAAATTCATCCAGATATTTCTGAAACACTTGGTTCATCAAGCCCATAAATACCGCAGGAGCATTGGTTAAACCAAAAGGCATGACAATAAATTCGTAATGTCCATACCTGGTTCGAAATGCTGTCTTCGGTATATCTACATCTCGAACTCTGAGCTGATGATACCTAGAACGTAAATCAATCTTCGAATAGACCGAAGATCCCTGCAACTGATCGAATAGATCATCAATTCTAGGCAAAGGATATTTATTCTTGATCGTTGCCTTGTTCAGCTGCCGGTAGTCTATACACAATCGCATCGAACCGTCTTTCTTCCGCACAAACAGCACCGGAGCGCCCCAAGGAGATACACTAGGTCTGATATATCCCTTGGTTAGAAGATCTTCTAATTGTGCTTTCAATTCTTTTAGTTCAATAGGTGCCATCCTATACGGAGCTCTCGAAATAGGAACGGTACCTGGTGTAAGATCAATACTGAAATCTACCTCACGAACCGGAGGTAATCCTGGGATTTCATCTGAAAAAATATCTGGAAATTCCCGCACTACTGGTATATTTGCCAATGTCGGGCTCGACTTCTGCATGTCTACAGCATAAATAAAGAAACCATCTGCTCCTTTCTGTAACAATCTGTTCATAGTAAGAGCCGAAATCAAGGGAATCCGAGATCTGGAACCCTTCCCGTAGAATTTCCACTCGTCTGTCATCTCGGGTCTGAATCTTACAATCTTATGGAAATAATCTACAGTGGCTCTGTACTTCGTTAGCATATCAATACCGACTATACAATCAAAATCATCTAGACCCAACACTATACAATCTAGGTCAATCTCATGCCCCTCAAACTGTAGAATGCAATGTTTCACCGTAGTTACAGATATCAATCCACTTCCCAACGGAGAATTTATAGACACAACATCTAGCAAAGACTCAACAGGCAAAGAATGCAACAATGCAAATCGCTCTGAAATGAATGTATGCGATGCACCTGTATCTATCAAGATATAAGCAGGATAACCATAAAGAGAGCAGTTACCTGCTATAACATCATCTGGTGCATCTTGTGCTTGCTCTTCGGTTAATGCAAACACTTGGGCCTGTTGTCTCGGAGGTTGAGTCACAGTCTGACTACCTCGGCCTCTGGATTGAGTCTGTGCCGGTGGAGGCTGAAAAGAGTGAACCGATGATGCCTGCCGCTCAAACTGAGGTACTGAACCGGATGCTCTTCCACTCTGGCCTTGCTGTACACCTTTCTGTGGACAGACTTTGGCAAAATGCCCCGGTTGTCTACAAAAGTTACATCGGCCTGTAACTCCCTGGCACTGTTCAGTTGCATGCCTACCTCCACAAGAATTGCAGTAGACACCTGAAGTTCTTGAACTTTGATCAAAACCAGTCTGTCTTGATCCGATGGAGCTGGACGAACTGCTCCCAGGTCGCTTAAACTGTTTCCCCTTCGCCTTCAGCTGTTCTTTGCGTCCACTACTACTACCACCGCTTTCGAATCGAGGAGGAGGAACTTGGGATGGAGGTAGTGGCGGTCTCGGACTCGGTGCCACAAACGGAGCACTCCTTTGCCTAAGCAATCCTGCCTCAGCTCCTTTCGCACGATTCAAAGCATCAGCAAAATTATCAGGCCTTCCAGTATTTACCAAGGTAAAGATGTCCGGGTTCAAGCCATTTATGAATTGATCTGCCATGGCCTCATCATTTCCTGAAACATGAGGTGCAAAACGAAGCAAAGAAGAGAATTTGGCAACGTACTCCTCAATGTTCAATGGCCCTTGCCTCAGGTTTACAAATTCAGCGCCTTTATCCTTGCGATAAGAGATGGGAAAAAACGCTGATAGAATTCCGTCTTGAATCCCTTCCAAGTAATCTCGGTACCCCGCTGCTCTAAAGCTCTCTTAATGTTCAACCACCAATTCTTGGCTATATCTTGCAATTGATGGCCAATTAGCTTTATTCTCTTCTCGTCACTGTACCCCAAAGAGTCGAATAGCATTTCAATATCCTCAAGCCAGCTTTCGCACTCGATGGCATTCTCGGTACCTTTTAATGTGGGAGGTCGAAAGGATTGGAATCGCTTCAGCAACGTCTCCATAGGGGTTGCCGTAACATCCATAGGATCTCCGGATGTGCTCCCCTGTTCTGGCGCTGCTGGTCGTAGAGGTACTGCTGCTCTTCTAGGAGGCATATCTAATACTCCAAAGGATTAGTATACAATATATACAACTGTCTCAGCCATCCTCTAGTCAGTTACCTCTGATCTAGAATCAGTTCTGATTCAGTTTATCACATGCTGAAAGAAATCAAACACAACAACATGTAATAGGAAAGCAATAATCATGCTAGCACATCATAAGCAAGGAAGAAGACTCGATCTACCCCGCTCATTCTATCCTATCTCAGTCTAAAGGAACTCTCTGCTCTGATACCACCTGTTGTGGGGACCCGGGCTCTAATCTTTTTCTTGGGATTAAATGGATTGTTATTAAAAACGTGGGTCAAATTTTTGCTTTTTAACATTCAATCAAATGTTACTAACTAGGCATAAAACATAATTTTCGATACCGGTCAATCAAATTCTCAACACATATCAACACATTATCAATCTAAACTCATCAACTCATAATCATCATCCTAAACATGTCATAGTATTCAAAATCTGCATATTTAGCTCTAAACATGCTATAAAAATCGTAACAATTGCATATGACCTCCGTTCTTCGATCCGGTTACGAATATATTATCTTCATACTCACAAGAACATATCCTAGAGTTCAAATCTTAATTCTCCTAACAACAATATCTCAAATCATGTTGAAAGTGAACAATACTTACATCACCTTGTAGCTTGGAGTGAGAGGAGTCCAAATCTATACTTAGATTTTAGTTTGGATAAGAAAATCTTGCACTAATTAACTTTGAATTGAAAGAACCTTTCTTCTCCCTTGAATCTCTCTCTCTCTCGATTTTGCTTCTGAAATGGCAAGGAATAGAGACAACTCTATATATATCTTGCATGGTTGAGGACAAATGGCTTGTTCTTTGATGTACACGTCTCGCGCATATGCGCGACATCACCCGCGCATATGCGCGAGACCTACTGGTCTCGGCCATGCAGAATTTAACACTTCGCACATATGCGCCACTTTTCTCGCGCATATGCGCCATTGTTACTGGAGGTGTCGCGCATATGCGCCGCTTCTTTCCGCGCATATGCGCCAATGCTACTATAGATGTCGCGCATATGCGCCACTCTTTCCGCGCATATGCGCCAACTGTTCTGTCCAAATTTTTAAGGTTTTCTCCTCTTGTCCATGTATTTCTTATTCTCATCTCACTAAACACTCCTCATTATATATATATACATACTCATATATATTCCGAGTATTATGTCGATGAGAACTATTAATCTCGAGCCTTACATACTTCCTGAGCATCGATACGTGAAAAACATTGTGAACTCTATCAAGATCTGGCGGTAGGGCTAATTTGTAGGCTCTGTCACCAACTCTGTCCAAGATCTCAAAAGGACCAATGAATCTCGGACTCAACTTACCCTTCTTGCCAAATCTCATCACACCCTTGAGAGGTGCTATCTTCAAAAACACGTGATCGCCAACCTCGAACTGCAAAGGTCTACGACGAACATCTGCATAGCTCTTCTGTCTCGACTGAGCAGTCTTCATCCGCTCTCTGATCACAGCAACAACATCGGCCGTCTGCTGGACCAACTCTGGTCCCAACATCTTCCTCTCTCCAACCTCATCCCAATACAAAGGCGATCTGCACTTCCTGCCATAAAGTGCCTCATACGGTGCCATCCCAATCGTCGCCTGGTAGCTATTGTTGTACGTGAACTCCACAAGTGGCAATTTAGAATCCCAGCTACCAGAATAGTCAATAGTACAAGCTCTGAGCAAGTCCTCTAAAATCTGAATGACTCTCTCTGACTGACCGTCGCTCTGAGGGTGATAAGCTGTACTGAACGCTAACCGTGAACCCATAGCTCTGTGAAGACTCTTCCAAAACTCGGAGGTAAATCTAGGATCACGATCAGACACGATCGACACTGGGACACCATGAAGTCTAACAATCTCTGCAATATAATCCTCGGCATACTGATTCATAGAGTACGTCGTCTTGACTGGGAGAAAGTGCGCTGACTTGGTTAACCGATCAACAATGACCCAAATGGAATTATAACCTTTCTGCACTCTAGGAAGACCAGTCACGAAATCCATCGTAATGTGCTCCCACTTCCACTGAGGATTCGGCAAAGATAGCAATGTCCCAGCAGGTCTCTGATGCTCAATCTTCACCTGCTTGAAAGCGGACCGGTTACGGAGGCCGGAAACGCAACGGAAGCGAAAAATTAAATTTTAAGAGCAAAATTTCGGCCCCCACAAGAACATTGTGCAATATTTACAAAAATTAAACCATACATAGGAGGTTTAAGAAGATATACCTATCAACTTAAAGAAGTTGATGAATGGCACCAACTTGATTGTAGAACAACCAAGCTCTTGAAAGGAATGAAGAGTCTACAAGCTTCCCTTCTTGCTCCTAAATGAAGCCCACCACTTAGCAAGGCAAATCCCCTCAAAAATTGCACTAGAAAATTTTTGAGGATTTTTCAAAGAGAAATTTGTCTCCAAAAATGAAGAACAAAACTTGAGAGAAAAATGAGAGAAAAATTGGTAGAAGATTTCGGCCAAGTGAGTGTATGAGTGAGTGGGAGACTAGCCTAGGTAGTTGTGAAAGTTGTCTCTCAAAAGTTGCATGTCTTTGGAATTTTTTATTAAAAAGTAATCAACAACCTTTCACCTCCCAAGCATGCAAACCCTAGCATGTCTCACATATATTATATGGTTTTTTAACACATTAAAAACCATAGACTAAATTTTATTATCTCAAACACATTTGAGATTAATTAAATATTACTTGATTTTACTCAAGTCCCACTAGTTAAATAATTATTTAAATTGAGCTCTACTAGACTCAATATTATTTAATTAATTCAACACTTGAATTAATTTAATTATTTAGACTCTACTAGGTCCACTAGTGTTTAATTAATTCAACACTTGAATTAATTTAATTTAGTCTCCAATAATGTTCATGAAAATCACAATTTTCAACTACATTATTTACTTGGCCAATTTTAATCTTAGGAACACTTCCATAAATTAAAATTTATATTTCTCTCTTAGAAGTCATACTTCTATTTTTCTTAACGCTTATAAACACATTTATAAGCCGTTCAACACATTGAACTATTTTACTTCTCTTCGGGATTTACTAAGCAAGTACTTGTGTGGCCCTCAATGGTTCATTGATACAACTAGCCGTGGGTTCACATCTCAATGTGATTCGGACTAAACATGTCCTTATTCGAGCATACCCCAATTGCTCCATTCTTACTTATCAACTCCTTGATAGTAAGAACGTCAGAACTCAAGTCTGATAGTACCCAACCAATCACGTTAAACGTCTAGCAGCATCGCTTACGTGATTCCCTAGGTATCACATGATAGTGCCTGCAAGAACCATTCAATTATGGTTAGCGTACAGTACGGTCCCTTCAACTCATATATCCCGACCGATTCGACCACTATTGGTCTATCGAGAGTTGTCAATGAATCGATACTATGTGTCATGTTGTGGTTGCATCGATGGTGTAATCTATGAAACCCCTTTCATAATTACCACCATACTCTGATCAGAGATTTCAACCCACATATACATGAAAAACACATAGGATATCCATACCCGTAGGTAAGCGGTGAATCCCCGACTACAATGCATCGACTCCTATATGTTTCGCCGTAACACCCAACCTTGCCACCTAATGACCCCATAAGAGTCGGTAAACAAGTCAAAGTGAAACGCTAGCACATAGAGTCTCAATGTTGTCCCGGGTCATAATGACTAATTCTGTACAACCATAAACCAGGACTTTTCCACTCGATAAGTGAGAACCACTTGGAAAGTCCTTTTATGGAGGGTTGTTCAGTGCACTCTACAAGGAGCACCTATCTGCATGCTCGGACATCACAATGTCCCCTACCAATGAAACATGGTACTCACATCGCAGATACTAGTCTCTAACTCGAGCGGCCTTTATCCTTCTTAGTGGCGGCTGAATCGACTAGGAACGGTTTAGAATATACAGTATTCCAAATATGAGTTTCATGATACTCATCATATGAGCATCTCATATTCTTTCTACTATTTGTATATTCAAGGACTTTATCTATGCAACTAGCATGGGTATAAAGATAAAGATGCGCCAAATTAATAAATTGAAATATTATTAAAATAAAGATCGTTTATACAAAGAGTTTCATTGTGAACAGTCGGCCAACACTTGGCTCGACGTGCACCTACTCTAACAATCTCCCACTTGCACTAGAGCCAACTACCTATATACTTTAGACCCATTGATTCGCGATGCTTCTCGAACGATGGTCCTGGTAAAGGCTTAGTTAGTGGATCAGCAACATTATCTGCGGAGCCGACTTTGTCAATCACGACATCTCCTCTTTCCACGATCTCTCTGAGGATGTGGTACTTTCTCAATACGTGTTTGGACTTCGGATGAGACCTTGGCTCCTTCGCCTGAGCTATGGCTCCCGTGTTGTCGCACATCACCGGGATAGGAGCAACTCCATTTGGAATGACGCCCAACTCTTGGACGAAATTCCTAATCCAAACAGCCTCCTTTGCTGCAGCCGATGCAGCAATGTATTCTGCCTCAGTGGTGGAATCCGCAGTACTGTCTTGCTTGGAACTCTTCCAAGAGACAGCACCACCATTGAGCATGAATATGAATCCGGAGGTTGACTTCGAGTCATCAATATCGCTTTGGAAGCTAGAGTCGGTATAGCCTTCCAATTTTAGTTCTCCACCCCCATAGACCAAAAACAATTTATTGGTCCTTCTCAAATACTTGAGGATGTCTTTCACAGCTTTCCAGTGTGGAAGACCAGGGTTGGATTGATATCTACTCACTACACTTAGTGCAAATGCCACGTCAGGACGTGTAGATATCATCCCATACATGATACTACCAATAGCCGAAGCATACGGAATTCGTGTCATCGCCGCTATCTCTGCATCAGTCTTGGGAGACATAGACTTGGATAGGGACACGCCATGACACATTGGTAGATGTCCTCTCTTGGACTCATCCATCGAGAACCGCTTCACGATGGTATCAATGTATGTGGACTGGGTGAGACCAAGCAATCTTTTTGATCTATCTCTATAGATCTGTATTCCCAATACAAAAGATGCTTCACCCAAGTCCTGCATTGAGAACTTACTTGCTAACCATATCTTTGTTGATTGCAACATTCCTACATCATTCCCAATGAGTAGAATGTCATCAACATAAAGAACAAGGAATGTCACCGCACTCCCACTGACCTTCTTATACACACAGGGTTCCTCAGGATTCTTAGTAAAACCAAACTCTTTGATTGTACTATCGAATCTGAGGTTCCAACTCCTCGATGCCTGCTTAAGACCATAAATAGATCTTTGAAGTTTGCATACCATATGCTCACTTCCGATAGATGTGAAACCCTCAGGTTGAGACATGTAAATCTCTTCCTTAATATCCCCATTAAGGAAGGCTGTCTTCACATCCATCTGCCATATCTCATAGTCAAACCATGCAGCTATGGCTAGCAATATCCTAATGGACTTGAACATCGCAACTGGAGAAAAGGTTTCCTCATAGTCAACACCTTGTCTTTGAGTATACCCTTTTGCTACCAATCGCGCTTTGAAGGTCAATACCTTCCCATCCGCCCCAAGTTTCCTCTTGTAAATCCATTTACACCCTATGGGAACAGTTCCCTCAGGTGGATCCACAAGATTCCACACTTGGTTCGAATGCATGGAATTCATCTCAGATTCCATTGCTTCAAGCCACTTGGATGAATCAGCATCCGATAACGCTTCCTTGAAGGTCCTTGGATCACATCCAAGATTAGGCTCATCATGGCCCTCTTCAAGAAGTAGACCATACCTCATAGGTGGTCTCGAGATCCTCTCGGATCTCCTAGGAGCTTGTATCTCCTCACTTGGCTTCTCGGGTGTGGGTTCTACAACTGTGGGTGTCTCTCGAACCTCTTCGAGTTCTATCATCTCGCCTTTTCTATCTAATAGAAATTCCTTTTCCAAAAAGGTTGCGTTCCTAGAAACAAACACCTTTGTTTCTTGGGGATGATAGAAATAATATCCAATGGAATTTCTTGGATATCCCACAAAGTAGCATAAAATGGATCGACTATCCAGTTTATCTCCCACTGTCTGCTTCACATAAGCAGGACACCCCCATATTCTTAGATAAGAATACTTGGGAGGCTTACCCATCCATATCTCATATGGAGTCTTGTCAACTGCCTTTGTATGGACATTGTTCAACAACAGTGCCGCTGTTTCAAGCGCATATCCCCAAAAGGATGGCGGCAACTCCGTGAACCCCATCATAGACCGAACCATGTCCATCAAAGTCCGGTTACGACGCTCCGAAACACCATTCAACTGTGGTGTAGCGGGCGGAGTCCACTGCGAGAGAATCCCATTCTCCCTTAGATACTCTTGGAACTCGGCACTCAAGTACTCACCACCTCGATCCGATCGAAGTGTCTTGATGCTTCGTCCCAATTGCTTCTCTACTTCACTTCTGAATTCTTTGAACCTTTCAAAGGCTTCAGACTTGTATTTCATCAAATACACATACCCATACCTCGAATGGTCATCGGTAAAGGTGATGAAGTAGGCATGTCCATGCTTAGTGGTGATGCTAAGCGGACCGCACACATCGGTATGGATCAAATCCAATAACCCTTTGGCTCGCTCCGCATGGCCCTTAAAGGGAATTTTGGTCATCTTTCCTTTTAGACAGGATTCACAAGTCGTGAGAGCATTAATATCGGACATATCAAACATGCCAACTCCCACTAGCTTGTTCATCCTTCTTAGGGAAATATGACCTAATCGAGCATGCCATAGTTGTGCCGAATTAAGAGTATCTTGTTTGCGCTTATTTGTTGTTGTTATTGCTTGGACATTGTTAAGTGGAATATCTTTCAATTTTAAGGTATAGAGATTGTTTTCAAGTTCACCCGTACCAACTAAACATTCATTCTTATAAATATTGCAAACACCTTTGCAAAATAAACAAGAAAATCCATCAATATCAAGCATCGAAATGGAAATAATGTTTTTAACCAAGTCTGGTACATACAAAACATCTCTCAAAATAAGCTTAAAATCATTGTTCAATATTAAATAAACATCTCCAATGGCCTTGGCAGCAACTCTTGCCCCATTGCCCATCCTCAAGAAGGTCTCACCCTCTCGGAGCCTCCTACTTCTTCCCATCACCTGCAAATCATTACAGAGATGTGAGCCACAGCCGGTATCCAATACCCAAGAAGTAGAGTTAATCGAGATGTTAACTTCAATATAGAACATACCTTTGGCAGAACCCTTCTGCGCAAGATATTCCCTGCAGTTACGCCTCCAATGTCCAGGCTTCTTGCAGTGGTGACAGATGTCAACAGTCTTTTCAGCCTTCACTGGCGCGGCTGCCACAACGGGACTCGAAGTCTGCCTCTTCAAGGGCTCGCTCTTCTTGGTACGCTGGAAAGAACGCTTCTTTCCCTTCCCATGTGGACCGGTCTTCGTGCCAGATGAAGAGCCCACATAAAGAACCTGCTTCTCCTTTTTGATTGTGGACTCAAAGGTCACAAGCATGTTCACCAACTCTTCAAGGCTGGGCTCGAGCTTGTTCATATTGAAGTTCACAACGAAAGGATCGAAAGAGCTAGGCAGCGACAGCAGCAACACATCAGTGGTCAACTCCGAAGGCAACACCAAATCCATGCCTACGAGCTTGTCCACGAGCCCAATCAACTTTAGGCCATGCTCATGGACCGAAGTCCCATCTCGCATGCGTAAAGTGATGAGCTCCTTTACTGTGGCATGCCTCAAAGGCCGAGTCTGCTCTCCGAAGAGCTCCTTGAGGTGCATATGAATGTCAGCAGCATTCTTTGCATCCTCGAATCGCCTTTGCAGCTCATCGTTCATTGAAGCTTGCATGTAACACTTGGCCTTCAAGTCATGGTCGCACCAATCCTTGTAGGTCTGCAGTTCCTCGGGACTGCAGTCAGTCGGAGCCTCATCAGGGGGCGACTCAGTAAGTGTGTATGCGATTTTCTCCGAGTTCAAGACAATCTTTAAGTTTCTTAGCCAAGTGATATAGTTTGGTCCGGTTAGTATGTGTTTTTCGAGAATGACCGAAAACGGGTTGCGAATTGATGACATGTCAAAGATTGTACTGAAAAGTAAAACAGATAAATGTTAATGATTATTTTAAAATATTTAATAAGATATAAAGTTTGGACTTTTACTTTATAAATAATCGCTCCCACTGTTTTGACATTTTCACTACCCTCTAGTGAAAACGGGAAACACTTTCCTCAGTAGGTACGTAAGGTCCAATTAGCGAATTGTGATCCCGAATAATATCGGCCATCACAACTCCCAAAAGGTAGTTTCCAATTGCATCGCCATGCAACCCTCTACGTATACTTTTGTCTCACGTTTGATTAGGACCCAATAATATGACGTCGTTCATCTTTACGTGTCAAGCCTAACCCATCGATATTGAACCTTAATGGACGGTCGCCATGAGTTCCCTCAATAATATGAGCCGAAATCATGGGAGTTCCACGTAGTTCACATCACCATGTCAATGGATGTCACAGCTTTCCGGCACCCAGGGCCCCCTCAATAATATGAGCCGAGCCCCGAGTACGGGTAGCGTTCATCATGCATCCATTGTCGATGGAAGACAAGGAAATTATAAACAAATTTATAATTCCCCTTTTCGGACTTGATATTAATTTTGAATCTTATTCAAAATGAGGGTTTTAATTTTGAAAGGTCTCATCATTAATTTTATTTTAAAAGCTCGCCATGTTTGATCGTATGTTTGCCGGATTCATGCAACTTTGTTATTATAATAATAATAACGCACATACTCATTATTTATAACATATCATGCATATATTATAAATAGAAAACAGTACAAGGATGATCAATTGCCCCAACACTAATGGCCCGTGTGAGCCAAACACGGGCCTAGGTCCAATCCTAGGGTAAATGCAAGGGATGCAATGCAACTAAACTATTACATTAGCATCCTATATTACATGTCTTCGATCTTCATAATCACCAAGGCCACCATCTTCCAATCTTGATCTTCCCCTATTCTAATATTTACAATTAAATATCCATGGCACATAGGGATACATCTCATGGGGTGGGAACGGGCCATAAACCAAGCCCACTTAATAAATTGATAATTATTACAATCATTCAACACAAATATCCTAGCATACACCTAGCAAATTGGGCTTGGGCTTTTGATCATCCTTCATGCACAATATCATATATCATACACCATCAATTAATTATCACTATAATTAATTGATCCAATATTATGTATCTTGAACCAATCACTAACCGCCACAATTATAAATTAAATTAACAAAGTATACAAACCCCTTTGTCTACTTTCAAATTAATTTATTTATAATTGAATTTCTTATAAATCACAATTTACTATAAATAATTAAAGTCCCACTTCAATTATTTATTTTATGAAAAATATATATGCAACATTTGTAATTTTAAACTTAAGGGCCCAAAACTCATTTTTCACCAAAAATACTTTGGCCCATTTAAAATTCACAAATTATGTTGGCCATCCAATGGCCCAACATCTCAAGGCCCATGACACTAAGATTATCCAAAACACTTTTGGAAACCTTAGTCGTCACCGCCGTCGCCGGAGCTCCGTCGCCGGATTCCGGCAACACCAAAAAATTTTTTTTTTTTATTAAAACCGAATTTTCCGGGCAGCCCGTAGGCTGCCCGAACATGCTGCCCGAAATAATTCGGGCAGCCCGAAAATTTTTTTTTTTTTTTATTTTGCTTGTAAAAATTTCGGCCTTCACAAATTTTTGCACAAAAAATTTCAAGCGGTTAGAAATCGATACTCAACATAATATAACGTAAATATAGCACAAAATCCGTAACCTTAGCTCGGATACCACTTGAAAGCGGACCGGTTACGGAGGCCGGAAACGCAACGGAAGCGAAAAATTAAATTTTAAGAGCAAAATTTCGGCCCCCACAAGAACATTGTGCAATATTTACAAAAATTAAACCATACATAGGAGGTTTAAGAAGATATACCTATCAACTTAAAGAAGTTGATGAATGGCACTAACTTGATTGTAGAACAACCAAGCTCTTGAAAGGAATGAAGAGTCTACAAGCTTCCCTTCTTGCTCCTAAATGAAGCCCACCACTTAGCAAGGCAAATCCCCTCAAAAATTGCACTAGAAAATTTTTGAGGATTTTTCAAAGAGAAATTTGTCTCCAAAAATGAAGAACAAAACTTGAGAGAAAAATGAGAGAAAAATTGGTAGAAGATTTCGGCCAAGTGAGTGTATGAGTGAGTGGGAGACTAGCCTAGGTAGTTGTGAAAGTTGTCTCTCAAAAGTTGCATGTCTTTGGAATTTTTTATTAAAAAGTAATCAACAACCTTTCACCTCCCAAGCATGCAAACCCTAGCATGTCTCACATATATTATATGGTTTTTTAACACATTAAAAACCATAGACTAAATTTTATTATCTCAAACACATTTGAGATTAATTAAATATTACTTGATTTTACTCAAGTCCCACTAGTTAAATAATTATTTAAATTGAGCTCTACTAGACTCAATATTATTTAATTAATTCAACACTTGAATTAATTTAATTATTTAGACTCTACTAGGTCCACTAGTGTTTAATTAATTCAACACTTGAATTAATTTAATTTAGTCTCCAATAATGTTCATGAAAATCACAATTTTCAACTACATTATTTACTTGGCCAATTTTAATCTTAGGAACACTTCCATAAATTAAAATTTATATTTCTCTCTTAGAAGTCATACTTCTATTTTTCTTAACGCTTATAAACACATTTATAAGCCGTTCAACACATTGAACTATTTTACTTCTCTTCGGGATTTACTAAGCAAGTACTTGTGTGGCCCTCAATGGTTCATTGATACAACTAGCCGTGGGTTCACATCTCAATGTGATTCGGACTAAACATGTCCTTATTCGAGCATACCCCAATTGCTCCATTCTTACTTATCAACTCCTTGATAGTAAGAACGTCAGAACTCAAGTCTGATAGTACCCAACCAATCACGTTAAACGTCTAGCAGCATCGCTTACGTGATTCCCTAGGTATCACATGATAGTGCCTGCAAGAACCATTCAATTATGGTTAGCGTACAGTACGGTCCCTTCAACTCATATATCCCGACCGATTCGACAACTATTGGTCTATCGAGAGTTGTCAATGAATCGATACTATGTGTCATGTTGTGGTTGCATCGATGGTGTAATCTATGAAACCCCTTTCATAATTACCACCATACTCTGATCAGAGATTTCAACCCACATATACATGAAAAACACATAGGATATCCATACCCGTAGGTAAGCGGTGAATCCCCGACTACAAAGCATCGACTCCTATATGTTTCGCCGTAACACCCAACCTTGCCACCTAATGACCCCATAAGAGTCGGTAAACAAGTCAAAGTGAAACGCTAGCACATAGAGTCTCAATGTTGTCCCGGGTCATAAGGACTAATTCTGTACAACCATAAACCAGGACTTTTCCACTCGATAAGTGAGAACCACTTGGAAAGTCCTTTTATGGAGGGTTGTTCAGTGCACTCTACAAGGAGCACCTATCTACATGCTCGGACATCACAATGTCCCCTACCAATGAAACATGGTACTCACATCGCAGATACTAGTCTCTAACTCGAGCGGCCTTTATCCTTCTTAGTGGCGGCTGAATCGACTAGGAACGGTTTAGAATATACAGTATTCCAAATATGAGTTTCATGATACTCATCATATGAGCATCTCATATTCTTTCTACTATTTGTATATTCAAGGACTTTATCTATGCAACTAGCATGGGTATAAAGATAAAGATGCGCCAAATTAATAAATTGAAATATTATTAAAATAAAGATCGTTTATACAAAGAGTTTCATTGTGAACAGTCGGCCAACACTTGGCTCGACGTGCACCTACTCTAACACTGCTGACAAGTAAGGCACTGAGAAATGAACAAAGCAATATCTTTCTTCATACCTGGCCACCAGTAGAGTCGACGAAGATCCTGATACATCTTCGTACTGCCTGGATGAATCGAAAATGGCGCAGTATGAGCCTCTGTCAAGACATCTCGCCGAATATCATCGCCAATAGGAACACAGATACGGCCTCTGAAAGTCACCAATCCATCACCATTCATCGCAAACTCTGAGTTACCCCTCTCCTCAGCTCTAGCTCTCAACTCTAGCAACTGCACATCGACAGTCTGCTCTCTACGGATCTTGTCCGTCAAAGTAGCCCGAATGACCAACGCTGAAAAGCGAGCAATGGTTCCGGGGACTACCAAAGAAATATCCTCTCGATGCAAGTCCATCAGCAACGGCCTCTGAATCAAAAAACTCAAGGAAGAACTCGATTTACGACTCAAAGCATCAGCCACAACGTTCGCTTTCCCTGGGTGATAAATGATAGTCACATCATAATCTTTGACCAGCTCTAACCACCTCCTCTGCCTCATGTTGAGCTCTTTCTGAGAAAACAGATACTTCAAACTCTTGTGGTCTGTGAAGATCTCACACTTTTCGCCATACAGATAATGTCTCCAAATCTTCAGGGCGAAAACCACAGCTGCTAGCTCCAAATCATGCGTCGGATAATTCTTCTCATAGTCTTTCAACTGACGAGAAGCATAAGCAATGACCTTACCTCGCTGCATCAGCACTGCACCAAGGCCTCTCTTTGACGCATCAGTATAGACAACGAAGTCCTCTGAACCACTGGGCAATGAAAGAACAGGAGCTGTCGTCAATCTATCCTTCAACTCCTGGAATGCACTCTGGCAATCAATGGACCACTCGAACTTCACAGTCTTCCTCGTCAAATTGGACAATGGCAGGGCAATCTTGGAGAAATCTGAAACGAAACGACGATAATAACCCGCCAAACCAAGGAAACTGCGTACCTCTGAGACAGTGGTAGGAATAGGCCATTTCTGAATCGCCTCTATCTTCATCGGATCAACAGCAATGCCATCCTTCGAAACGACATGGCCTAGAAAAGAAATCTGATCTAGCCAAAACTCACACTGTTAGAGTAGGTGCCCGTCGAGCCAAGTGTTGGCCGAGTGTTCACAATGAAACTCTATGTATAAGCAGTCTTTATTTTAATAATATTTGAAATTATTACTTTGGCAAATCTTTATCTGTATACCCATGCTAGCTGCATAGATAAAGCCCTTGAATATACAAATAGTAGAAAGAATATGAGATGCTCATATGATGAGTATCATGAAACTCATATTTGTAATACTGTATATTCTAAACGGTTCCTAGTCGATTCAGCCGCCACTAAGAAGGATATAGGCCGCTCGAGTTAGAGACTAGTATCTGCGATGTAAGTACCATGTTTCATTGGTAGGGGACATTGTGATGTCCGAACATGCAGATAGGTGCTCCTGGTAGAGTGCACTGAACAACCCTCCATAAAAGGACTTTCCAAGTGGTTCTCACTTATCGAGTGGAAAAGTCCTGGTTTATGGTTGTACAGAATTAGTCCTTATGACCCGGGACAACATTGAGACTCTATGTGCTAGAATTACACATTGACTTGTTTACCGACTCTCATGGGGTCATTAGGTGGCAAGGTTGGGTGTTCTGTCGAAACACATAGGAGTCGATGCATTGTAGTCGGGGATTCACCGCTTACCTTCGGGTATGGATATCCTATGTGTTATCATGTGTATGTAGATCGAAATCTCTGGCCAGAGTATGGTTGTAATTATGAAAGGTGTTTCATAGATTGCACCATCGATGCAACTACAACATGACACATAGTATCGATTCATTGACAACTCTCGATAAACCAATGGTTGTCGAATCGGTCGGGATATATGAGTTGAAGGGACCGTACTGTACGCTAACCATAATTGAATGGTTCTTGCAGGCACTATCATGTGATACCTAGGGAATCACGTAAGCGATGCTGCTAGGCGTTTAACGTGATTGGTTGGGTACTATCAGACTTGAGTTCTGACGTTCTTACTATCAAGGAGTTGATAAGTAAGAATGGAGCAATTGGGGTATGCTCGAATAAGGACATGTTTAGTCCGAATCACATGGAGATGTGAACCCACGGCTAGTTGTATCAATGAACCATTGAGGGCCACACAAGTACTAGCTTTGTAAATCCCGATGAGAAGTAAAAATAGTTCAATGTGTTGAACGGCTTATAAAGGAGTTTATAAGCGTAAGAAAATTAGAAGTATGACTTCTATAAAGGAGAAAATAGTTCAATGTGTTGAACGACTTATAAATGAGTTTATAAGTGCAAAGAAAAATAGAAGTATGACTTCTATGAGAGAAATGTAAATTTTGATTTATGGAAGTGTTCCTAAATTAAAATTTGGCCAAGAGAATAATGTATTTGAAAATTGTGATTTTCATAAACATTATTATGGACTAAATTAAATTAATTCAAGTGTTGAATTAATTAAACACTAGTGGGCCTAGTAGAGCCCAAATAATTAAATTAATTCAAGTGTTGGATTAATTAAATAATATTGAGTCTAGTAGAGCTCAATTAAAATAATTATTTAACTAGTGGGACTTGGGTAAATTCAAGTAATGTTTAATTAGTCTCAAATATGTTTGAGATAATTAAATTTAGTCCAAAGTTTTTAATTTGATTAAAAACTATATTGTATGCATGCATGGGAGGTGAAGGGTTGGAGATTACTTTTGAATAAAATAATGGCATGGCATGCTACTTTTCACTTTTGCTTTTTGCAACACCAAGACATGGAATTAAAAAAAGATTCTATCTTCCCTCCCAAGATACATGGCCGAAACCTCTCAAGTTTATTCTCTCCATTTTTTCTCTTCTTTTGTGTTCTTCAATTTGTTGGAGAAAACACACACTTATCTTTGAAAAATCCTCACATTTTTCTAGTGCAAATTGTGAGGGGATCTACCTAGTTGGTGGTGGGCCTAATTTGAAGGAAAGATTCAAGGATTTGGAGGAGGAGCTTGTAGATCTTCATGCCTTGAGGAGCTTTGTTGTTTGACAACAAAGTTGGAGCCACAATCAACTTTTAAAGTTGATAGGTAAAACTTCTAAACATCCTATGTAGGTTTTTGATTTTGTAAATATTACACAAGATATATATGTGGTGGCCGAAATTTGTACCTCAAAATTTCGAATTTTTGTGCTTCCGTTGCGTTTCCGGCCACCGTAACCGGTCCGCTTTCAAGTGGTATCCGAGCTAAGGTTACGGATTTTGTGTAATATTTACGTAATATTATGTTGATATCGATTTCTAACCGCTTGAGATTTTTTTTTGTGCATAAAATACAAGGGCCGAATTTTAAAAACAAAAAAAAAAAATAGTTTTTTCGGGCAGCCGGGGCTGCCCGAAAATTTCGGGCAGCCGAGGGGCAGCCCGAGGGGCTGCCCGAAAGTTGCTGTTTTTAAATAAAAAAAAAATATATATATTTTTTTTGGTTGCCGGAATCCGGCGACGGAGCTCCGGCGACGGAGCTCCGGCGACGGCGATGACGACTAGGGTTTCCAAAAGTGTTTTGGTTAATCTTAGTGTCATGGGCCTTGAGATGTTGGGCCATTGGATGGACAACATTATTTGTGAAATTTAAATGGGCCTAAGTATTTTTGGTGAAAAATTGGTTTTGGGCCCTTAAGTTTAAATTTACAATTGTTGCACATATTTTCTCATAAAATAAATAATTGAAGTAGGACTTCAATTATTTTAGTAAATGGTGATTTACAAGAAATTCGATTATAAATAAATTAATTTGAAAGTAGACAAAGGTGTTTGTATACTTTGTTAATTTAATTTATAATTGTGGCGGTTAGTGATTGGATCAAGATATATAATATTGGATCAATTAATTATAGTGATAATTAATTGATGGTGTATGATATGTGATATTATGAATGAAGGATGATCAAAAGCCCAAGCCCAATTTGCTAGGTGTATGCTAGGATATTTGTGTTGAATGATTGTAATAATTATCAATTTATCAAGTGGGCTTGGTTTATGGCCCGTTCCCACCCCATGAGATGTATCCCTATGTGCCATGGATATTTATTTGTAAATATTAGAATAGGGGAAGATCAAGATTGGAAGATGGTGGCCTTGGTGATTATGAAGATCGAAGACACGTAATATTGGATGCTAATGTAATAGTATAGTTGCATTGCATCCCGTGCATTTACCCTAGGATTGGACCTAGGCCCGTGTTTGGCTCACACGGGCCATTAGTACTTGGGGCGATTGATCATCCTTGTATTGTTTTCTATTTATAATATATGCATGATATGTTATAAATAATGAGTATGTGCGTTATTATTATGATAATAACAAAGTTGCATGAATCCGGCAAACATACGATCAAACATGGCGAGCTTTTAAAATAAAATTAATGATGAGACCTTTCAAAATTAAAAACCCTCATTTTGAATAAGATTCAAAATTAATATCAAGCCCGAAAAGGGGAATTATAAATTTGTTTATAATTTCCTTGTCTTCCATCGACAATGGGTGCATGATGAACGCTACCCGTACTCGGGGCTCGGCTCATATTATTGGGGGGGCCCTAGGTGCCGGAAAGCTGTGACATCCATTGACATGGTGATGTGAACTACGTGGAACTCCCATGATTTCGGCTCATATTATTGAGGGAACTCATGGCGACCGTCCATTAAGGTTCAACATCGATGGGTAAGGCTTGACACGTGAAGATGAACGACGTCATATTATTGGGTCCTAATCAAACGTGAGACAAAAGTTTACGTTAAGGGTTGCATTGTGATGCAATTGGAAACTACCTTTTAGGAATTGTGATTGGCTGATATTATTCGGGATCACAATTCGCTAATTGGACCTTACGTACCTACTGAGGAAAGGAGTTTCCCGTTTTCACTAGAGGGTAGTGAAAGATGTCAAAACAGTGGGAGTAAATATTTATAAAGTTAAAGTCCATACTTTATATCTTACCAAATATTTAAAATAGTCATCAACATTTATCTGTTTTTACTTTTCAGTACAAATCGACAATGTCTTCGATGCGCAATTCGATATCTATAATACTCGACAAACACATATTAACTGGACCTAATTACCTCACTTGGCTAAGAAATTTGAAAATAGTCTTAAATTCGGAAAGGGTGACATATACACTAACTCAGTCGCCCCCTGTTGAGGCTCCGACTGACTGCAATCCTGAGGAATTGCAGGCTTACAAGGAATGGTGTGACCATGACTTGATAGCCAGGTGTTATATGCTGACTTCTATGAACGATGAGCTACAGAGGCGTTTTGAGGGTGCAAAGAGTGCTGCTGACATTCATTTGCATCTCAAAGAGCTCTTTGGAGAGCAAACGCGTCCTCTTAGGCATGCTACCGTCAAGGAGCTGATCACTTTGCGCATGCGAGAGGGGACCTCGGTCCATGAGCATGGCCTAAAGGTGATCGGGCTCGTGGACAAGCTCGTTGGCATGGATCTGATCTTGCCTTCGGAGTTGACCACCGACATGTTGCTGTTATCGCTGCCTAGCTCATTTGATCCTTTTGTGGTGAACTTCAACATGAACAAGATGGAACCGACCCTTGAGGAGTTGGTGAACATGCTTGTTACGTTTCAATCCACCATCAAGAAAGAGAAGTTGGTTCTTTATGTGGGTTCTTCATCTGGTACGAAGATTGATCCACATGGGAAGGGAAAGAAGAGTTCTTTCCAACGTCCCGAGAAGAACGTGCCCTTGTTGAGGCAATCTCCGAACCCTGTTGAGGCAGCCAGACCAGTTAAGGCTGACAAGACTAATGATGTATGTCATCACTGCAAGAAGCCTGGACATTGGAGGCGTAATTGCAAAGAATATCTTGCCCAGAAGTGTTCTGGAAACGGTATGTTCTAAATTTAAGTAAACATTTTAATTAACTCTACTTCTTGGGTATTAGATACCGGTTGTGACTCACATCTCTGTAATGGGTTACAGGTGATGGGAAGAAGTAGGAAGCCTAAGGAAGGTGTGACCTTCTTGAGGATGGGCAATGGAGCAAGAGTTGCTGCCAAGGCTATTAAGGATGTTTACTTATTGTTGAACAATGACTTTAAGTTAATTTTAAGAGATGTTTTGTTTGTACCTGTTTGATGTAAAACATTGTTTCCATTTCTATTGTGATAAAAATGGATATTCTTGTTTATTTAGCAAAGGTGTTTGCAACATTTACAAGAATGAATGTTTAATTGGTACTTGAGAACTTGAAAACGATCTCTATAACTTAAAAGTAAAAGATATTCTACTAAATGTCCATTCAAAGGCAGATACCATATGAGATATGGATGGGTAAGCCTCCCAAATATTCTTATCTTAGAATATGGGGAGCCCTGCTTATGTGAAGCAGGTAAGTGGGAGATAAATTGGATTGTTGATCCATTTTATGTTACTTTGTGGGATATCCAAGGAATTAAGTTGGATATCATTTCTATCATCCCCAAGAAACAAAAGTGTTTGTTTCTAGGAATGCAACCTTTTTGGGAAAAGGATTTTCTATTGGATAGAAAAAGGGAGATGATAGAACTCGAAGAGGTTCGAGAGAAACCCACAATTATGGAACCCACACCCGATGAGCCAAGAGAGGAGATACAAGCTCCTAAAAGATCCGAGAGACTCTCGAGACCACCTATGAGGTATGGTCAGCTTCTTGAAGAGGGCCATGATGAGCCTAACCATGGATGTGATCCAAGGACCTTCAAGGAAGCGTTATCGGATGCCGATTCATCCAAGTGGCTTGAAGCAATGGAATCTGAGATGAATTCCATGCATTCGAACCAAGTGTAGGATCTTGTGGATCCACCTGAGGGAACTGTTCCCATAGGGACTTGGGGCGGATGGGAAGGTATTGACTTTCAAGGCGCGATTGGTGGCAAAAGGATGTACTCAAAGACAAGGAGTTGACTTTGAGGAAACCTTTTCCCAGTCGTAATGTTCAAGTCCATAAGGATTTTTGCTAGCCATAGCTGCATGGTATGACTATGAGATATGGCAGATGGATGTTAAGACAGTCTTTCTTAATGGGGATTTTAAGAGAGTGATTTACATGTCTCAACCTGAAGGGTTTACATCTATCGGAAGTGAGCATATGGTATGTAAACTTCAGAGATCTATTTATGATCTAAAGCAGGCATCAAGGAGTTGGAACCTCAGATTCGACAGTACAATCAAATAGTTTGATTTAATAAGAATCCTGAGGAACCCTATGTGTATAAGAAGGTCAGTGGGAGTGTTGTGACATTCCTGGTGCTTTATGTTGATGACATTCTACTCATTGGGAATGATGTAGGAATGTTGCAATCAACTAAGATAAGGTTAGCGAGTAAGTTCTCGATGCAGGACTTGGGTGAAGCATCTTTTGTATTGGGATACAGATCTATTGAGATAGATCGAGAAGATTGCTTGGTCTCACCCAGTCCACATACATTGATACCATCGTGAAGCCGTTCTCGATGGATGAGTCCAAGGGAGGACACCTACCAATGTGTCATGGCGTGTCCCTATCCAAGTCTGTCTCCCAAGACTGATGCAGAGATAGTGGCGATGACACGCATTCCGTATGCTTCGGCAATTGGTAGCATCATGTATGGGATGATATCTACACGTCTTGACGTGGCTTTCGCACTAAGTATAGTGAGTAGATATCAATCGAACCCTGGTCTTCCACACCTGAAAGCTGTGAAAGACATCCTCAAGTTGTTGAGAAGGACCAATAAGTTGTTCTTGGTGTATGGGGGTAGAGAACTGAAATTGGAAGGCTATACCGACTCTAGCTTCCAAAGCGATATCGATAACTCGAAGTCAACCTCTAGTTTTGTATTCATGCTCAACGGTGCTGCTGTCTCTTGGAAGAGTTCCAAGCAAGACAATAATACGGATTCCAGCACAGAGGCCGAATACATTGCTGCATCAGATGCAGCAAGAGAGGCTGTTTGGATAAGGAATTTCGTCCAAGAGTTGGACGTCATTCCTAATGGAATTGCTCCTATCCCGGTGTTGTGTGACAACACGGGAGCTATAGGTGAAGCAAAGGAGCCAAGGTCTCATCAGAAATCCAAACTCGTATTGAGAAAGTACCACATCCTCGGAGAGATTGTGGAATGAAGAGTAGTGTCTATTGACAAAGTCGGCTCCGCAGATTATGTTGTTGATCCACTAGCTAAGCCTTTACCTGGACCATTGTTCGACATGCATCGCGAATCAATGGGTTTTAAGCATATGGGTAGTTGGCTCTAGTGCAAGTGGGAGGTTGTTAGAGTAGGTGCCCGTCGAGCCAAGTGTTGGCCGAGTGTTCACAATGAAACTCTATGTATAAGCAGTCTTTATTTTAATAATATTTGAAATTATTACTTTGGCAAATCTTTATCTGTATTCCCATGCTAGCTGCATAGATAAAGCCCTTGAATATACAAATAGTAGAAAGAATATGAGATGCTCATATGATGAGTATCATGAAACTCATATTTGTAATACTGTATATTCTAAATGGTTCCTAGTCGATTCAGCCGCCACTAAGAAGGATATAGGCCGCTCGAGTTAGAGACTAGTATCTGCGATGTAAGTACCATGTTTCATTGGTAGGGGACATTGTGATGTCCGAACATGCAGATAGGTGCTCCTGGTAGAGTGCACTGAACAACCCTCCATAAAAGGACTTTCCAAGTGGTTCTCACTTATCGAGTGGAAAAGTCCTGGTTTATGGTTGTACAGAATTAGTCCTTATGACCCGGGACAACATTGAGACTCTATGTGCTAGAATTACACTTTGACTTGTTTACCGACTCTCATGGGGTCATTAGGTGGCAAGGTTGGGTGTTCTGTCGAAACACATAGGAGTCGATGCATTGTAGTCGGGGATTCACCGCTTACCTTCGGGTATGGATATCCTATGTGTTATCATGTGTATGTAGATCGAAATCTCTGGCCAGAGTATGGTTGTAATTATGAAAGGTGTTTCATAGATTGCACCATCGATGCAACTACAACATGACACATAGTATCGATTCATTGACAACTCTCGATAAACCAATGGTTGTCGAATCGGTCGGGATATATGAGTTGAAGGGACCGTACTGTACGCTAACCATAATTGAATGGTTCTTGCAGGCACTATCATGTGATACCTAGGGAATCACGTAAGCGATGCTGCTAGGCGTTTAACGTGATTGGTTGGGTACTATCAGACTTGAGTTCTGACGTTCTTACTATCAAGGAGTTGATAAGTAAGAATGGAGCAATTGGGGTATGCTCGAATAAGGACATGTTTAGTCCGAATCACATGGAGATGTGAACCCACGGCTAGTTGTATCAATGAACCATTGAGGGCCACACAAGTACTAGCTTTGTAAATCCCGATGAGAAGTAAAAATAGTTCAATGTGTTGAACGGCTTATAAAGGAGTTTATAAGCGTAAAGAAAATTAGAAGTATGACTTCTATAAAGGAGAAAATAGTTCAATGTGTTGAACGACTTATAAATGAGTTTATAAGTGCAAAGAAAAATAGAAGTATGACTTCTATGAGAGAAATGTAAATTTTGATTTATGGAAGTGTTCCTAAATTAAAATTTGGCCAAGAGAATAATGTATTTGAAAATTGTGATTTTCATAAACATTATTATGGACTAAATTAAATTAATTCAAGTGTTGAATTAATTAAACACTAGTGGGCCTAGTAGAGCCCAAATAATTAAATTAATTCAAGTGTTGGATTAATTAAATAATATTGAGTCTAGTAGAGCTCAATTAAAATAATTATTTAACTAGTGGGACTTGGGTAAATTCAAGTAATGTTTAATTAGTCTCAAATATGTTTGAGATAATTAAATTTAGTCCAAAGTTTTTAATTTGATTAAAAACTATATTGTATGCATGCATGGGAGGTGAAGGGTTGGAGATTACTTTTGAATAAAATAATGGCATGGCATGCTACTTTTCACTTTTGCTTTTTGCAACACCAAGACATGGAATTAAAAAAAGATTCTATCTTCCCTCCCAAGATACATGGCCGAAACCTCTCAAGTTTATTCTCTCCATTTTTTCTCTTCTTTTGTGTTCTTCAATTTGTTGGAGAAAACACACACTTCTCTTTGAAAAATCCTCACATTTTTCTAGTGCAAATTGTGAGGGGATCTACCTAGTTGGTGGTGGGCCTAATTTGAAGGAAAGATTCAAGGATTTGGAGGAGGAGCTTGTAGATCTTCATGCCTTGAGGAGCTTTGTTGTTTGACAACAAAGTTGGAGCCACAATCAATTTTAAAGTTGATAGGTAAAACTTCTAAACATCCTATGTAGGTTTTTGATTTTGTAAGTATTACACAAGATATATATGTGGTGGCCGAAATTTGTACCTCAAAATTTCGAATTTTTGTGCTTCCGTTGCGTTTCCGGCCATCGTAACCGGTCCGCTTTCACACACTTCTTCAACTTGGCAAACAGCCTCCTCTCTCTCAGCAATTGAAGAACAACTCTGAGATGCTCTGCATGCAGCTCTCTGGTCTTGGAATAGATCAAGATGTCGTCAATGAAGACAATGACGAAGCTATCCAGATAAGGCTTGAACACACGGTTCATCAGGTCCATGAAGACTATAGGGGCATTGGTCAGACCAAAAGACATAACCAGAAACTCAAAGTGACCATACCTGGTCCTGAACGCCGTCTTAGGGATATCAGACTCCTTAACCTTCAACTGATAATAGCCAGACCGAAGATCAATCTTCGAAAATACAGTGGCACCATGAAGTTGGTCAAATAGATCATCAATCCGTGGCAACGGATACTTGTTCTTGACAGTCACTTTGTTGAGCTCTCTGTAGTCGATACACAGCCGCAAAGAACCATCTTTCTTCTTAACAAATAGAACCGGAGCTCCCCAAGGCGAAGAACTCGGACGAATAAAACCCTTGTCTAGAAGATCCTGCAACTGAGTCTTCAACTCTTTCATCTCAGTAGGAGCCATCCGGTACGGAGCCTTAGAGATAGGAACCGTACCAGGAGCTAGATCGATAACGAACTCAACATCTCTGTCCGACGGCAAACCCGGAACATCATCCTCAAACACATCGGCAAACTCCCTCACAACATCAATATCATCAATATTCAACTTAACCATACCATCAACATCCACAATAGAAGCAAGAAACCCATCGCAACCTCTACATAACAATCTCTCAGCCTCAAGCCTCAGGACCAGCGAAGTACCTGAGCTGGCGAGAACTCCTCCCTGGCCATCATCTGCAAAAGTCACCTTCTTAGCAACACAATCGATAACTGCACGGTAAGTCGAAAGCCAATCCATGCCAAGAATAACATCAAAGGCAACCATAGGGATAACAATCAAATCAGCGAAGACAACTCGTTCCTCAAAACGAACAGGGCACGCAAAGACAATTGATGTCGGGCACAACACGTCCCCCGAAGGCAAAACAACACTAAGCTGGAGGGGAAGAACAGAAGGAACTATACCCAAAGATCTCAAAAACAAATCAGACATAAAAGAATGAGTAGCACCAGTATCTATCAAAGTAGTAGCTACTCTGCCTGAAATCAAAATAGTACTAGAGATCAATGAAGAATCATGATTAATACCTTCCTTGGTCATCGTAAAGATACGACCCTGCACCTTTCCTTGGCTAGCTCCTTGTGGACAATTCCTGGCAACGTGGCCTGTCGTGCCACAACGATAACAAGTATGAGTGCCAAATCTGCACTCTCCCCTATGATGCTTGCCACACTTCGGACACAAAGGCTTCTCGGGATCAACTGGAACTGGCGGTGGTCTAGGACTCGGCTCCATCTTGCCCTTGCCCTTGAAACGATCCCTGCCCCTCTGATTAGAACCCTGGCCTCTCTGAGCAACAGCTTGATGCCTCTCCTGCCTCTCTCTAGTGATGTCCTTCTCATCCTGCTCTGCCAACAATGCCTTGGACACAATCTCCTTGAAAGTCACAGCCTTGGACATGTTGATATCACAACGATTCTCTGCTCTAAGGCCTCGAATGAAATGAGCGCCTTTATCTTTATCATTGGATGCAATGTACGGAGCAAATAGGCAACCCTCCTCAAACTTTAGAATATACTGACCAACATCCATGCTCCCTTGTCGAAGCTCCAAGAACTCCGTAACCTTCCTCGCTCGAAGTGCGTCGGGGAAATACTTGTCGTAGAACAGGTCAGTGAACTCTGACCACTTCAGTGTCGCAACATCAATTCCAACTTTGGTCGCATTCCACCAAATGCGAGCAGCTTTAACCAACATGAATACAGCACAGCTGATACGGTCTCTATCCTCGTAGTGGAGATGATCGAAGATCGCCTCTAGAGCCTTGACCCACTCAACTGCAACTAAAGGATCAGTGCTCCCTGAAAACTCTGGTGGATCCATCCTCTTAAAAGTAGAAAAGACGGCATCAGTGCCAACAGCCTGTGCAACTTGCCCTCTCACTTGACCTCTGCCCTGACCTGCTCCTTGCAATCGGAGCAACTGCTGAATATGATCGCTATGAACTTTAGCCTGCTCCTTAAGCAACTTGCCGAACTCGTCGACAACTCTCGAGGAAGAACTATCCTCACCCTCTGTCGCCTTACGCTTAGGAGGCATACTCTACAATGGGCTCACAAAAGACATATCAATATATGACAATGGATAGATGCAAGAAAACATACCCGGATAGTTGAAAGTAGACGAAGTCATATGCATTGGTCCGAAGAACACCGCTCTGATACCACTAAATGTGACACCTCTATCCCGTAACAATAAAAATACAATACAGCGGAAATAAAGTTTTCTTTTAAAATATGGAAGGAGTTTCAAAAATACATTTCATAAAAATGTTTACAAAATAGCAATACATGATCATTTAAATGACATAACAAAATACAAAATAATCATTCTTATGATCATGTCCCAAAATGATACAAAATAATCTTCCTTCCAACGGTGTATGCATATGACCCCCATCCACGATCACTGTCCTGGTCGGTCACTCTTATCTGCATCACATGAAAATAACTGAAATGAGTATAAAAACTCAGCAAGTGGAACTCTACATAGCAATGATACATAGTATACTCTGTAAAACATGACTTTGAAATCATAAATACCATCAACTCTGAAACATGAATACTGTAGCAATAGAATATCAATAAGATAACAATAAGATGGTATTCTCTTTTCTCTGGTTGGATTGATATCAATAGTATCTCTGCTCTGGTGCTAATATCCCTATCGATATAAACCGATAACTCTGAGGGATAAAAGCCTATGGTCGTTGATCAACTAATTGCATGCAATGCTCTGACTATGATTAATCAATCCAATAAAACATTTGAACTCTGAATAGCATTTAAAGCCTTCGTTTCAAAATCTCTTATTTTCTCTTGTATTCCCTTTTAACAATAGTGAGACATCAATGCCTCCAATAGATAATCAATGGGATCAATACATAACAATGAATCAATTGAAAGGAATATCACTTTAAAATCTTTAAAACACAATACATATATCATCATGTGAGCAAAGGGATGAAATTCCACTTACAACCAATAGAACACCTCCAAACTATACTCTTGGTACACCACCTACAACAATAATCCATAAACAACACCAAAATCAACTCTATATCCAAAAATACAAGTTAAATAATCCATTAAACCAACAAAACATCAAACCTAAGTCAACTCTTAACTCATAACCTTAATAGAGTCGCACCAAAAACTTACCTAAGCTTCCTAGCACCAAGGAGAACGTCGATCTCAAGTTGAAATTCCAAACAAATCCAAGAATCAAAGGTAGGAAGCAAAAGAAATGGATGAAAACCCTTGCTAGAAGAGAGAAATCTCGAAATGAAGGGGAAAAGATAAGATAAGGTATGGCCAACAACTCCAAAAAGTAACTTAAAAACTCGCCCATACCTATACCTCGGGTGCGACAACACAAGGGCCGCGGGTGCGCTGAGCTCTCGGCACAACAAAATAAATCCATGCACGATGACCGCGAGTGCGGTGCTACAATTACCGCGGGTGCGGTGCTTACACTGCCGCGGGTGCGGTGATGCCACGGTCTTCCAAAACCAAAATGATGAATAGTACACCGCGGGAGCACTCCTCTAAGAGCGCGGGTGCACTCTTGCTACGGCAATGATCAAAAATCAACGCAACTAAAATCGATCCGAAACTCTAAAACGAACAAATAACAACTTCTAACACCTCAATAACAATAATAACCAATAATACTATAGCCCAAAACACAATTCTAAACATCTAATCACATAACCCAAATAACATACGAAACTTAAATCGTACCGTACACCGGGCTCGGCTATTACATATGATGTCAGAATGTGTCAGAATTGTACAGCAGAACTTGATATCGATAGTCAGAGCCGAATACCAGGTAGGTATTTCTTCTTTAATTTATGTTATGAACTGATTAGTTTATATCAAATAGTTCGAATCTGAAATCACAGATAGGGTCAGAAATGCACCGTGGTGGATTCAGTTTTCCGTTTGATGATTGAGAATATATATTGTATTCGAACAGATAGTCGTGATATAGACAGATGAGATCAGTTATGACAGAATTTGTACTAAAATGTTGGCAGAAATTATACGGTTATGTCTGAATTGCTAACAGAAAAGATAGAAAGATAGAAATTAGAAGATTTATTACAGAATTATGAAATTCTAAATAGAAATGGGAGTACATTTCTATAGCCTGTGTAATGAAATTACCGTCATTTTTACAGATTGTGTAATATGATATGATTAAGATTGACAGATTGTTCAATCTATTTTCAATAGTTTGAACCAGATAACGTACAAACATGACCAAATGACACAGATCGATGTCAGAGAAGTAGTCAGAAAGATCAGAATGCCACAGTAGAATATATTAGATTGTGATTTGATTGATTTTTACGTGTGAAAGAGTATATCATGAGCTCTCTCTTAGATGGTTTTACAGATTGACAGACTGTTAGAATGTATTATCCAGATGTCAGAAGATTTTGGTACAGCTTTAGTGCTAGATGTTAGCACTATACAGCTTTAGTGCTGGATGTTAGCACTAGTTGTTATGAATTATTGTCAATGTATGAATTATCGTATGATAATAGCTATTGAGACAGTTCAGAAAGAACAGATGTCATAAACCAACATCAGATGATGATGATTGGTATTTGAGATCGAGGATTGAATATGTCCTAGATCGAGAGCAGCAGATTTAACGATGGTTGGCTGTATTAGATCATTATAGACTATGGAGTGGTTTATACGGATGTTGTATAACCCACATGGCAAGATTGATTTTGTCAGAATTAAATTGAGAAGTATTATGATAATATACTTCATGAAGTCTTATTCCAGATTTCAAATCAGAAATTGATACAAGAAAGTGTTAGAGTAGGTGCCCGTCGAGCCAAGTGTTGGCCGAGTGTTCACGATGAAACTCTATGTATAAATGATCTTTATTTTAATAATATTTGAATTTATTATATTGGCGCATCTTTATCTGTATACCCATGCTAGTTGCATACATAAATTCCTTGAATATACAAATATTAGAAAGAATATGAGATGCTCATATGATGAGTATCATGAAACTCATATTTCGAATACTATATATTCTAAACGGTTCCTAGTCGATTCAGCCGCCACTAAGAAGGATATAGGCCGCTCGAGTTAGAGACTAGTATCTGCGATGTGAGTACCATGTTTCATTGGTAGGGGACATTGTGATGTCCGAACATGCAGATAGGTGCTCCTTGTAGAGTGCACTGAACAACCCTCCATAAAAGGACTTTCCAACTGGTTCTCACTTATCGAGTGGAATAGTCCTAGTTTATGGTTGTACACCATTAGTCCTCATGACCCGGGACAACATTGAGACTCTATGTGCTAGAATTACACTTTGGCTTGTTTACCGACTCTCATGGAGTCATCAGGTGGCAAGGTTGGGTGTTCTGTCGAAACATATAGGAGTCGATGCATTGTAGTCGGGGATTCACCGCTTACCTTCGGGTATGGATATCCTATGTGTTCTCATGTGTATGTAGATTGAAATCTCTGATCAGATTATGGTGGTAATTATGAAAGGGGTTTCATAGATTACACCATCGATGCAACTACAACATGACACATAGTATCGATTCATTGACAACTCTCGATAAACCAATGGTTGTCGAATCGGTCGGGATATATGAGTTGAAGGGACCGTACTGTACGCTAACCATAATTGAATGGTTCTTGCAGGCACTATCATTTGATACCTAGGGAATCATGTAAGCGATGTTGCTAGGCGTTTAACATGATTTGTTGGGTGCTATCAGACTTGAGTTCTGACGTTCTTGTTATCAAAGAGTTGATAAGTAAGAATGGAGCAATTGGGGTATTCTCATATAAGGACATGTTTAGTCCGAATCACATGGAGATGTGAACCAATGGCTAGTTGTATCAATGAACCATTGAGGGCCACACAAGTGCTGGCTTTCTAGATCCCGTTGAGAAGTAAAAAATAGTTCAATGTGTTGAACGACTTATAAATGAGTTTATAAGTGTAAGGAAAAATAGAAGTATGACTTCTATGAGAGAAATGTAAATTTTAATTTATGGAAGTGTTCCTAAATTAAAATTTGGCCAATTGAATAATGTATTTGAAAATTGTGATTTTCATAAACATTATTATGGACTAAATTAAATTAATTCAAGTGTTGAATTAATTAAACACTAGTGGACCTAGTAGAGTCCAAATAATTAAATTAATTCAAGTGTTGAATTAATTAAATTATATTGAGTCTTGTAAAGCTCAATTTAAATTAATTATTTAACTAGTGGGACTTGGGTAAATTCAAGTAATGTTTAATTAGTCTCAAATATGTTTGAGATAATTAAATTTAGTCCATGGTTTTTATTTTGATAATAAACCATATAATATGCATGCATGGGAGGTGAAGGGTTGGAGACAACTTTTGCAACTATCAAGGCTTGGCATGCTACTTTTGTCTCTACTTTTTGCAAGTCCAAGACAAGTCTCCCTTCCCCCATTCAAGCTATGCAATGGCCGAAACTTGAAGATTATTCTCTCAAGTTTTCTCTCAATTTTTCTCTTCAAGTGTTGAGGAAGAAAAATACTTCTCCTTGAAAAATCCTTTTATTTTTCTAGTGCAAAATAAAAGGGGTTCTAGTTTGCTAGTGGTGGGCCTAATTTTGAAGGAAAGATTCAAGAACAAGGTGAAGCTTGTAGATTGTCTTGCCATCAAGAGCTTAGTTGTATATCAACTAAGTTGGAGCCATCATCAACCTCAAGAGGTTGATAGGTAACTATTTCTAAACACACTATCAATGTCATTTTGGTGTTTTATTGTATTTCCTACACAAATCTATGGTGGCCGAAATATATATGCTAAAATCGAAATTTTTTGTGCTTCCGTTGCGTTTCCGGCCACCGTAACCGATCCCCTTTCAAGTGGTATCAGAGCTATGGTTACGTTTTTGTGTAGCAAATACAAGATATTATGTTGAGATCGATTTCTAACCGCATGAGTGTATTTTTTGCAACAAAATACCAAGGCCTTTTTGGGGACATTTCGGGCAGCATGTTGCTGCACGTGTCGGGCAGCTCGGGCTGCCCGAGGGGCTGCCCGAACGCCCCTCTTTTAAAAATAAAAAAAAAAAAAATTTTGTTGCCGGAATCCGGCGACGGAGCTCCGGCGACGGCGATGATGACTAGGGTTTTCCAAAAGTGTTTTGGATTATCAAAGTGTCATGGGCCTTGAGTTGTTGGGCCATTAGATGGCTAACATGTTTGTGATTTTAAATGAGCCAAAACGGTTTTTGGTGAAAAATAATTTTAGGGCCCTTAAGTTTAAAATAACAAAGTTGCAAATATTTTCTAATGAAATAAATATTTTAAGTTGGACTTTAAATATTTATAGTAAATGGTGATTTATAAGAAATTCGGTTATAAATAAATTAATTTGAAAGTAGACAAAGGTGTTTGTATACTTTGTTAATTTAGTTTATAATCGTGGCGGTTAGTGATTGGATCAAGATATATAATATTGGATCAATTAATTATTGTGATAATTAATTGATGGTGTATGATATGTGATATTATGCATGAAGGATGATCAAAAGCCCAAGCCCAATTTGCTAGGTGTATGCTAGGATATTTTGTGTTGAATGATTGTAATAATTATAAATTTATAAAGTGGGCTTATTTTATGGCCCGTTCCCACCCCATGAGATGTATCCCTATTTGCCATGGATATTTATTTGTAAATATTAGTATAGTGGATGATCAAGATTGGAAGATGGTTGCCATGATGATTATGAAGATCGAAGACATGTAAATATTGGAAGCTAATGTAATAGTTGCATTGCATCCCGTGCATTTACCCTAGGATTGGACCTATGCCCGTGTTTAGCTCACACGGTTCGTTAGTATTGGGGCGCTTGATCATCCTTGTTTTGTTTACTATTTATAATATATGCATGATATGTTATAAATAATGAGTATGTGCGTTATTGTTATGATAATAACAAAGTTGCATGAATCCGGCAAACATACGATCAAACATGGCGAGCTTTTAAATAAAATTAATGATGAGACCTTTCAAAATTAAAAACCCTCATTTTGAATAAGATTCAAAATTAATATCAAGCCCGAAAAGAAGAATTATAAATTTGTTTATAATTTCCTTGTCTTCCATCGACAATGGGTGCATGATGAACGCTACCCGTACTCGGGGCTCGGCTCATATTATTGGGGGAGCTTTGGGTGCCGGAAAGCTGTGACATCCATTGACATGGTGATGTGAACTACGTGGAACTCCCATGATTTCGGCTCATATTATTGGGGGAACTCATGGCGACCGTCCATTAAGGTTCAACATCGATGGGTAAGGCTTGACACGTGAAGATGAACGACGTCATATTATTGGGTCCTAATCAAACGTGAGACAAAAGTTTACGTAGAGGGTTGCATTGTGATGCAATTGAAAACTACCTTTTAGGAATTGTGATTGGCTGATATTATTCGGGATCATGATTCGCTAATTGGACCTTACGTACCTACTGAGGAAAGGAGTTTCCCGTTTTCACTAGAGGGTAGTGAAAAATGTCAAAACAGTGGGAGTAAACATTTATAAAGTTAAAGTCCATACTTTATATCTTACTAAATATTTTAAAATAGTCATTAACATTTATCTGTTTACTTTTCAGTACTATTTGACAATGTCTTCAATTCGCAATCCGCTTTCTGCCATACTCGAAAAACATGTGTTAACCGGACCTAACTACCTCACTTGGCTAAGAAATCTGAAAATCGTCTTGAACTCGGAAAAGATTGCATATACACTGACTGAGTCGCCCCCTGATAAGGCTCCGACTGACTGCACTCCTGAGGAATTGCAGACCTACAAGGATTGGTGTGACCATGACTTGAAGGCCAAGTGTTATATGCAGGCTTCTATGAATGATGAGCTGCAGAGGCGTTTTGAGGGTGCAAAGAGTGCTGCTGACATTCATTTGCACCTCAAGGAGCTCTTTGGTGAGCAGACTCGGCCTCTTAGGCATGCTACCGTCAAGGAGCTAATCACTTTGCGCATGCGAGATGGGGCCTCGGTCCATGAGCATGGCCTAAAGTTGATTGGACTCGTGGACAAGCTTGTTGGCATGGATTTGATGTTGCCTTCGGAGTTGACCACCGACGTGTTGCTGTTATCGCTGCCTAGCTCGTTTGATCCTTTTGTGGTGAATTTCAATATGAACAAGTTGGAACCGACCCTTGAGGAGTTGGTGAACATGCTTGTAACTTTTGAGTCCACCATCAAGAAAGAGAATTCGGTTCTTTATGTGGGTTCTTCATCTGGTACGAAGACCGATCCACGTGGGAATAGGAAGAAGCGTTCTTTCCAACGTCCCAAGAAGAACGTGCCCTTGAAGAGGCAAGCTCCGAGTCCCGTTGTGGTAGCTACACCAGATAAAGCTAACAAGACTGTTGATATTTGTCATCACTGCAAGAAGCCTGGACATTGGAGGCGTAATTGCAAGGAATATCTTGCCCAGAAGGGTTCTGGAAAGGGTATGTTCTATATTGAAGTAAACATTTCAATTAACTCTACTTCTTGGGTATTGGATACCGGCTGTGGCTCACATCTCTGTAATGATTTGCAGGTGATGGGAAGAAGTAGGAGGCTCCGGGAAGGTGAGACCTTCTTGAGGATGGGCAATGGAGCAAGAGTTGCTGCCAAGGCTGTAGGAGATGTTTACTTGCATTTGAACAATGATTTTAAGTTTGTTTTGAGAGATGTTTTGTTTGTACCAGACTTGGTGAAAAACATTATTTCCATTTCTATGCTTGATATTGATGGATTTTCTTGTCTATTTAGCAAAGGTGTTTGCAATATTTACAAGAATGAATGTTTAGTTGGTACCGGAGAACTTGAAAACAATCTCTACACCTTAAAATTAAAAGATATTCCGATTAACAATGTCCAAGCAATAACAACAACAAACAAGCGCAAACAAGATACTCTAAATTCGGCACAATTATGGCATGCTCGATTAGGACATATTTCCCTAAGAAGGATGAACAAGCTAGTGGGAGTGGGCGTGTTTGATATGTCTGATATTAATGCTCTCACGACTTGTGAATCCTATCTAAAAAGAAAGATGACCAAGATTCCCTTTAAGGGCCATGTGGAGCGAGCCAAAGGGTTATTGGATGTGATCCATACCGATGTGTACGGTCCGCTTAGCATCACTACTAAGCATGGACATGCCTACTTCATCACCTTTACCGATGACTTTTCGAGGTATGGGTATGTGTATTTGATGAAATACAAGTCTGAAGCCTTTGAAAGGTTCAAAGAATTCAGAAGTGAAGTAGAGAAGCAATTGGGACGAAGCATCAAGACACTTCGATCGGATCGAGGTGGTGAGTACTTGAGTGCCGAATTCCAAGAGTATCTTAGGGAGAATGGGATTCTCTCGCAGTGGACTCCGCCTGCTACACCGCAGTTGAATGGTGTTTCGGAGCGTCGTAACCGGACTTTGATGGACATGGTTCGGTCTATGATGGGGTTCACGGAGTTGCCGCCATCATTTTGGGGATATGCGCTTGAGACAGCGGCACTGTTGTTGAACAATGTCCATTCAAAAGCAGTTGACAAGACTCCATATGAGATATGGATGGGTAAGCCACCCAATTATTCTTATCTTAGAATATGGGGGTGCCCTGCTTATGTGAAGCAGGTAGTGGGAGATAAATTGGATAGTCGATCCATTTTATGTTACTTTGTGGGATATCCAAAGAATTCGGTTGGATACTACTTCTATCATCCCCAAGAAACAAAAGTGTTTGTTTCTAGGAATGCAACCTTTTTGGAAAAGGAATTTCTATTGGATAGAAAAGGGGAGATGATAGAACTCGAAGAAGTTCGAGAGACACCCACAATTATAGAACCCACACCCGAAGAGCCAAGAGAGGAGATACAAGCTCCTAGGAGATCCGAGAGAGTCTCGAGACCACCTATGAGGTATTGTCTACTTCTTGAAGAGGACCATGATGAGCCTAACCTAGGATGTGATCCAAGGACCTTCAAGGAAGCATTATCTGATGCCGATTCATCCAAGTGGCTTGAAGCAATGGAATCTGAGATGAATTCCATGCATTCGAACCAAGTGTGGAATCTCGTGGATCCACCTGAGGGAATTGTTCCCATAGGGTGTAAATGGATTTACAATAGGAAACTTGGGGCGGATGGGAAGGTATTGACCTTCAAAGCGCGATTGGTAGCAAAAGGATATACTCAAAGACAAGGAGTTGACTTTGAAGAAACCTTTTCTCCAGTCGCAATGTTCAAGTCCATAAGGATTTTGCTAGCCATAGCTGCATGGTATGACTATGAGATATGGCAGATGGATGTTAAGACAGCCTTTCTTAATGGGGATATTAAGGAAGAGATTTACATGTCTCAACCCGAAGGGTTTACATCTGTCGGAAGTGAGCATATGGTATGCAAACTTCAAAGATCTATTTATGGTCTAAAACAGGCATCTAGGATTTGGAACCTTAGATTCGATAGTACAATCAAAGAGTTTGATTTTACTAAGAATCCTGAGGAACCCTGTGTGTATAAGAAGGTCAGTGGGAGTGCTGTGACATTCCTGGTGCTGTATGTTGATGACATTCTACTCATTGGGAATGATGTAGGAATGTTGCAATCAACTAAGATATGGTTAGGAAGCAAGTTCTCAATGCAAGACTTCGGGTGAAGCGTCTTTTGTATTGGGAATACAGATCTATAGAGATAGATCAAGAAGATTGCTTGGTCTCACCCAGTCCACATACATTGATACCATCCTGAAGCGGTTCTGGATGGATGAGTCCAAGAGAGGACATCTACCAATGTGTCATGGCATGTCCCTATCCAAGTCCATGTCTCCCAAGACTGATGAAGAGATAGTGGCGATGACACGCATTCCATATGCATCTGCAATTGGTAGCATCATGTATGGGATGATATCTACACGTCCTGACGTGGCCTTCGCACTAAGTGTAGTGAGTAGATATCAATCGAACCCTGGTCTTCCACATTGGAAAGCTGTGAAAGACATACTCAAGTACTTGAGGAGGACCAATAAATTGTTCTTGGTCTATGGGGGTGGAGAACTAAAATTGGAAGGCTATACCGACTCTAGCTTCCAAAGCGATATTGATGACTCAAAGTCAACCTCTGGATTCATATTCATGCTCAATGGTGCTGCTGTCTCTTGGAAGAGTTCCAAGCAAGACAGTACAGCGGATTCCACCACTGAGGCAGAATACATTGCTGCATCAGCTGCAGCAAAGGAGGCAGTTTGGATAAGGAATTTCGTCCAAGAGTTGGGCGTCATTCCTAATGGAGTTGCTCCTGTCCCTGTGTTTTGTGACAACACGGGAGCGATTGCTCAAGCAAAGGAGCCGAGGTCTCATCAGAAGTCCAAACACGTATTGAGAAAGTACCACATCCTCAGAGAGATCGTGGAAAGAGGAGATGTCATGATTGACAAAGTCGACTCCGTAGATAATGTTGCTGATCCACTAACTAAGCCTTTACCAGGACCATCATTCGAGAAGCATCGCGAATCAATGGGTCTGAAGTATATGGGTAGTTGGCTCTAGTGCAAGTGGGAGATTGTTAGAGTAGGTGCCCGTCGAGCCAAGTGTTGGCCGAGTGTTCACGATGAAACTCTATGTATAAACGATCTTTATTTTAATAATATTTGAATTTATTATATTGGCGCATCTTTATCTGTATACCCATGCTAGTTGCATAGATAAAGTCCTTGAATATACAAATAGTAGAAAGAATATGAGATGCTCATATGATGAGTATCATGAAACTCATATTTGGAATACTGTATATTCTAAACGGTTCCTAGTCAATTTAGCCGCCACTAAGAAGGATACAGGCCGCTCGAGTTAGAGACTAGTATCTGCGATGTGAGTACCATGTTTCATTGGTAGGGGACATTGTGATGTCCGAACATGCAGATAGGTGCTCCTTGTAGAGTGCACTGAACAACCCTCCATAAAAGGACTTTCCAAGTGGTTCTCACTTATCGAGTGGAATAGTCCTAGTTTATGGTTGTACACCATTAGTCCTTATGACCCGGGACAACATTGAGACTCTATGTGCTAGAATTACACTTTGGCTTGTTTACCGACTCTCATGGGGTCATCAGGTGGCATGGTTGGGTGTTCTGTCGAAACATATAGGATTCGATGCATTGTAGTCAGGGGATTCACCGCTTACCTTCGGGTATGGATATCCTATGTGTTCTCATGTGTATGTAGATTGAAATCTCTGATCAGAGTATGGTGGTAATTGTGGGGACCCGGACGCTAATCATCTTCTTAATCGTCGCTGGGATTTAATTATCAGTTCTGATAAACAGGGTCTAAAAATTTTTCTTTTTAAAATGTAAATGCGGAAGGTAATGGAATCTAAATAATACACGTCTCAGTATATAATACATTTCAGTATAAAGTACAATACTGTATAATCTAAGTCTAAGGTTCAGTTACTAAGTTCAAGTAATAAACCAAATCTACAGTAAGTCCGGAATCACCACGCTAACTCTTCTTCTCTCCTCGTCCTCTTGACCCCGATCCAGTCCCACCTGTTGTCATGCACACATACAAAACAAGACAACAGTCGGATAACTCCGGTGAGAATAAATCCCAGTATAAAACATGGTAAACATGTATATAAACAATCTAAATCATAAAACATGCTATCATAAATATATTCAAAGCAATAGATTTCATAATCTATGAAATCTACTCAAAATAAGCATACGACTCAGTTCAGATAATCATGCAATTCAAATCATATCATATGAACATGCTATCATAACTGAAAGCAATAAACATGGGTTTCATAGTCTATGAAACCACATCTATAAACGCATGCAGTTCTAGTCAAATCATGTCTAGACTCGACTCAACTATAACTCTAGGGATCTCGGTGTGAATAAGACGTCAATGGCTGTCACCTACCCTCCCACTCGGGGTGACTGTACGTCTTATTCCTAGACTTCGGTCTGAGCTGTATCAACGGCTGGCAATAGGAGTCAGGGCTGCTCCTAAGCTGAGATACACCGAACATATAGATATGTGACAATGGCTGTCAACGACTCTCCTATCTCAAATGCAATGTATATAAATCTATAAACAGAGCAGTAGCATATCAGCATATAACCAAAGCATATTCAGATCAGAATATAACAATAATCTAGTATGTGATTTTATTGGGAAACTCAAATGGAATCTGATTTGAGTTGTATCTTCCCAGATATCACATGAATTATACCTTTGTCGTCCCGGTCTGACGAAGATGATGATTTGTATTCAACTCTGTCCATCTCAATCTGAAAAGACAATATCGAATACATAATATCAATGAATAACTCAATATACAATCTGTTCTGATCAGTACTCTATTCAATATACAATCTGATCAATGTCTGAACAAGGTACAATCTGATTCATATCAATGATATCACGATATAATCGAAATCATAACTGAATCTGATCAATCTGAATCAACTGATGTTTCAACGGTATAATAATACAAATTTGTAACCCTGTCAATCTCAACATCACAGATATTATATCTAAAGGCATAATCACTATCATATCATCTTTTTTCTAATTCTAGTATGTCAATATCTATTGAATTCAACTCAGGATCTGTTGAAATTCATAATACAAACATACTGTATAATTTCTCCGATCTGACGTCATAAACATACTGAATAATCTATCCAGAACACCTAAGCATGATCATCTCTCTATTCTTGAATCAAGAATAATACAATTCCAGTGTTTAATCTCAGATAATATTTTTTGAAATTCATAACAATTGTATAACCAGTCTGTTCTTTAATCTGACTTCGCTTATACAGTATCTACGGTAGTATAAACACCATATCTGAATCATATTCAGTTCTGACAACATCATAAGTTCAAAACATCGCAAAACGTAACGAAACTTACGTCCTTGTGCAGCTCGTGTCGAGAGGAACAAGCTGCTGCGCTCAGATTCGAATTCTGATACACGGATTCTTCGAAATCACAAATCTAAAAGGCGTAAGGATTTTTCTCTCAAAAGTTTCGCCCCCTTTTCTGAATTTCTGAGAGAAACACGTGCAATGCTTATATATATATACTGCATGCAACCATATAAAACGTGGCATACTTCTTCATAGTGCACGTCGCACCTGCGGGTGCGGTCCCTGCTGCACCGCGGATGCTCTCCGTGCTCTGATCCCTATCCATTTTGCAAAAGCTGAGACCGCGGGTGCGGTGTTATCATTACCGCAGGTGCGGTGTCATCAGCGCGGGTGCGCTCCGTCTAATACCGCGGGTGCGGTGTGGCTACGGAAATTGCACTTCATTTTCTTCACATGCACCGCGGGTGCGGTCGTGCTGGCACCTGCGGGTGCGGTCTTGCAAACTTCTAAATTTCTAATTTTTGATCTTTGCAACACCTTATAATCTTGTCTTTTCTTCCCTCAATGCATGTCATGCATTCTCATATCTTCCGAGTCTCACGTTAACGAAGATTAATAATCTTGGTTTATCAATTCGATAATTCTCGGGCATTACATTTCTCCCCCTCTTAGATCTGAGTTCGTCCTCGAACTCATAAACAATTAATTTAGAGATATACGAGAAGAAATGTATACTAGAGTTTAAATCAAAACTCAACTCCCTGATCCCCATCTAGAATACGAATTCATGAAGTATGCTATCATAATACTTCTTAAAGTAACTCTGACAAAATCAATCTTGCCATGTTGGTTATACAACATCCGTATAAACCAATCACAGTTCATAACAACCCAATGCCAATAGTGTTATCCAGTCTGTTTATCCCAATCAAGGACATATTCCATCTTCAGCTTCAAATACCAATCGTCATCATCCGACGTTGGTTTCTTCAATCTGTTCATTCTGAACTATCTTCATCTTCTTTTGAATTTTCTTCAAAAGAAATCTGTAGTATTCACCGTATACTGTCTTGCCTATAACTATCTCATTACCCATCTGATAAGCTGATAGTTACTGTCATGCAGTGATAATAAGTCATATCAATTAGTGCTAACATCCAGCATCACAGTTCTCTGGATATCTTCCAATATTTGGATCATACACTCTGACTGTCTGTCAATCTGTCAATAATCCGCAAAATAACTTATGGTATGGTCTACCATAATTGCAAACTTAATCACAATCACAATCTGATATAGTCTACTTCTACATTCTAGTCACTCTGACTATGTTCTGACATCAATCTGTGTCATTTGGTTCTGTTTGTACATCATCTTGTACAAACTAATAGATATAGATTGAACAATCTGTCAATCATAATCATATTATATCACAATCTGGAAATTATCGGGATAATCTTATTACGAAATTCATCGAAATATACTCCCCATGTCGAATCAGAAATATACTAAGTCTGTAATAAATCTTCTGATTTCTTTCTTTCTGTCTTCTCTGTTAGCGATTCAGACGTATCAGTACAATTTCTGTCAACATTTCTGTACAAATTCTGTCACGACTGATCTAATCTGTCTATATCATACCTGTCTGTTCGAATCTCATACATTCTTAGTCAGCAAAATGAACACTGAATCCACTACAATGCATTTCTGACACTATCTGTGATTTCAGATTCAAACTATTCGGTATAAACAATCAGTTAATAACATAAAGTAAAGAAAAAATACCTACCTGGTATTCGGCTCTGACTATCAATATCAATTCTGTTATACAATTCTGTAACATTCTGACATCACAAGCTAGTCAATTTCATACAAAATACACAATCACATATATGTTACATTCTGATCACATTCTGAACTGCTATAACTCTCGAATTTAACTCTGATTCGGTTGGAACTGTATATACGTTCACTGGTTCACAATAATCTGCAGCATATACGGATTCAAAATAATAGTAATATCAAATCAGAAACGAAGTATCAATATCCTATACAGATCTAGTGAGTTCAATGAACTCATAAAACATGGATTTCTGGTAAACATTTTCATATCATTCTGATCAACTGGTATATCTCATCTGCAAATAACATATGCTCCCCAAAACAATATAAGATATCTCAAATACTGATTTAGAGCAATAATTCTCAAGCAGTTCAAAACACAATTATATCAGATAATCTGTCAACTCCTATAATATCAATCTCTGACAACTCTGACATTTCTGACTTTCTGATCTGTCTGATATCGGTATCTGATCAGTCACTGATCACAATATCCACTGTCTCAAAATCAATCAGTATACTAACATCAAATATCATCTATTCTGAATACAATCTTCAATTATTCTATTCAGTCAATCAGATACTGCAAATATATCAAAATTTCATAGATATAATGAGCATAGAATTCATCAGAATATCTCTGAATATACTGACACGTGCCAAATAGTATCACAAATCAGATGTACTCGTGGTCGGTACTCTTCTACTGATCTTTCAATTTATTCTGTATCATTCTGTACTGAATCTAACATACAATCAATGTCTGATCTCAATTCAATTCTGAACTCTATCTTTCTGATATAAAGCAATCTGAAATCATATCTGGCAATATCAGCCAACTCGTACAATATTGGCAGATCTGCCAATATTAGGCTCGATTTCAGTATATCTACTGAATACATAAGGATACCATCTGTTCCTCTCTGTATCAATCGAGTCATAAACAACACAGATATCAAAGGATTTCGAAATCTAGAATCCTTACTGTGAATCTCTACTCATCAGCCATATCTGGTCTGAATCTTATACTTTCCTGACTCGAATCTATCATAGTTCTGTACTTGTTCAGCCTATACATATCAGTAATGCGTTCAAATCAGGAACACAAGTACATCATAAGCTATTTCTATTTCCTTCTCATCTTACTGTAGTATACAATATATACAGAAATCTCTGATATCAACACTTCCTCAACAAGCAAGGACATCAATACTACAGTACATACAAACCCAACAGATACAGCATATCTCCATGCACTCAGTCAAAGATATTCTTAACAAATGCATTAGTATATATCAATATATATGCAATAGAATCATAAAGACTAGTACCTGTTGTGAATTCTGAATCTGTGGTTTCAAGTGAACTCTGTTCCCTACGATCTTCGAGAACGCTTCTGGGGACAGACTTTAGCAAAGTGTCCCGGCTGTCCACAAATATTGCATCTACCAGTCACTCCCTGGCATTGTTCGGTGGAATGTCTTCCTCCGCAACTTCTGCAATACACTCCAGTATAACTTGGACCAGAAACACTAGAGCTAGATGAATCGCTTCCTAGCTTCTTGAATGGCTTCTTTCGAGCTTTCAGCAAATCTTGCTTCCCACTAGTACTGCCGTGATCATATCGAAGAGGGGATTGCTGTGTCTGAAGTGGCTTCACACACAACCTTGTCAATTGTCTAAACAGACTCGCCTCAGCTCTCTTCGCTCTACTCAGGATGTCAGCAAAATGGTAAGGTCGCTGCAAATTCATAAATGCAACTACCTCTGAGTTCAACCCTCTATTGAACTGATTTACTATAGCTTCATCATTTCCAGCTAAATGAGGAGCAAAATGCAGTAGAGTAGAGAATTTAGCAATATATTGGTCAATATTCAGCTGCCCTTGGCTCAAATTCTCAAACTCTAATTTCTTGTCCTCTCGGTACGAAGCTGAGAAAAATCTTCGATAGAATTCAGTTCTGAATATTTCCCACGACATCACTGTACCTCTCTGTGCCCACATTCTTCTACTAGTAATCCACCAACTCCTGGCGGCTTCTCGTAACTGATAAGGCACCATTTGGACCCTCTGTTCATCTGTACAGTCAAGTAAATCGAACAAGATTTCTATATCATCAAACCAGTTCTGTCAATCTTCAGATGTCTCGGTACCATTCAGAACTGGCGGCTGTAATAACTCAAATTCCTTCATCTTTTCTTCTAACTGAGTTTCTGATACATCTCTCTGTTCAGACGAAGTACTGCCCTTTTCTGAAATTCTTCGAGGCGGTATATCTGAATATCAAACAGATTAGTACACCATCTATACAATCTGTCTCAGCCCTCCTCTGATCATATACCTCTGATTCAGACTCAGTTCTGATCCAGGCTTAGTAATTACATGCTGCAAACAACTCAGATAACAAGCAACATGTAATAGGGAAAGCAATAAATCATGCTAGCACACACAATGTAGTCAACATTGAAATAAATCTCATGCTAGCAATTGTTAGAGTAGGTGCACGTCGAGCCAAGTGTTGGCCGACTGTTCACGATGAAACTCTTTGTATAAACGATCTTTATTTTAATAATATTTGAATTTATTAATTTGGCGCATCTTTATCTTTATACCCATGCTAGTTGCATAGATAAAGTCCTTGAATATACAAATAGTAGAAAGAATATGAGATGCTCATATGATGAGTATCATGAAACTCATATTTGGAATACTGTATATTCTAAACCGTTCCTAGTCGATTCAGCCGCCACTAAGAAGGATAAAGGCCGCTTGAGTTAGAGACTAGTATCTGCGATGTGAGTACCATGTTTCATTGGTAGGGGACATTGTGATGTCCGAACATGCAGATAGGTGCTCCTTGTAGAGTGCACTGAACAACCCTCCATAAAAGGACTTTCCAAGTGGTTCTCACTTATCGAGTGGAAAAGTCCTGGTTTATGGTTGTACAGAATTAGTCCTTATGACCCGGGACAACATTGAGACTCTATGTGCTAGAATTACACTTTGACTTGTTTACCGACTCTCATTGGGTCATCAGGTGGCAAGGTTAGGTGTTCTGTCGAAACACATAGGAGTCGATGCATTGTAGTCGGCGATTCACCGCTTACCTACGGGTATGGATATCCTATGTGTTTTTCATGTATGTGTGGGTTGAAATCTCTGATCAGAGTATGGTGGTAATTATGAAAGGGGTTTCATAGATTACACCATCGATGCAACCACAACATGACACATAGTATCGATTCATTGACAACTCTCCATAAACCAATAGTTGTCGAATCGATCGGGATATATGAGTTGAAGGGACCGTACTGTACGCTAACCATAATTGAATGGTTCTTGCAGGCACTATCATGTGATACCTAGGGAATCACGTAAGCGATGCTGCTAGGCGTTTAACGTGATTGGTTGGGTACTATCAGACTTGAGTTCTGACGTTCTTACTATCAAGGAGTTGATAAGTAAGAATGGAGCAATTGGGGTATGCTCGAATAAGGACATGTTTAGTCCGAATCACATAGAGATGTGAACCCACGGATAGTTGTATCAATGAACCATTGAGGGCCACACAAGTACTGGCTTTGTAAATCCCGATGAGAAGTAAATAGTTCAATGTGTTGAACGGCTTATAATGTGTTTATAAGCGTAAAGAAAAATAGAAGTATGACTTCTAAGAGAGAAATATAAATTTTAATTTATGGAAGTGTTCCTAAGATTAAAATTTGGCCAAATAAATAATGTAGTTGAAAATTGTGATTTTCATAAACATTATTGAGGACTAAATTAAATTAATTCAAGTGTTGAAATAATTAAATAATATTGAGCCTTGTAAAGCTCAATTAAAATAATTATTTAACTAGTGGGACTTGAATAAATTCAAGTAGTATTTAATTAATCTCAAATGTGTTTAAGATAATTAAAATTTAGTCCATGGTTTTTGATGTGTTAGAAACCATATTATATATACATGACATGCTAGGGTTTGCATGCTTGGGAGGTGAAGAGACTTTGAATACTTTTTAATAAAATAATGCATGGCATGGGGATCAACTTTTTCACTTTTCCCACACCCAAGTCTAGACTTCACTCCCTCATTCTCACCTTGTCTTGGCCGAAACCTCTCACCAATTTTCTCTCAAATTTTTCTTCATTTTGTTCTTCAAGAGTTGGAGAATAAAATCTTTTCATTGAAAAATCTTCTTGCTTTTCTAGTGCAAAGCAAGAAGGGATTTACATTGCTTGTGGTGGGCTTAATTTTTGGAGTTGGAGGAGGAGCTTGTAGATTGCCAACCTTCAAGAGCTAAAGTGTTTACACTTTAGTTGGAGCCACACATCAACCTCAAGGGGTTGATAGGTAAATCACTTCTAACACCCTATGTATGTATTATGGTGTTTGAATGTAAATATTGCACAAATATGGGGTGGCCGAAATTTTGCTCTAAAATTTAAAATTTTTGACTTCCGTTGCGCTTCCGGCCACCGTAACCGGTCCGCTTTCAGCAATCACATGCAAGGAAAGAAAATTCAATCTACCCCGCTCATTCCCTTCTATCTCAATCTAACTCAGTCTAAAGGATCTATCAGTTCTGACTATCTTAATCTAAAGGATCTCTCGCTCTGATACCACCTGTTGTGGGGACCCGGACGCTAATCATCTTCTTAATCGTCGCTGGGATTTAATTATCAGTTATGATAAACAGGGTCTAAAAATTTTTCTTTTTAAAATGTAAATGCGGAAGGTAATGGAATCTAAATAATACACGTCTCAGTATATAATACATTTCAGTATAAAGTACAATACTGTATAATCTAAGTCTAAGGTTCAGTTACTAAGTTCAAGTAATAAACCAAATCTACAGTAAGTCCGGAATCACCACGCTAACTCTTCTTCTCTCCTCATCCTCTTGACCCCGATCCAGTCCCACCTGTTGTCATGCACACATACAAAAAAAGACAACAGCCGGATAACTCCGGTGAGAATAAATCCCAGTATAAAACATGGTAAACATGTATATAAACAATTTAAATCATAAAACATGCTATCATGAATATATTCAAAGCAATAGATTTCATAATCTATGAAATCTACTCAAAATAAGCATACGACTCAGTTCAGATAATCATGCAATTCAAATCATATCATATGAACATGCTATCATAACTGAAAGCAATAAACATGGGTTTCATAGTCTATGAAACCACCTCTATAAACACATGCAGTTCTTGTCAAATCATGTCTAGACTCGACTCAACTATAACTCTAGGGATCCCGGTGTGAATAAGACGTCAATTGCTGTCACCTACCCTCCCACTCGGGGTGACTGTACGTCTTATTCCTAGACTTCGGTCTGAGCTGTATCAACGGCTGGCAATAGGAGTCAGGGCTGCTCCTAAGCTGAGATACACCGAACATCTAGATATGTGACAATGGCTGTCAACGACTCTCCTATCTCAAATGCAATGTATATAAATCTATAAAGAGAGCAGTAGCATATCAGCATATAACCAAAGCATATTCAGATCAGAATATAACAATAATCTAGTATGTGATTTTATTGGGAAACTCAAATGGAATCTGATTTGAGTTGTATCTTCCCAGATATCACATGAATTATACCTTTGTCGTCCCAGGTCTGACGAAGATGATGATTTGTATTCAACTCTGTCCATCTCAATCTGAAAAGACAATATCGAATATATAATATCAATGAATAACTCAATATACAATCTGTTCTGATCAGTACTCTATTCAATATACAATCTGATCAATGTCTGAACAAGGTACGATCTGATTCATATCAATGTTATCACGATATAATCGAAATCATAAATGAATTTGATCAATCTGAATCAACTGATGTTTCAACGGTATAATAATACAATCTTGTAACCCTGTCAATCTCAACATCACAGATATTATATCTAAAGGCATAATCACTATCATATCATCTTTCTTCTAATTCTAGTATGTCAATATCTATTGAATTCAACTCAGGATCTGTTGAAATTCATAATACAAACATACTGTATAATTTCTCCGATCTGACGTCATAAACATACTGAATAATCTATCCAGAGCACCTAAGCATGATCATCTCTCTATTCTTGAATCAAGAATAATACAATTCCAGTGTTTAATCTCAGATAATATTTTCTGAAATTCATAACAATTGTATAACCAGTCTGTTCTTTAATCTGACTTCGCTTATACAGTATCTACGGTAGTATAAACACCATATCTGAATCATATTCAGTTCTGACAACATCATAAGTTCAAAACATCGCAAAACGTAACGAAACTTACGTCCTTGTGCAGCTCGTGTCGAGAGGAACAAGCTGCTTGCGCTCAGATTCGAATTCTGATACACGGATTCTTCGAAATCACAAATCTAAAAGGCGTAAGGATTTTTCTCTCAAAAGTTTCGCCCCCTTTTCTGAATTTCTGAGAGAAACACGTGCAATGCTTATATATATATACTGCATGCAACCATATAAAACGTGGCATACTTCTTCATAGTGCACGTCGCACCGCGGGTGCGGTCCCTGCTGCACCGCGGGTGCGCTCCGTGCTTTGATCCCTATCCATTTTGCAAAAGCTGAGACCGCGGGTGCGGTGTTATCATTACCGCAGGTGCGGTGTCATCAGCGCGGGTGCGCTCCGTCTAATACCGCGGGTGCGGTGTGGCTACGGAAATTGCACTTCATTTTCTTCACATGCACCGCGGGTGCGGTCGTGCTGGCACTGCGGGTGCGGTCTTGCAAACTTCTAAATTTCTAATTTTTTATCTTTGCAACACCTTATAATCTTGTCTTTTCTTCCCTCAATGCATGTCATGCATTCTCATATCTTCCGAGTCTCACGTTAACGAAGATTAATAATCTTTGTTTATCAATTCGATAATTCTCGGGCATTACAGTAATTATGAAAGGGGTTTCATAGATTACACCATCGATGCAACTACAACATGACACATAGTATCGATTCATTGACAACTCTCGATAAACCAATAGTTGTCGAATCGGTCGGGATATATGAGTTGAAGGGACCGTACTGTACGCTAACCATAATTGAATGGTTCTTGCAGGCACTATCATTTGATACCTAGGGAATCATGTAAGCGATGTTGCTAGGCGTTTAACATGATTCGTTGGGTGCTATCAGACTTGAGTTCTGACGTTCTTGTTATCAAAGAGTTGATAAGTAAGAATGGAGCAATTGGGGTATGCTCATATAAGGACATGTTTAGTCCGAATCACATGGAGATGTGAACCCACGGCTAGTTGTATCAATGAACCATTGAGGGCCACACAAGTGCTGGCTTTCTAGATCACGTTGAGAAGTAAAAAATAGTTCAATGTGTTGAACGACTTATAAATGAGTTTATAAGTGTAAGGAAAAATAGAAGTATGACTTCTATGAGAGAAATGTAAATTTTAATTTATGGAAGTGTTCCTAAATTAAAATTTGGCCAATTGAATAATGTATTTGAAAATTGTGATTTTCATAAACATTATTATGGACTAAATTAAATTAATTCAAGTGTTGAATTAATTAAACACTAGTGGACCTAGTAGAGTTCAAATAATTAAATTAATTCAAGTGTTGAATTAATTAAATTATATTAAGTCTTGTAGAGCTCAATTTAAATTAATTATTTAACTAGTGGGACTTGGGTAAATTCAAGTAATGTTTAATTAGTCTCAAATATGTTTGAGATAATTAAATTTAGTCCATGGTTTTTATTTTGATAATAAACCATATAATATGCATGCATGGGAGGTGAAGGGTTGGAGACAACTTTTGCAACTATCAAGGCTTGGCATGCTACTTTTGTCTCTACTTTTTGCAAGTCCAAGACAAGTCTCCCTTCCCCCATTCAAGCTATGCAATGGCCGAAACTTGAAGATTATTCTCTCAAGTTTTCTCTCAATTTTTCTCTTCAAGTGTTGAGGAAGAAAAATACTTCTCCTTGAAAAATCCTTTTATTTTTCTAGTGCAAAATAAAAGGGGTTCTAGTTTGCTAGTGGTGGGCCTAATTTTGAAGGAAAGATTCAAGAACAAGGTGAAGCTTGTAGATTGTCTTGCCATCAAGAGCTTAGTTGTATATCAACTAAGTTGGAGCCATCATCAACCTCAAGAGGTTGATAGGTAACTACTTCTAAACACACTATGAATGTCATTTTGGTGTTTTATTGTATTTCCTACACAAATCTATGGTGGCCGAAATATATATGCTAAAATCGAAATTTTTGGTGCTTCCGTTGCGTTTCCGGCCACCGTAACCGATCCCCTTTCAGAAAGATATTTCAGAATGGATTCAGTAAGATGAGAGTTTTGATTTAAAACTCTGTATACATTTTTCTGATATATCTGAATTGATTACTTGCGAGTTCGAGGACGAACTCAGAACTAAGAGGGAGAGAAATGTAATGCCCGAGATTTTATTACTGTATTCAGAAATTAATCCGAAATGATTTATTGATTAATTGAGATACTTATAGACGGAACCGATTAGACCGGGAGAGTCGAGAAAAGAATTGACAAAAGGTGCCAATACAAGTCCCCGCGCACATGCACGACTTGAATGCGCGCACATGCGCGGAACGTCTAGTAGCATTGGCGCATATGCGCGACGTAAATGGCGCACATGCGCGGGAGGGGCAGTAGGTACGGCGCATATGCGCGAGAAGTCAAAGCGCTAGTTTGCATAACTGGCGCATATGCGCGACATAAATGGCGCATATGCGCGGGATAGGCAGAATGATTGGCGCATATGCACGGAATAATTGGCGCATATGCGCGAGAAGACAATGCTAGTTTTTTTATAACTAGCGCATATGCGCGACTTTATGCGCGTATATGCGCGAAACGTGCAGAATATACACGATGCCACTTGCCTTGCATGCACGAGATGGATGTATATATATATATATATAAGCAAGCGAATAACCTTCAGAATTCAGAAGAAATCGAGACTTGGGGGAAGAATTTCAGCTCGTGACCTTAGAAATTAATTTGCGAGAAATCCATCCGTCTGATTTTGAATCCGACTTCAGTACTGTGTTCCTATCAACGCAGGCTACAACTGGACGTAAGTTTTGTTACGTTTAGACAAGATTTGAATTTATGATATTGTCAGAATTGAATATGAATCATATATGACGTTTCTGCTACCGTAGACATTATAGAATTGAAGTCAGATTAAAGAACAGACTGTTTCTGTAATTGTTATGATTTTTGAAAGTTATTGACTGAGATTCTATATCAGAATTGTGTTAATATTAAGAGTATGAATTATGTTGACACAGATTATGAGTTCCAGTATTATATTTGTGATGTTCAGATTGACGGGGTTATTCAGATTGTATTGTTAAGTCGTCGAAACATCAGTTGAGTTAGATTGATCAAATTCAGATATGATTTCGATTAGATTGTGATATTATTGATGTGGATCAGATTGTATCTTATTCAGACATTGATCAGATTGTATACTGAATTGAGTATTGATCAGAACAGATTGTATATTGAGTTATTCACTGATACAGCGTATTCGATATTGTCATTTCAGATTCGAGATGGACAGATTTGAATACAGGACTTCGTCTTCATCAGACGGGGACGACAAATGTATAATTCATGTGATATTCGGGAAGACATAACTCATTTGAGATACCAATTGAGTTCCCAATAAAATCACATACTAGACTATTATTTATGTTTTGATATGATTATGCTTTGTTTGAAGATTGATATTCATTGCATTTAAGATAGGAAAGTCTTGACAGATCAGTGAGACTTCTAGACGTTCGGTGATATCACAGCTTTAGGGGAAGATCATTCTCCTATGGTAGATGTGGATACAGATCAGACCGAAGTCTAGGAATAAGACGTACCGTCACCCCGATTGGAGAGTAGGTGATAGATCGTCTTATTCACAACGGGATCCCTAGAGTTATACTTGAGTCGAGTCTAGACATGATTTGACTAGAACTGCATGTGTTTAGAAATGTGGTTTCATAGATTATGAAACCCATGTTTAGTGCTTTCAGACATGATAGCCTGTGCTTATATGATTTGATATAGATTGCATGTTTATCTGAATTGAGTTGCATGCTTATTTTGAGCAGATTTCATAGATTATGAAATTTATTGCTTTGAATATATTCATGATAGCATGTTTTATGATTTAGATTGTTTATATACATGCTTACCATGTTTTATACTGGGATTTATTCTCACCGGGGTTATCCGGCTGTTGTTTTGTTTTGTATGTGTGCATGACAACAGGTGGGGCTGGATCAGGGTCAAGATGAGAAAGAGGCTGGACTAGATAGCGTGGTGATTCCGGACTTACTGTAGACTTGTTTTATTACTTGAACTTAGTAACTAAACCTTAGACTGAGGTTGTACAGTATTGTACTTTTCTACTGAAAAGTAGTTGTTATACAGAGATGTATATTATTTAGATTCCATTAACTTCCGCATTTACATTTTAAAAAGAAAAATTTTTAGACCCTGTTTATCAGAACTGATAATTAAATCCCAAAGATGATTAATAAGAAAGATCAGCGTCCGGGTCCCCACAGAAACAATAGTCCTAGGCATGCCACGCAACCTAACGACTTCTCTAAAGAACAAATCTGCAATGTTTGAAGCATCATCGATTTTATGACAAGCAATAATATGCCCCATATTAGAGAATCTATCCACAACAACAAAAATAGAATCTCTCCCCTTCTTAGTCCTAGGCAACCCCAAAATAAAGTCAATAGAAATGTCAATCCAAGTTCTTTTTAAGAATAGCACGCAAAAGTGTTCCCAAAGTTCTATTGACAACTTCAGTTTGTCCATCCGTTTTAGGATGACAAGTAGCAGAAAACAACAATTTTGTGCCAAGTTTAGCCCATAAAGTCTTCCAAATGTAACTCAAGAATTTAACATCGCGACCAGAAACAACGGTCCTAGGCATGCCATGCAACCTAACTACTTCTCTAAAGAACAAATCAGCAATGTTTGAAGCATCATCGGTTTTATGACAAGCTATAAAATGTGCCATCTTAGAGAATCTATCCACAACAACAAAAATAGAATCTCTCCCCTTCTTAGTCCTAGGCAACCCCAAAATAAAGTCCATAGAAATGTCAATCCAAGTTCTGTTTAAGAATAGCACGCAAAAGTGTTCCCAAAGTTCTATTGACTACTTCAGTTTGTCCAACCGTTCGAGGATGACAAGTAGTAGAAAACAACAATTTTGTGCCAAGTTTAGCCCATAAAGTATTCGAAAAGTAACTCAAAAATTTAACATCGCGACCAGAAACAATAGTCCTAGGCACGCCATGCAACCTAACGAATTCTCTAAAGAACAAACCCGCAATGTTTGAAGCATCATCGGTTTTATGACAAGCTATAAAATGCGCCATCTTAGAGAATCTATTCACAACAACAAAAATAGAATCCCTCCCCTTCTTTGTCCTAGGCGACCCCAAAATAAAGTCCATAGAAATGTCAATCAAAGTTCTTTTTAAGAATAGCACGCAATGGTGTTCCCAAAGTTCTATTGACAACTTCAGTTTGTCCATCCGTTTGAGGATGACAAGTAGTAGAAAACAACAATTTTGTGCCAAGTTTAGCCCATAAAGTCTTCCAAAAGTAACTCAAGAATTTAACATCGCGACCAGAAACAATAGTCCTAGGCATGCCATGAAACCTAACGACTTCTCTAAAGAACAAATCCGCAATGTTTGAAGCATCATCGGTTTTATGACAAGCTATAAAATGTGCCATCTTTGAGAATCTATCCACAACAACAAAAATAGAATCCCTCCCCTTCTTAGTCCAAGGCAACCCCAAAATAAAGTCCATAGAAATGTCAATCCAAGTTCTTTTTAAGAATAGCACGCAAAAGTGTTCCCAAAGTTCTATTGACAACTTCAGTTTGTCCATCCGTTTGAGGATGACAAGTAGTAGAAAACAACAATTTTGTGCCAAATTTATCCCATAAAGTCTTCCAAAAGTAACTCAAGAATTTAACATCGCGACCAGAAACAATAGTCCTAGGCACGCAATGCAACCTAACGAATTCTCTAAAGAACAAACCCGCCATGTTTGAAGCATCATCGGTTTTATGACAAGCTATAAAATGCGCCATCTTAGAGAATCTATCCACAACAACAAAAATAGAATCCCTCCTCTTCTTTGTCCTAGGCGACCCCAAAATAAAGTCCATAGAAATGTCAATCAAAGTTCTTTTTAAGAATAGCACGCAAAAGCGTTCCCAAAGTTCTATTTACAACTTCAGTTTGTCCATCCGTTTGAGGATGACAAGTAGTAGAAAACAACAATTTTGTGCCAAGTTTAGCCCATAAAGTCTTCCAAATTGTAAGGCCCGAGATAATAAAGATGATATTATTTTAATCCGAGGTTATGTAATTGGAAACTTTTGGAGTGTTGAATTATATTCCAAGATGTTTGCAATTATTTAGGATTGAATTGAATTAAAAAGATTGAGCGGGGGCCAATTTGCAATTAGTGAAAAGTTGAGGGACTAAAGTGCAAATATGAAAAATTGAGTGGGACACTTGTCTGGGTCACCCCTTGAACGTGTCATTGTGCACTTTAAAAATTCAGAATTGCATGAGGAAAACCGAAAGCTTCCATGGAAATTCTCAAGCTTTTATTTTCTTTAAAATTTCGATTCCGTGTGAACCGTCTATCAGAATTTAAATCCGATTTCGGTTTTGAGCTCCTCTCACAAAGAGCTACACAAGGACGTAAGTTTTGTTACGTTTTGAGATGCTTTGAAAATATGATGTTGCTAGAATTGCATGTGATTCAGATATGATGTTTCTGCTACCGTAGATATTATAGAATTAAAGTCAGATTAAAGAACATATTGTTTCTGTAATTGTTATGATTTTCGAAAGATATTGACAGAGATTCGATATCAGATTTGTGTTATCGTTGAGATTATGAGTTATGTCAGTATTGATTATGAGTTCTGGTATTATATATGTGATGTTCAGATTGACGGGGTTATTCAGATTGTATTGTTATGCCGTCGAGACATCAGTATTGATTTAGATTGATCAGATATGATATTGATTGAGATTCATTGTTATATTGTTGACTTGGATCAGATTGTATACCGAGTTGAGTATTGATCAGAACAGATTCTGAACTGAGATATATACTGATATTGTATTTATGTTGTAAGGCTCGAGAATTATTCGTGTCATCGATGTGAGGGTTGAAGAGGATTATGCATGACATGAAAAATGTGAGTTTGAGTAAGCATGGCCGAGACAAGACCGCACCTGCGGTATTAACATCACCGCACCCGCGGTGTAAAGATAGAAAAAAATGAGTTTTGTGCGAACAGACACCGCACCCGCGGTGATAGCGTGACCGCCCCCGCGGTGTGAGACCGCACCCGCGGTTATGTAAGGACCGCACCCGCGGTCTAAGTGCTACATTTTTGGATGAACTCGCCGTGAGCATAGCGCACCCGCGCTCTTGAGACACCGCACCCGCGGTCTGCATGCGAAATTGCCACCTTCGATTTTGGTCTTGATATATATATGTTATGTTGACACATCACTCCTTCATTCTTCAGAATTCAGAACCGAGAGCTCCCAAGAAATCCTTCAAGTTTCTTCATACTAAAAAGTAGAATTATGCAAGAGTTGTTCATCCGATTTTAATTCCGAGGTAAGATTTGTGTTCCTTGCATTGAAGGCTACAAAGTGACGTAAGTTTGATATAATTCCAGCATGATTCAGATTGTGGATGTTGGGGAACTTATGATTTTGTTGCGAATATATGTTCTTGATATATAGAGCATCGTATATTTGTTATCAGATCGATTTTCGGACATCGTATACGAGCCTTGCGAATTTCCAGCATGTATATTGATATTGATTGGAAGAATTGAGCATATTATATTGTGTTGATGAGTATATTATGAGTTGTGGCTATAGTATATATTGTTTGTTGAGATTGAGTTGATCGGTATTGCGAGAATACGCTGTTATGCCGTAGATTTGTACCGAGATTTATTATTGATTGGCATATATGTTGCTTTGAGTTAGAGATTGATATTGGGTGTCTACACATTGCCGTTTCAGAGTTGAGGTGACAGGTTTGACATTGAATTCGAGATCTCGACAGACGATTCGACAAGAAAGGTATAATTCATGTGGTCACGGGATTGCACAACTCGATTCAGATTTGATACGAGTTTCCCTAAATCACATACTAGATTGTTATTACATTGATTATGTAATGCCTTGTTTATTGATTTATATTCGAGTCCTGAGATAGGAGAGATTGGCAGACTTGCCAACACTAGACGTTTCGGTGTATCGTCGCATAGGAGCAGATTTCCTATATGTGTAGACCCTCGATACAAAATTGACCGAAGTCTAGGAATAAGACGTACCGTTGCCCCGAGTGGTTGGGTAGGTGACAGACCGTCTTATTCACACCGGGATCCCTAGATTAGAAAAGAGTCGAGTCAAGATTTGAATTGTCGAATACAGATTTGTATTCTACTACATGTTTAGATGTATATTCATGTTACTTGATTTATGTTATGCATTTGTACATGATTTATGACATTGCATGCATCCATGTTTTATACTGGGATATGTTCTCACCGGAGTTATCCGGCTGTTGTCGTGTCTGTATGTGTGCATGGCAACAGGTGGGGCAGGATCAGGGTCACGACGAGGACGAGAGAGTTGATAGCGTGGTGATGCCGGGTGTAGCAGAAGACTTCTTATGTTGTACTAGTAGTTCATGTTGATACTAGAGATGTTATATTGTTCTTATCACATGTATAACAAGTAAGGCTACTAGATCACGACATGTAATGTTTGATGACTGATGTTTGTTTAAAAAAAAAAAAGAGAAGACGCTTTATGTTAACATTCGATTAAATGTTAGAAAGCGAAAATTTGACCCGTCATTTTTAATAAAGATCCAATTAAATCCCAAAAGAATTGAGTTAGAGCCCGGGTCCCCACAACAGGTGGTATCAGAGCAGTAGGTTCTGTAGACTGAGATAGAGTAGAATGAGCGGGGTAGATCGAGTCATCTTCCTTGCTTTTGAGATGCTAGCATGCTTTATTGCTTTCCCTATTATATGTTGTATTGTATCTGAATTGATTTACAGCATTTCAAGCCTGAATCAGAACCGATTCTCGATCAGTGGTATATGATCAGAGGAGGGCTGAGACAGATGACATTGGGTGTGTACTAATCAGTTTTATGATCAGATTTATGCCGCCTAGACGAGTGCCACAACCAGAGCAGGGTAGCACATCCGGTGCACAGATGGATGTCACCGCTACGCTGATGGAGACTTTATTGAAGAGATTCCAGTCTTTCCATCCGCCTACCCTGAAGGGCACCGAGAGTGCAGTAGAATGCGAGAGCTGGCTGGATGATATCGAGATGTTGTTTGAGTCTTTGGCTTACACTGACGAACGACGTGTGAAGCTGATAGGGCATCAGATGCAAGAGGTTGCCAAGAGCTGGTGGTTGACGACGAAGAGAGCCTTGGAGCACCGAGGCATTGACATCACGTGGAAAGTCTTCAAAGATGAGTTCTATCAGCGTTTCTTTCCCGTCTCCTACCGGAAAGATAAGGGAGCTGAATTTGCGAATCTGAAGCAGGGGCAGTGGAACATCGAGGAGTATGTGGCTAAATTTTCTGCATTGCTACGATTTGCACCGCATGTGGCCGGGAACGACGAGGCAGTGGCCGATCAGTTCATCAACAGGCTGAATCCCGATGTCTTTACTTTGGTGAACACGGGCCGGCCTAGTACTTTTTCAGAGGCACTGAACCGAGCGAAGGGAGCAGAGGCTGGCTTGATCAGGCAGCGAGGAGCTTCCTACGGTGTTCAGGGGCAGAGACCGCCACAGCCTACTACCGTACAGTTTCCACCACCTCCTCCTCGTTTTGACAGCGGAGCTAGTGGTAGTGGTAAGAAGGAATTTCTAAAGGCTAAAGGCAAACAATTTAAGAAATCCGGGAGCAGTTCATCGAGTTCGGGTGGATCTCGACAGAGAGGTCAGGGGTCAGATTATAGTGGTGCATACTGTGGTTCATGCGGAGGGCGACATGCGACGGAGCAGTGTCAAGGAGTTCTGGGACGCTGTAACATCTGTAGGCAACAGGGACATTTCGCCAGAGTTTGTCCCCAGAGAGGTGCACAACGATTCCAGAGCACAGGATCATCAGCACCAGCGCCACAGATGGAGAGACAGGCATCCTCTGTACACTCCTTTCAGCCACCCTCCACAGAGACCCAGCAGAGACCAGGAGGTAGTCAGACGGTGAGTCAGCCTCCTCGACAGCAGGCACGTGTCTTTGCCCTGACAGAGGAGCAGGCGCAGGAGGCGCCAGATGACGTCATTGCAGGTAACTGTTTTCTTTGCGGTTATCCTGCATATGTGTTGATAGACACAGGGGCATCTCATACATTTATATCTGAACATTTTGCATTGAGACATTCATTGCCTGTTGAGTCATTGTCGACAGTAGTGTCTATAGCTTCTCCGTTGGGAAGTGGTTTGATATCTGTGACTACTGTTAGACACTGTATGCTTCAGTTTGAGGGGCATGAGATTGATCTTGATTGTGTAGTACTTGGTTTAGCTGATTTTGACTATATAGTTGGCATAGACATGTTGACCAAGTACAGGGCCACGGTAGATTGTTTCCACAAGATTGTCAGATTCAGACCCGAGATGACAGACGAGTGGAAATTCTACGGCAAGGGTTCCAGATCTCGGATTCCCTTAGTATCTGCTCTGACTATGAGTAGATTGCTTCAGAGAGGAGCAGAGGGCTTTCTCGTATATTCAGTAGACCTACTGAAGTCGAGCCCAGCATTGGCAGATCTGCCAGTGGTTTGCGAGTTTGCAGATGTTTTTCCTGATGAGATTCCAGGATTACCTCCGGTTCGAGAGGTTGATTTCAGCATAGATCTTATGCCCGGTTCTGTTCCTATTTCGAGAGCTCCATATAGGATGGCACCGATAGAGCTGAAAGAGTTGAAAGCACAGTTGGAGGATCTTCTGTCCAAGGGATATATCAGACCCAGTGTATCTCCTTGGGGTGCTCCAATGCTTTTCGTTAGAAAGAAAGATGGTTCGATGCGACTGTGTATTGATTATAGGCAGTTGAACAAGGCGACCGTGAAGAACAAGTATCCGTTGCCTCGCATCGACGATTTATTTGACCAGTTACAGGGATCTTCGGTATATTCGAAGATTGATTTGAGATCAGGGTATCATCAACTTAGAGTTAGAAATGTTGATATACCGAAGACTGCATTCCGAACCAGGTATGGACATTACGAGTTTGTTGTTATGCCTTTCGGTTTGACGAATGCACCAGCGGTGTTTATGAGTCTGATGAACCGCATTTTTCAGAGATATTTAGATGATTTTGTGATTGTGTTTATTGACGACATTTTGGTGTATTCGAAGAGTTTGACTGAGCATGCAGATCATCTGAGAATTGTGCTGAAGACTTTGCGACAGGAGCAGTTGTATGCTAAACTGTCCAAGTGTGAATTCTGGTTGCGACAGGTTGTCTTCTTGGGGCATATTATATCTGGAGAGGGTATTGCGGTAGATCCGAGTAAAGTTGAGGCTGTGATCAGTTGGCCGAGACCGACTTCTGTGCCAGAGATACGCAGTTTCATGGGTCTAGCCGGGTATTATCGACGTTTTATTCGAGACTTCTCCAGTATAGCGAAGCCGATTACCCAGTTGACACAGAAGAATATGCCATTTGTGTGGTCCGAAGATTGTGAAGCCAGTTTTGTTGAGCTGAAGAAGAGGCTGACTAGTGCGCCTGTCTTGACAATTCCATCAGGTACAGGTGAGTTCGTTGTATATTGTGATGCATCTCACAGAGGGCTTGGATGTGTTCTTATGCAGCGAGGACACGTGATAGCATACGCCTCTAGACAGCTGAAGCCACACGAGACTCGTTATCCGATTCATGATCTTGAATTGGCGGCGATTGTATTTGCACTCAAGATCTGGCGTCATTATCTGTATGGCGAGAAATTCGAGATTTATTCCGATCATAAGAGCTTGAAGTATCTCTTTTCCCAGTCAGAGTTGAACATGAGGCAGCGACGATGGCTTGATCTGCTGAAAGATTTTGATTGCGAGATCAAGTACCATCAAGGAAAGTCGAATGCAGCGGCAGACGCCTTGAGTCGAAAGGTATGTTCTTTGTCCTTGTCGACTATAGGTGTATCGAGTTTAGTAGAAGATTGTTGCTTGTCTGGATTGACATTTAATACAGAGAATAGACCGTTGCGACTTGCTGCGATTCAGATTGAGCCAGACTTGATTTCGAGGATCAAAGAAGCACAAAGAACTGATCCGAGTGTGCAGAAATCGATTGATATGGTCAGAGCTGGTCATATCTCAGAATATCAGGTCAGAGATTCTGTTCTGTATGTGCATAACCGTCTAGTGGTGCCAGATGTTTCAGATTTGAGACGACATATCATGTCGGAGGCACATTGTAGTCGGTTCAGCATTCATCCTGGAGGCAGGAAGATGTACAATGACTTGAAGACACAATTCTGGTGGAAACAGATGAAGACAGACATTGCAGAATTTGTGTCTAGATGTCTGAATTGCCAACAGGTGAAGGCAGAGAGAAAGAAGCCCGGAGGTCTACTTCAGAGTTTGTCTGTTCCTGAATGGAAATGGGACCACATTTCCATGGATTTCGTGACGAAGTTACCTCGATCTTCGCGGGGCTGTGACGCGATTTGGGTTGTGATAGACAGACTGACCAAATCAGCGTGCTTTATTCCGTACAGGATGACCTATCGACATGATCAGATGGCAGAGTTGTATGTCAAAGAGGTCGTCAGATTGCATGGTGTGCCGAAGTCGATCGTATCAGATCGTGATCCACGATTCACTTCTCACTTTTGGCACAGCTTGCAGCAGGCTTTAGGTACGACTTTACACCTGAGCACTGCTTATCATCCCCAGACGGACGGACAGTCAGAGCGGACTATCCAGACTTTAGAGGATATGCTGAGAGCTGTAGTACTAGATTTTGGTACTAGTTGGCAAGATTCATTGCCGTTGTGTGAATTTTCATACAACAACAGCTATCAGACGAGCATAGAGATGGCACCGTTCGAAGCTTTATACGGAAAGAAGTGCAGATCTCCGTTGTACTGGGATGATATTTCTGAGGTACCAGAGTTAGGGCCTGATATGATTCGTGAGATAACAGAAAAAGTGAAGATCATTCAGAAACGAATGAAGACGTCACAGGATAGGCAAGCGAAGTACGCCAATATTAGACGTAGACCGTTAGTATTCGAACAGGGAGACAGAGTATTTTCGAAGATTTCACCTTTCAGAGGCGTTGTCAGATTTGGCAAGTGAGGAAAGTTGTCTCCTAGATACGTCGGTCCGTATGAGATTCTTGAGAAGATTGGCGATCGAGCTTACAGACTTGCTCTTCCTCCTTCACTATCCGGTATACATGATGTTTTTCATGTATCGATGCTTCGCAGATACATGCCAGATGATTCTCATGTTATTCAACCTGACGAAGCCGAGTTAGATCAGACTTTGAGCTACGTCGAGCAACCGATACAGATTCTGGATAGGAAGGAAAAGAAGCTTAGAACCAAGACCATTCCACTTGTGAAGGTGCAATGGAGTCGTCATGGCATCGAGGAAGCAACTTGGGAGACAGAGTCTGAGATTAGACAGAAGCATCCCGAGCTATTTGTATGATGTGAGTTTTCTTTCAGTTCTATTGTCATTTCTTCCTTTACTATGATTGATTAAGTTGTTATGAGTTCGAGGACGAACTCTTGTCTAAGAGGGGGAGAAATGTAAGGCTCGAGAATTATCCGTGTCATCGATGTGAGGGTTGAAGAGGATTATGCATGACATGAAAAATGTGAGTTTGAGTAAGCATGGCCGAGACAAGACCGCACCTGCGGTATTAACATCACCGCACCCGCGGTGTAAAGATAGAAAAAAATGAGTTTTGTGCGAACAGACACCGCACCCGCGGTGATAGCGTGACTGCCCCCGCGGTGTGAGACCGCACCCGCGGTTATGTAAGGACCGCACCCGCGGTCTAAGTGCTACATTTTTGGATGAACTCGCCGTGAGCATAGCGCACCCGCGCTCTTGAGACACCGCACCCGCGGTCTGCATGCGAAATTGCCACCTTCGATTTTGGTCTTGACACATGGCATGAGGTATATATATGTTATGTTGACACATCACTCCTTCATTCTTCAGAATTCAGAACCGAGAGCTCCCAAGAAATCCTTCAAGTTTCTTCATGCTAAAAAGTAGAATTATGCAAGAGTTGTTCATCCGATTTTAATTCCGAGGTAAGATTTGTGTTCCTTGCATTGAAGGCTACAAAGTGACGTAAGTTTGATATAATTCCAGCATGATTCAGATTGTGGATGTTGGGGAACTTATGATTTTGTTGCGAATATATGTTCTTGATATATAGAGCATCGTATATTTGTTATCAGATCGATTTTCGGACATCGTATACGAGCCTTGCGAATTTCCAGCATGTATATTGATATTGATTGGAAGAATTGAGCATATTATATTGTGTTGATGAGTATATTATGAGTTGTGGCTATAGTATATATTGTTTGTTGAGATTGAGTTGATCGATATTGCGAGAATACGCTGTTATACCGTAGATTTGTACCGAGATTTATTATTGATTGGCATATATGTTGCTTTGAGTTAGAGATTGATATTGGGTGTCTACACATTGCCGTTTCAGAGTTGAGGTGACAGGTTTGACATTGAATTCGAGATCTCGACAGACGATTCGACAAGAAAGGTATAATTCATGTGGTCACGGGATTGCACAACTCGATTCAGATTTGATACGAGTTTCCCTAAATCACATACTAGATTGTTATTACATTGATTATGTAATGCCTTGTTTATTGATTTATATTCGAGTCCTGAGATATGAGAGATTGGCAGACTTGCCAACACTAGACGTTTCGGTGTATCGTCGCATAGGAGCAGATTTGCTATATGTGTAGACCCTCGATACAGAGTTGACCGAAGTCTAGGAATAAGACGTACCGTTGCCCCGAGTGGTTGGGTAGGTGACAGACCGTCTTATTCACACCGGGATCCCTAGATTAGAAAAGAGTCGAGTCAAGATTTGAATTGTCGAATACAGATTTGTATTCTACTACATGTTTAGATGTATATTCATGTTACTTGATTTATGTTATGCATTTGTACATGATTTATGACATTGCATGCATCCATGTTTTATACTGGGATATGTTCTCACCGGAGTTATCCGGCTGTTGTCGTGTCTGTATGTGTGCATGGCAACAGGTGGGGCAGGATCAGGGTCACGACGAGGACGAGAGAGTTGATAGCGTGGTGATGCCGGGTGTAGCAGAAGACTTCTTATGTTGTACTAGTAGTTCATGTTGATACTAGAGATGTTATATTGTTCTTATCACATGTATAACAAGTAAGGCTACTAGATCACGACATGTAATGTTTGATGACTGATGTTTGTTTAAAAAAAAAAAGAGAAGACGCTTTATGTTAACATTCGATTAAATGTTAGAAAGCGAAAATTTGACCCGTCATTTTTAATAAAGATCCAATTAAATCCCAAAAGAATTGAGTTAGAGCCCGGGTCCCCACATATGTGATTTGTCATAATCAGATTGATGGACAGATTTAACTTCGAGACTTCGTCTTCGTCAGACCGGGACGACAAAGGTATAATTCATGTGATATCTGGGAAGATACAACTCAAATCAGATCTCATTTGAGTTTCCCAATAAAATCACATACTTGAATATTGTTTATCTTCTGATATGATTATGATTTGTTTATAGACTTTATATTCAAATCTTTTGGAAATGAGCATGCTTTGTTTACAGATTGTTATACATTGCATTTGAGATAGGAAAGTTTGACAGATAGTGTGACACCTCTATCCCGTAACGATAAAAATACGCAGCGGAAATAAAATTTTTCTTTAAAATATGGAAGGAGTTTCAAAATACATTTCATAAAATGTTTACAAAATAAATACATGATCATTCAAATGATATACAAAATACAAAACAATCATTCTTATGATCATGTCCCAAAATATTCGCAAAATAATCTTCCTTCCAACGGTGTATGCATATGACCCCTATCCACAGTCAACGTCCCGGGCCTCCACTCTGATCTGCATCACATGAAAATAACTGAAATGAGAATAAATCTCAGCAAGTGGAACTCTACATAGCAATGATACATAGTATACTCTGTAAAACATGACTTTGAAATTATAAATACCATCAACTCTGAAACATGAATACTGTAGTAATAACTGTAGCAATAGCAATAGCAATAGATAGCAATACGATGGTATTCTCTTTTCTCTGGTTGGATTGATATCAATAGTATCTCTGTCTGTGGTTGCAAATATCCCATCGATATAAATCGATAACTGTGAGGGATAAAAGCCTATGGCCGATGATCATCTAATTGCATGCAATGCTCTGACTATGATTAATCAATCCAATAAAACATTTGAACTCTGAATAGCATTTAAAGCCGTCGTTTCGCTATCTCTATCTTTTGTATTCCCTTTTTAAAAATAGTGAGACATACAATGCCTCCAATAGATAATCAATGAAATCAATACATAACAATGGATCAATGGAAGGGAATAACACTTTGAAACCTTTAAAACACAATACATATATCATCATGTGAGCACAAGGGATGAAATTCCACTTACAACCAATAGAACGCCTTCAAACTATACTCTTGGTACACCACCTACAACAATAATCCATAAACAACACCAAAATCAACTCTATATCCAAAAATACAAGTCAAATATCCCATTAAACCAACAATAACAACACCCTATAACACCTCATCTCCAAAAACCATGCTAGAATCGTACCAAAAACTTACCTAAGCTTCCTTATACCACGGAGAACGTCGATCTCAAGTCGAATCGTCGAAAAGAAGCTTGGATTGAAGATAGGAAATGAAAGAAATGGTAGAAAACCCTAAGAAATGAGAGGAAATCTCGAAATGAAGGGGAAGATAAGGTAGAAATGAAGTCAACTCAATCAAAAAGGTACTAAATATCTCGCCCATACTTACACCGCGGGTGCGGTCACACAAGCACCGCGGGTGCGCTAAGCTCACGGCATTCCAACAAAATTCCCATGCACGATCACCGCGGGTGCGGTGCTACAATTACCGCGGGTGCGGTCTCACCGCGGGTGCGGTGCTTACACTGCCGCGGGTGCGGTGTCCTCACGGTAAAACCATCAAAATCCAACATAAATGACCGCGGGTGCGGTCCTTGCAATGGTGCGGGTGCGGTACCACTTCGGCCAAGAACAAACCAAGGCAACTGAAAATCGAACCGAAACACTGAAACGAACAACCAACAACATATAATACCTCAAGACAACAATAACCAATAATACTATGGCCCAAAACACAACTCTAAACATCTAAATCATAAAACCCAATAAACACAATAAAGCTTAAACCGTACCGTACACCGGGCTCGGCTATTACAGATAGTCAGACTTCTAGACGTTCGGTGTATCGTTACGTAGGAGCAGACACCCTCCTATTGTAGATTACTCTATACAGCTCAGACCGAAGTCTAGGAATAAGACGTACAGTCACCCCGATTGGGAGGGTAGGTGACAGCCATTGACGTCTTATTCACACCGGGATCCCTAGAGTTATAGTTGAGTCGAGTCTAGACATGACTTGACTAGAACTTCATGCGTTTATAGATGTGGTTTCATAGACTATGTAACCCATGTTTATTGCTTTCAGTTATGATAGCATGTTTATATGATTTGATTTAAATTACATGTTTATCTGAATTGAGTTGCATGGTTATTTTGATTTGATTTCATAGATTATGAAATCTATTACTTTTGAATATGATCATGATAGCATGTTTTATGATTTAGATTTTTTCTATACATGCTTACCATGTTTTATACTGAGATTTATACTCCCCGGAGTATCCGGCTGTTGTCTTGTTTTGTATGTGTGCATGACAACAGGTGGGACAAGATCGGGGTCGAGAAGATGATGAGAGAAGACGAGTTTAGCGTGGTGATTCCGGACTTGGATATAGATAGATTTCATTACTTGATTGTAGTAGTTAAACCTTAGTCGAACTAGATGCATGTTGTATAGGATTTGTATTATTATACAGATTTGTATAATAGCATGATTCCATTACCTTCCGCACTTGACATTTTAAAAAGAAAAATTTTTAGACCCTGTTTTATCTTAATTGATAATGAAATCCCAAAAGAAGATTAAGAAAAAGATCAGCGTCCGGGTCACCACAACAGGTGGTATCAGAGCGATAGATCCTTTAGATTGAGATTGTCAGAGTTGATAGTTCTTTTAGACTGAGATAGTAGAGAATGAGCGGGGTAGATTGAACTTTCTTCCTTGCATGTGATTGCTAGCATGAGATTTATTATAATGTTGAATTACATTATGGGTGCTAGCATGATTTACTGTTTTCCCTATTATAAGTTATTTGTATCTGAGTTGATTGCAGCATGTAATTGTTAAGCCTGAATCAGAACCGAGTCTGAATCAGAGGTATATGATCAGAGGAGGGCTGAGACAGATTGTATAGATTGTGTACTAATCTGTGTGATATTCAGATATACCGCCTCGAAGAATTTCAGAAAAGGGCAGTACTTCGTCTGAACGGATAGAGGCATCAGAAACTCAGCTAAAGATGAAGGAATTTCAGTTATTGCAGCCGCCGATTCTGAGTGGTTCCGAGACATCCGAAGATTGTCAGAACTGGTTCGATGATATAGAAATACTGTTCGATTTACTTGATTGTACAGATGAACAGAGAGTTAAAATGGTACCTTATCAGTTACGAGAAGCCGCCAGGAATTGGTGGATTACCAGTCGAAGAATGTGGGAACAGAGAAGTACAGTGATTTCGTGGGAAATATTCAGAACTGAATTTTATCGACGATTTTTCTCAGTCTCGTACCAAGAGGACAAGAAAGCAGAGTTTGAGAATTTGAGCCAAGGTCAGTTTAATATTGATGAATATACCGCCAAATTCTCTACTCTACTGCATTTTTCTCCTCAGATAGCTGGAGATGATGAAGCTATAGTAAATCAGTTCATCAAAGGGTTGAATTCGGAGGTAGTTGCATTTATGAATCTGCAGCGACCTTACCATTTTGCTGACATCCTGAGTAGAGCGAAGAGAGCTGAGGCGAGTCTGATTAGACAGCTAGGGAGGTTGTGTGTGAAACAACCCCAGACACAGCAATCCCCTCTCCGATTTGATCGAGGCAGTACGAGTGGAAAGCAAGATTTGCTGAAAGCTCGGAAGAAACCATTCAAGAAAATAGGAAGCGATTCATCTAGCTCCAGCGTTTCTGGTCCAAGCCATACTGGAGTGTATTGCAGGAGTTGCGGAGGGAGACATCCCACCGAGCAATGCCAGGGAGTGACTGGTAGATGTAATATTTGTGGACAGCCGGGACACTTTGCTAAAGTCTGTCCCCAGAAGCGTTCCCGAAGATTGTAGGGAACAGAGTTCAATTGAAAACACAAATCCAGAATTCACAACAGGTACTGATCTTTTATGATTATGTTGCATATGTATTGATATATACTAATGCATTTGTTAAGAATATCTTTGAATGAGTTGCATGGAGATATGCATTATCTGTTGAGTCTGTTTATACTGTAGTATTGATTTCTTACCTTTTTGGAAAGAAAAATTGATATCAAAGACTTCTGTGACATCTTGTATACTACAGTGATATGAGAATGAGATTGAGTTAGATTATGACGTACTTGTGTTTATGATTTGATCGCATTATTGATATTAATATGCTAAACAAGTACAGAACTATTATAGATTCCTTTTAGGAGAGTAGAAGATTCAGACTAGATATGGTTGATGACTAGAGATTTCACAGTAAGGATTCTAGATTTAGAATTCTTTTGATATCTGTGTGGTATATGACTCGATTGATAGAGAAAGGAACAGATAGTATCCTTATGTATTCAGTAGATTTACTGAAATCGAGCATAGCATTGGCAGATTTGTCAATGATGTATGAGTTGGCTGATGTTTGCCTAGATAAGATTTTAGATTTGCTTTTTATCAGACAGATAGATTTCAGAGTTGAATTCAGATCAGATACTGATTTTGTTTTAGAAGTCAGTACAGAATGATATTGAATGTACAAGAATGATACAGAATGAATTGAAAGAAGTGAAAGATCAGTAGAAAAGTACCGACCAGGAGTTACATCTGATTTAGTGTTTCTCTTTGGCATATGTCAGTATCTTCAGAGATGTTCTGATGATTTTATGCTCATTGTATCTATGAGATCTTGATATAATTGCAGCATTTGATTGACTGAATCGAATATCTGAAGACTATATTGAATATTCTGAGAACTGTGATGATTGTATACAGAAATTATTCAGATAAGAATCCTACTTGAAACAGATTGTATTCAGAGTGTGCGATATCTGAAGTTAGTATACAGATTGATTTGGATACAGTTGAGATTACGATCAGTGACCGAGAAATACCGATATCAGAAATATTCAGAAATTTCAGAAATGTCAGAATTGTCAGAAATGTATTTTGTCTGATTTGGCAGATTATTTTATTCGACTGTTGCTTTATATCTGCTGAATATTGTTATTGTTTTAAATCAATATTTGAGACATCTTATATTGTTTTGGGGAAGCATATTTTATTTGCAGATGAGATATAACAGGTGATCAGAATGACATGAAGATATTTACCAGAAATCCTTGTTTTATGAGTTCACTGAACTCACTAGATCTGTATAGGATATTGATATATTATCTTTGATTTGATATTACTATTGTTTTGAATCCGCATATGCTACAGATTATTGTGAACCGTTGAGATTATATGCAGTTCAAACCGAATTAGAGCTGAATTCAAGAATTACAGCAGTTCAGAAATGTGATCAGAATTTCAGAACTTGAATGTGATAATCAGAGCAGAACATCTAGCAGAGTAACAGATATGTGATTGTACGGTATAAGAATGATTATCTTGTGATATCAAAATGTTTCAGAATTGTACAGCTGAGCTTGATATCGATAGTTAGAGCCGAATACCATTTAGGTACATTTTCTTTCAATTATGTTATTAACTGATTTGTTTATGCCGAATAGTTCGGATCTGAAATCACAGATAGTGTCAGCAATGCGCTGTAGTGACTTCAGTTGTCATGTTTGTGACTGAGAATATATGATATTCAAACTGACAGTTTTGATATAGACAGATTAAGTCAGTTGTGACAGATTTGTACTGAAATTTTGGCAGAAATTGTACTGAAATGTACAAATTGTCAACAAATGAAGACAGAAAGATATAAATCAGAAGATTTATTACAGAATTGTACAGTTCTAAATAGAAATGGGAGTACATTTCTATGGCTTTCGTAATGACGTTACTGCCATTTTTTTACAGATTGTGATATGATATGATTATGATTGACAGATTGTTCAATCTATATCTATTGGTTTGTACCAGATAACGTACAAACATGACCAAATGACACAGATCGATGTCAGAGAAGTGGTCAGAAAGATCAGAATGCCACAGTAGATTATGTCAGATTGTGATTTTGCTTGAGTTTGTATTCGTGACAGAATATATCATGAACTCTCTTTTAGATTGTTCACAGATTGACAGACTGTCAGAATATTTTATCCAGATATTGAAAGATTTTGGTAGAGTTATAGAGTGCTGGATGTTAGCACTAATTGATATGACTTATTATCACTGCGTGACAATAACTATCAGCTTATCAGATGGGTAATGAGATAATTATAGACAAGACAATATACGGTGAATACTACAGTTTCTTTTGAAGAAAATTAGAAGGAAGATGAAGATAGTTCAGAATGGACAGACTTAAGAAACCAACGTCGGATGATGACGATTGGTACTTGAAGCTGAAGATGGTATATGTCCTTGATCGGGATAAACTGATTTGATAACAACAGATGGTACTGATATGTGATGAATTATGATTGGTCTATACGGATGTTGTATAACTAACATGGCAAGATTGATTCTGTCAGAGTTAATTTAAGAAGTATTATGATAGCATACTTCATGAATTCGTATTCCAGATGGGGATCAGGAATTTGAGTTTTGATTTAAACTCTAGTATACATTTCTTCTCGTATATCTCTGAATTGATTGTTTATGAGTTCGAGGACGAACTCAAATCTAAGAGGGGGAGAAATGTAAGGCCCGAGATAATAAAGATGATATTATTTTAATCCGAGGGTATGTAATTGGAAACTTTTGGAGTGTTGAATTATATTCCAAGATGTTTGCAATTATTTAGGATTGAATTGAATTAAAAAGATTGAGCGAGGGCCAATTTGCAATTAGTGAAAAGTTGAGGGACTAAAGTGCAAATATGAAAAATTGAGTGGGACACTTGTCTTGGTCACCCCTTGAACGTGTCATTGTGCACTTTAAAAATTCAGAATTGCATGAGGAAAACCGAGAGCTTCCATGGAAATTCTCAAGCTATTATTTTCTTTAAAATTTCGATTCCGTGTGAACCGTCTATCAGAATTTAAATCCGATTTCGGTTTTGAGCTCCTCTCACCAAGAGTTACACAAGGACGTAAGTTTTGTTACGTTTTGAGATGTTTTGAAAATATGATGTTGCTAGAATTGCATGTGATACAGATATGATGTTTCTGCTACCATAGATATTATAGAATTAAAGTCAGATTAAAGAACAGATTGTTTCTGTAATTGTTATGATTTTCGAAAGATATTGACAGAGATTCGATATCAGATTTGTGTTATCGTTGAGATTATGAGTTATGTCAGTATTGATTATGAGTTCTGGTATTATATATGTGATGTTCAGATTGACGGGGTTATTCAGATTGTATTGTTATGCCGTCGAGACATCAGTATTGATTTAGATTGATCAGATATGATATTGATTGAGATTCATTGTTATATTGTTGACTTGGATCAGATTGTATACCGAGTTGAGTATTGATCAGAACAGATTCTGAACTGAGATATATACTGATATTGTATTTATGTGATTTGTCATTATCAGATTGATATGGACAGATTTAACTTCGAGACTTCATCTTCGTCAGACCGGGACGACAAAGGTATAATAATGTGATATCTGGGAAGATACAACTCAAATCAGATCTCATTTGAGTTTCCCAATAAAATCACATACTTGAATATTGTTTATCTTCTGATATGATTATGATTTGTTTATAGACTTTATATTCAAATCTTTTGGAAATGAGCATGCTTTGTTTACAGATTGTTATACATTGCATTTGAGATAGGAAAGTTTGACAGATAGTCAGACTTCTAGACGTTCGGTGTATCGTTACGTAGGAGCAGACACCCTCCTATTGTAGATTACTCGATACAGCTCAGACCGAATGTGACACTCTGACCCGTAACGATTAAAATACAGCGGAATTTAAAATTTTATTTCAAATGGAAGGAGTTTCAAAATACATTTCTTTAAATATCTTTACAAAAATAACAATACATGATCATTTAAATGACATAACAAAATACAAAACATCATTCCTATGATCATGCCAAAATCTTCCTTCCAACGGTGTATGCATATGACCCCCAGTCCACAGTCAACGTCCCGGGCCACTACTCTGATCTGCATCACATGAAATAACTGAAATGAGAATAAATCTCAGCAAGTGGAACTCTTACATAACAATGATACATAGTATACTCTGTAAAACATGACTTTGAAATCATAAATACCATCAACTCTGAAACATGAATACTGTAGCAATAACTGTAGCAATAGCATATCAATAAGATAGCAATAAGATGGTATTCTCTTTTCTCTGGTTGGATTGATATCAATAGTATCTCTGCTCTGGTGCTAATATCCCTATCGATATAAACCGATAACTCTGAGGGATAAAAGCCTATGGTCGTTGATCAACTAATTGCATGCAATGCTCTAACTATGATTAATCAATCCAATAAAACATTTGAACTCTGAATAGCATTTAAAGCCGTCGTTTCACAATCTCATATTTTCTCTTGTATTCCCTTTTAACAATAGTGAGACATCAATGCCTCCAATAGATAATCAATGGGATCAATACATAACAATGAATCAATTGAAGGGAATATCACTTTAAAATCTTTAAAACACAATACATATATCATCATGTGAGCAAAGGGATGAAATTCCACTTACAACAAATAGAACACCTCCAAACTATACTCTTGGTACACCACCTACAACAATAATCCATAAACAACACCAAAATCAACTCTATATCCAAAAATACAAGTTAAATAATCCATTAAACCAACAAAACATCAAACCTAAGTCAACTCTTAACTCACAACCTTAATAGAATCGCACCAAAAACTTACCTAAGCTTCCTAGCACCAAGGAGAACGTCGATCTCAAGTCGAAAATCCAAACAAATCCAAGAATCAAAGGTAGGAAGCAAAAGAAATGGATGAAAACCCTTGCTAGAAGAGAGAAATCTCGAAATGAAGGGGAAAAGATAAGATAAGGTATGGCCAACAACTCCAAAAAGTAACTTAAAAACTCGCCCATACCTATACCGCGGGTGCGACAACACAAGGGCCGCGGGTGCGCTGAGCTCTCGCCACAACAAAATAAATCCATGCACGATGACCGCGGGTACGGTGCTACAATTACCGCGGGTGCGGTGCTTACACTGCCGCGGGTGCGGTGATGCCACGGTCTTCCAAAACCAAAATGATGAATAGTACACCGCGGGGGCACTCCTCTAAGAGCGCGGGTGCACTCTTGCTACGACAATGATCAAAAATCAACGCAACTAAAATCGATCCGAAACTCTGAAACAAACAACCAACAACTTCTAACACCTCAATAACAATAATAACCAATAATACTATAGCCCAAAACACAATTCTAAACATCTAATCACATAACCCAAATAACATACGAAACTTAAATCGTACCGTACATCGGGCTCGGCTATTACAATCTCCCCTCCTTAGAGGAATTTCGTCCGCGAAATTGACGTCACTGCTCGAACAACTCAGGATACTTCTCTCTCATCTCAATCTCTGGTTCCCACGTAGCCTCTTCGATCAAATGGTTCCTCCAAAGGACTTTAACGATGCCGATCTCTTTATTCCTCAATACTCTAACTGTGCGATCCAGAATCTGAATCGGAATCTCTTGGTAAGTCAAATTCGGCGTCAAGTCCAATGGCTCGTGGCGAAGAATATGGGAAGGATTCGCAATATACTTCCTGAGCATCGATACGTGAAAAACATTATGAACTCTATCAAGATCTGGCGGTAGGGCTAATCTGTAGGCTCTGTCACCAACTCTGTCCAAGATCTCAAAAGGACCAATGAATCTCGGACTCAACTTACCCTTCTTGCCAAATCTCATCACACCCTTGAGAGGTGCTATCTTCAAGAACACGTGATCGCCAACCTCGAACTGCAAAGGCCTACGACGAACATCTGCATAGCTCTTCTGTCTGGACTGTACTGTCTTCATCCTCTCACGGATCACAGCAACAACATCGGCCGTCTGCTGGACCAACTCTGGTCCCAACATCTTTCTCTCGCCAACCTCATCCCAATACAAAGGCGATCTGCACTTCCTGCCATAAAGTGCCTCATACGGTGCCATCCCAATCGACCCCTGGTAGCTATTGTTGTACGTGAACTCCACAAGTGGCAATTTAGAATCCCAGCTACCAGAATAGTCAATAGTACAAGCTCTGAGCAAGTCCTCTAAAATCTAAATGACTCTCTCTGACTGACCGTCGCTCTGAGGGTGATAAGCTGTACTGAAAGCTAACCGTGATCCCATAGCTCTGTGCAGACTCTCCCAAAACTCGGAGGTAAACCTGGGGTCACGATCAGACACGATCGACACAGGGACACCGTGAAGTCTAACAATCTCTGCAATATAATCCTCGGCATACTGCTTCATGGAGTACGTCGTCTTGACTGGGAGAAAGTGCGCTGACTTAGTTAACCGATCAACAATGACCCAAAATGGAATTATAACCTTTCTGCACTCTGGGAAGACCAGTCACGAAATCCATCGTAATGTGCTCCCACTTCCACTGAGGAATCGGCAAAGATAGCAATGTCCCAGCAGGTCTCTGATGCTCAATCTTCACCTGCTGACAAGTAAGGCACTGAGAAATGAACAAAGCAATATCTTTCTTCATACCTGGCCACCAGTAGAGTCGACGAAGATCCTGATACATCTTCGTACTACCTGGATGAATCGAATATGGCGCAGTATGAGCCTCTGTCAAGACATCTCGCCGAATATCATCGCCAATAGGAACACAGATACGGCCTCTGAAAGTCACCAATCCATCACCATTCATCGCAAACTCTGAGTTACCCCTCTCCTCAGCTCTAGCTCTCAACTCTAGCAACTGCACATCGACAGTCTGCTCTCTACGGATCCTGTCCGTCAAAGTAGCCCGAATGACCAACGCTGAAAAGCGAGCAATGGTTCCGGGGACTACCAAAGAAATATCCTCTCGATGCAAGTCCATCAGCAACGGCCTCTGAATCAAAGAACTCAAGGAAGAACTCGATTTACGACTCAAAGCATCAGCCACAACGTTCGCCTTCCCTGGGTGTAATGCCCGAGAATTTGATTAACGTAATCTGAGATGATGAACGTAATCTGGTATGATTATAGACGCATTATGCCGAGACCGAACGGGGCCAAGTAGATGAATTATACAAAATTGGACAGAACTAGTGGCGCCCGAGCGGTAGTTTCTAACCGCCCGAGCGCCCATGTTCAACAGCAATGTGCCTCGGGCAGAAGATGTGGCGCCCGAGCGGTAGAATATTACCGCTCGAGCGCCGATGCATGATAAGCCAAGTAGCCGGGCAGAAAGTGCCGCGCTCGAGCGGTACTTTCTTACCGCCCGAGCGCCGCCTGAAAGTGGTGAAAAGAAGACACGTTGCTGAAACATGCAACTTAGGATATATATACATATATACGTTGCTTCCTTCAGGGAAAAAGAAAAGAAAAGAATCGAGAAAAGGTTCTTGTATATGTGTTGAAAATCCTTACGCCTTTTGTGAGAAATCCGTCCGTCCGATTTTGAATCTGACTACGGTACTATGTTCCTATTGACGTAGACTACAACTGGACGTAAGTTTTATTACGTTTTGATATGATTTGAAATTATGGTATTGTCAGAATCTGATATGGTTCATATATGATGTTCTTGGCATGTTAGACATCGTATAATCTGAACTGGATTGAGAAAAGGATACCATATGAAATTGTTATGAATTTCAAAGTTAGATTAACTGAGACTTGATATCAGAATTGAGTTGTTCTTGATTATGAGATATTGAATTAGGTTAAGTATGAGCAGAACAGATTTGATTCGAGTGGTGTATTGATATTATACTCCTCGATATTGTTCTTGTCAGATTGAGTATTGACAGGCTTGGGGTTCAAGACTTCGACAGAGTCAGAATAACAGAAAGAAAGGTATAAATTATGTTGTGTTGGGATTGCACAACTCGAGGAAGGTTTGACTCGAGTTTCCCTAAATCACATACTTAGTTTATTACATTGATTCTTGTATTGATGAGATTGATGTTTGTTGTCTATTGATTTATAGACACTGCATGTAATGACTGCTGATTTGCTAGTCATTGATTGATTTGCTTAGATACTGACTGTATGTATTGATTACCGAGTCGTTGAGTCATAGGCTGATTCGCCTAGTCACCGGTTGATTCGTCGGGGTTATTGTCTGATTTGTCCATTATAGGCTGATTCGCCTAGTCACCGGCTGATTCGTCTGGTTATTGACTGATTCGTCTAAACTTAAGCTGATTCGCTTAATTACAGGCTGAGTTGTCTGATTACTGGCTGATTCGCCTAATTACTGGCTGATTCGTCAGGTTATTGACTGAGTCGTCAATTCTGCGGCTGATTCGCCCAGACACTGGAGATATTAATTATATCGATGCCGTTTAGGGATTGATTCATTCCTATCGACTGACATTCGATATAATACCTATATCCAGACATCGGGATCCCTAGGATAGAGTTGAGTCGAGTCTGAGACGACGCGTCAGTGGAGTCGAGTCTGAGACGATGCGTCTGTTGAGTTGAGTCTGATATGACATGTTGATTTACATTATTTATGCCATTCATGATTATTGAATGTTTGATATGGATTTATGTTTCTGATTTGAGACATGTTATGAATAATTCTTATATGCTTTCGTATATGTTTTTATATGACTGCATGTTTACATTGTTTATACTGGGATATTTATATCTCACCGGAGTTATCCGGCTGTTGTCTTGTTTTGTATGTGTGCATGACAACAGGTGGGGCTGGATCAGGGTCAAGAAGAGGATGAGAGAAGATTAGATAGCGTGGAGATCCGGGCTTCGAAGCAACATAGGATTCAGCACTGATATGTAGTTGAACCTAGTTGAAATCTTGTAGATAACACAAGATTGTATGTTTATGTTTAATATGTAATTTGAGTGAATTACATTACGTTTCCGCTTCGTATTTTAAAAAAAAAATGATTAAGAACTTGATTAGCGTCCAGGTCCCCACACTGGGTGATAACTGATAGCCTCATCATAATCTTTGACCAGCTCTAACCACCTCCTCTGCCTCATGTTGAGCTCTTTCTGAGAAAACAGATACTTCAAACTCTTGTGGTCTGTGAAGATCTCACACTTTTCGCCATACAGATAATGTCTCCAAATCTTCAGGGCGAAAACCACAGCTGCTAGCTCCAAATCATGCGTCGGATAATTCTTCTCATAGTCTTTCAACTGACGAGAAGCATAAGCAATGACCTTACCTCGCTGCATCAGCACTGCACCAAGGCCTCTCTTCGACGCATCAGTATAGACAACGAAATCCTCTGAACCACTGGGCAATGAAAGAACAGGAGCTGTCGTCAATCTATCCTTCAACTCCTGAAATGCACTCTGGCAATCAATGGACCACTAGAACTTCACAGTCTTCCTCGTCAAATTGGACAATGGCAGGGCAATCTTGGAGAAATCTGAAATGAAACGACGATAGTAACCCGCCAAACCAAGGAAACTGCGTACCTCTGAGACAGTGGTAGGAATAGGCCATTTCTGAATCGCCTCTATCTTCATCGGATCAACAGCAATGCCATCCTTCGAAACGACATGGCCTAGAAAAGAAATCTGATCCAGCCAAAACTCACACTTCTTCAACTTGGCAAACAGCCTCCTCTCTCTCAGCAATTGAAGAACAACTCTGAGATGTTCTGCATGCAGCTCTCTGGTCTTGGAATAGATCAAGATGTCGTCAATGAAGACAATGACGAAGCTATCCAGATAGGGCTTGAACACACGGTTCATCAGGTCCATGAAGACTGAAGGGGCATTGGTCAGACCAAAAGACATAACCATAAACTCAAAGTGACCATACCTGGTCCTGAACGCCGTCTTAGGGATATCAAACTCCTTAACCTTCAACTGATAATAGCCAGACCGAAGATCAATCTTCGAAAATACAGTGGCACCATGAAGTTGCTCAAATAGATCATCAATCCGTGGCAACGGATACTTGTTCTTGACAGTCACTTTGTTGAGCTCCCTGTAGTTGATACACAGCCGCAAAGAACCATCTTTCTTCTTAACAAATAGAACCGGAGCTCCCCAAGGCGAAGAACTCGGACGAATAAAACCCTTGTCTAGAAGATCCTGCAACTGAGTCTTCAACTCTTTCATCTCATTAGGAGCCATCCGGTACGGAGCCTTAGAGATAGGAACCGTACCAGGAGCTAGATCGATAACGAACTCAACATCTCTGTCCAGCGGCAAACCCGGAACATCATCCTCAAACACATCGACAAACTCCCTCACAACATCAATATCATCAATATTCAACTTAACCATACCATCAACATCCACAATAGAAGCAAGAAACCCATCGCAACCTCTACATAACAATCTCTCAGCCTCAAGACAAGAAATAAAAGGAAAGACCAGCGAAGTACCTGAGCTGGCGAGAACTCCACCCTGGCCATCATCTGCAAAAGTCACCTTCTTAGCAACACAATCGATAACTGCACGATAAGTCGAAAGCCAATCCATGCCAAGAATAACATCAAAGGCAACCATAGGGATAACAATCAAATCAGCGAAGACAACTCGCTCCTTAATACGAACAGGGCACGCAAAGACAATTGATGTCGGGCACAACACGTCCCCCGAAGGCAAAACAACACTAAAGCTGGAGGGGAAGAACAGAAGGAACTATACCCAAAGATCTCAAAAACAAATCAGACATAAAAGAATGAGTAGCACCAGTATTTATCAAAGTAGTAGCTACTCTGCCGGAAATCAAAATAGTACTAGAGATCAATGAAGAATCATAATTAATACCTTCCTTGGTCATCGTAAAGATACTACCCTGCACCTTCCCTTGGCTAGCTCCTTGTGGACAATTCCTGGCAACGTGGCCTGCCGTGCCACAACGATAACAAGTATTAGTGCCAAATCTGCACTCTCCCCTATGATGCTTGCCACACTTCGGACACAAAGGCTTCTCGGGATCAACTGGAACTGGCGGTGGTCTAGGACTCGGCTCCATCTTGCCCTTGCCCTTGAAACGATCCCTGCCCCTCTGATTAGAACCCTGGCCTCTTTGAGCAACAGCTTGATGCCTCTCCTGCCTCTCTCTAGTGATGTCCTTCTCATCCTGCTCTGCCAACAATGCCTTGGACACAATCTCCTTCAAAGTCACAGCCTTGGACATGTTGATATAACGACGAATCTCTGCTCTAAGGCCTCGAATGTAATGAGCGCCTTTATCTTTATCATTGGATGCAATGTACGGAGCAAATAGGCAACCCTCCTCAAACTTTAGAATATACTGACCAACATTCATGCTCCCTTGTCGAAGCTCCAAGAACTCCGTAACCTTCCTCGCTCGAAGTGCGTCGGGGAAATACTTGTCGTAGAACAGGTCAGTGAACTCTGACCACTTCAGTGTCGCAACATCAACTCCAACTTTGGTCGCATTCCACCAAATGCGAGCAGCTTTAACCAACATGAATACAGCACAGCTGATACAGTCTCTATCCTCGTAGTGGAGATGATCAAAGATCGCCTCTGTAAGGCTCGAGAATTATCGGTTGTTATTAATGTTAGACTTGAAGCCATGAGAATGCATGATATTTAGATTGGAATTGTGAAGCATGGGCGAAGCCACACTGCACCTGCGGTGCTAAGACTACCGCACCCGCGGTGTATGTGACAGAAAGGTGATGGATTTGTGCGAAGCAACACCGCACCCGCGGTGCGAGCAAGAACGCACCCGCGGTGGTGAGACCGCACCGCGGTCGTGCAAGAGCCGCACCCGCGGTCATGCAAGAGCCGCACCCGCGGTGATCGAAATTCAGAAAATGCATGGGCTGCCGAAGCATCAGCGCACCCGCGCTCTTGAGGTACCGCACCCGCGGTCGTGCGTGTCATTTGAAAAACAATAACACTCGTCCCTTGCATGCAATATATGTTAGGTGTCTTCATTTCCATTTTCATTCAGAACAAGAGCCGAGAGCACTTAAGGGGATGAACTTTCATTTCTTTTGATCTTTGACTTGGTGATTTTGAGTGATTTAGCCATCCGATTTGTACTTTGAGTTAAGATTTGTGCTCCTTGCATCAACGGCTATAAGGTGATGTAAGTTTTATATAATTCCAGCACGTTTCGAAATATATATGTTGGGGAAATTCAGATTTGAGTTAGAATATGTGTTTTTGATATTTTGATCTTGGTATATTCGTTATCGGATTAATTTTCGAAAACCGTATGCCATTATTCGAACTTTCAGCATGTATTATGTTAAGATTGGATAGATTTCAGCTTGTGTATTGAGGGGTTGATGAGATTATGAGGTGATGGTGAGTGAGTATATTGTTGTGAGATTATCGGTATCAAAGAACTACGTCGTTACGCCGTCGAATTGTATTGAAATCGATTTCAGCTTCGCATATTGATTTGCTTGAGATGTATATGACTGAAGTGCACATTTTTTATGCCATTTCAGATTTGTATTGGCTATTGTGAACTCGAGACTTCGACTACGACACCGACTATTCGACAAGAAAGGTATAATTCATGTGGTCACGGGATTGCACAACTCGATTCAGATTGATACGAGTTTCCCTAAATCACATACTAGATTGTTATTACATTTGATTATGTAATGTCTTGTTTATTGATTTATATTCGAGTCCTAAGATAGGAGATATTGGCAAATTGGCCAAAACTATACGTTTCGGTGTATCGACACATAGGAGCAGATTTTCTATATGTGTAGACCCTCGATACAGAGTTGACCGAAGTCTAGGAATAAGACGTACCGTTGCCCCGAGTGGTTGGGTAGGTGACAGACCGTCTTATTCACACCGGGATCCCTAGATTAGAAAAGAGTCGAGTCAAGATTTAAATGTTGAATACACATTTGTATTCTTCTACATGTTTAGATTTGCATTCATGTTATTTGATATATGCTATGCTCTTGTACATGATTATTACATTGCATGCATCCATGTTTTATACTGGGATATGTTGTCACCGGAGTTATCCGGCTGTTGTCGTGTCTGTATGTGTGCATGGCAACAGGTGGGGCAGGATCTGGGTCACGAGCTAGATGAGAGGTTGATGATAGCGTGGAGATCTCGGGCATGGAAGATATCTAGTGGTTTCTATTTAGACTTGTATCACCTATATTTGTAGTTGGTATGTAAACACGAGTGTATGGTTGTACTAGACAGACATGTATGTACATTATGTTGTTATTTCTTATAAAGACAATGTTATGCTTTGACTATACATTTGAATTAATGTTAAAAGCAAATTTTTGACCCACATTTTCGAACAAAGATCCAATTAAATCCCAAAAAGAATTGAGTTAGAGCCCGGGTCCCCACAACATGTGGTATCAGAGCAGTGGGTTCTGTAGACTGAGATAGAATAGAATGAGCGGGGTAGATCGAGTCATCTTCCTTGCTTTTGAGATGCTAGCAGTGATTTATTGCTTTCTCTATTATATGTTGTGTTGTATTATCTGAATTGATTTACAGCATTTCAAGCCTGAATCAGAACCGATTCTCGATCAGAGTCTATGATCAGAGGAGGGCTGAGACAGATGATATTGATTGTGTACTAATCAGTTTGATAATCAGATCTATGCCGCCTAGACGTATACCACAGCCAGAGCAGGGTAGCACATCAGGTGCACAGATGGATGTCACCGCTACACCGATGGAGACCTTATTGAAGAGATTTCAGTCTTTCCATCCGCCTACCCTGAAGGGCACAGAGAGTGCAGTAGAGTGCGAGAGCTGGCTTGATGATATCGAGATGTTGTTTGAGTCTTTGGCATATACTGATGAGCGACGTGTGAAACTGATAGGGCATCAGATGCAAGAGGTTGCCAAGAGCTGGTGGTTGACTACGAAGAGAGCCTTGGAGCACCGAGGCATTGATATCACATGAAAGTCTTCAAAGATGAGTTCTATCAGCGCTTCTTCCCCGTTTCCTACCGAAAAGATAAAGGAGCTGAATTTGCGAATTTGAAGCAGGGACAGTGGAACATCGAGGAGTATGTGGCTAAATTTTCTGCATTGTTACGATTTGCACCGCATGTGGCCGGGAACGACGAGGCAGTGGCCGATCAGTTCATCAACGGGCTGAACCCCGATGTCTTTACCTTGGCGAACACGGGCCGGCCTAGTACTTTTTCAGAGGCACTGAACCGAGCGAAGGGAGCAGAGGCTGGCTTGATCAGGCAGCAAGGGGCTTCCTACGGTGTTCGGGGGCAGAGACCGCCACAGCCTACTACCGTACAGTTTCCACCACCTCCTCCACGTTTCGATAGTGGATCTAGTGGTAGTGGCAAGAAGGAATTTTTGAAGGCTAAGGGTAAGCAGTTTAAGAAGTCCGGGAGTAGTTCATCGAGTTCGAGTGGATCTCGACAGAGAGGTCAGGGTTCAGATTACAGTGGCGTATATTGTAGCTCGTGTGGAGGACGACATGCGACGGAGCAGTGTCAAGGAGTTATGGGACGCTGCAACATCTGTAGGCAACAGGGACACTTCGCTAGAGTTTGTCCCCAGAGAGGTGCACCACGATTCCAGAGTGCAGGGTCATCAGCACCAGTGCCACAGATGGAGAGACAGGCATCCTCTGTACACTCCTTCCAGCCACCCTCCACACAGACCCAGCAGAGACCAGGAGGTAGTCAGACAGTGAGTCAACCTCCGAGACAGCAGGCTAGGGTGTTTGCCCTGACAGAGGAGCAGGCGCAGGAGGCGCCAGATGACGTCATTGCAGGTAACTATTTTCTTTGCGGTTATCCTGCATATGTGTTGATTGACACAGGTGCATCTCATACATTCATAGCTGAACATTTTGCATTGAGACATTCATTGCCTGTTGAGTCGATATCGACAGTAGTGTCTATAGCTTCTCCGTTGGGAAGTGGTTTGATATCTGTGACTACTGTTAGACACTGTATGCTTCAGTTTGAGGGGCATGAGATTGATCTTGATTGTGTAGTACTTGGTCTAGCTGATTTTGATTGTATAGTTGGTATAGACATGTTGACCAGGTACAGGGCCACGGTAGATTGTTTCCACAAAATTGTCAGATTCAGACCCGACATGACAGATGAGTGGAAATTCTACGGCAAGGGTTCCAGATCTCAGATTCCCTTAGTATCTGCTCTGACTTTGAGTAGATTGCTTCAGAGAGGAGCAGAGGGCTTTCTCGTATATTCAGTAGATCTACTGAAGTCGAGCCCAGCATTGGCAGATCTGCCAGTGGTTTGCGAGTTTGCAGATGTTTTTCCTGATGAGATTCCAGGGTTGCCTCCGGTTCGGGAGGTAGATTTTAGCATAGATCTTGTGCCAGGCAGTGTTCCTATCTCGAGAGCTCCGTATAGGATGGCACGACAGAGCTGAAAGTATTAAAAGCACAATTGGAAGATCTTCTGTCCAAGGGGTACATTAGACCGAGTGTATCACCTTGGGGTGCTCCGGTGCTAATTGTTCGAAAGAAAGATGGTTCGATGCGATTGTGTATTGATTACAGACAGTTGAACAAGGCAACAATGAAGAACAGGTATCCTTTGCCGCGCATCGACGATTTGTTTGATCAGTTACAGGGATCTTCTGTATATTCGAAGATTGATTTGAGATCAGGGTATCATCAGCTTCGAGTTAGAGACGTTGATATTCCAAAGACTGCATTCCGAACCAGGTATGGGCATTATGAGTTTATTGTTATGCCTTTCGGTTTGACGAATGCACCAGCGGTGTTTATGAGTTTGATGAACCACATTTTTTAGAGATATTTAGATGATTTTGTGATTGTGTTCATTGATGATATTTTGGTGTATTCGAAGAGTCTGACTGAGCATGCAGATCATCTGAGAATTGTACTGAAGACTTTGAGAAAAGAGCAGTTGTATGCTAAACTGTCCAAGTGCGAATTTTGGCTGAGACAAGTTGTCTTCTTTGGGCATATTATATCTGGAGAGGGTATTGCGGTAGATCCGAGTAAAGTTGAGGCTGTGATCAGTTGGCCGAGACCGATTTCTGTGCCTGAGATACGCAGTTTCATGGGTCTAGCCGGGTATTATCGTCGTTTTATCCGAGATTTCTCCAGTATAGCGAAGCCTATCACCCAGTTGACACAGAAGAATATGCCATTCGTGTGGTCTGAAGATTGTGAAGCTAGTTTTGTAGAGCTGAAGAAGAGCCTGACCAGTGCGTCTGTCTTGACGATTCCTTCAGGTACAGGTAAGTTCGTTGTATACTGTGACGCATCTCACAGAGGGCTAGGATGTGTTCTTATGCAGCGAGGGCACGTGATAGCATACGCCTCTAGACAGCTGAAGCCGCACGAGACTCGTTACCCGATTCATGATCTTGAATTGGCGGCGATTGTTTTTGCACTCAAGATCTGGCGTCATTATCTGTATGGCGAGAAATTTGAGATCTATTCCGATCATAAGAGCCTGAAGTACCTCTTTTCTCAGTCAGAGTTGAACATGAGGCAGCGACGATGGCTTGATCTGCTGAAAGATTTTGATTGCGAGATCAAGTACTATCCAGGAAAGTCGAATGCAGCGGCAGACGCCTTGAGTCGAAAGGTATGTGCTCTTTCCTTATCGACTGTAGGTGTATCGAATTTAGTAGAGGATTGTTGCTTTTCTGGGTTGACATTTAATACAGAGAGTAGACCGTTGCGACTTGCTGCGATTCAGATTGAGCCAGACTTGATTTTGAGGATCAAAGAAGCGCAGAGAACCGATCCGAGCGTTCAGAAATCGATTGATATGGTCAGAGCTGGTCATATATCAGAGTATCAGGTTAGAGATTCTGTTCTGTATGTGAATAACCGCTTAGTAGTGCCAGAGATTTCAGATTTGAGACGACAGATCATGTCGGAGGCACACTGTAGTCGGTTCAGCATTCATCCTGGTGGCAGGAAGATGTACAATGACTTGAAGACGCAATTCTGGTGGAAGCAGATGAAGACAGATATTGCAGAATTTGTGTCTAAATGTCTGAATTGCCAGCAGGTGAAGGCAGAAAGAAAAAAGCCCGGAGGATTACTTCAGAGTTTGTCTGTTCCTGAATAGAAATGGGACCACATTTCCATAGATTTCGTCACGAAGTTACCTCGATCTTCGCGGGGCTGTGACGCGATTTGGGTTGTGATAGACAGACTGACCAAATCAGCGTGCTTTATTCCGTACAGAATGACCTATCGACACGATCAGATGACAGAGTTGTATGTCAGAGAGGTCGTCAGATTGCACGGTTTGCCGAAGTCGATCGTATCAGATCGGGATCCACGATTCACTTCTCACTTCTGGCACAGCTTGCAGCAGGCTTTGGGTACGACTTTACACCTGAGCACTGCTTATCATCCTCAGACGGACGGACAGTCAGAGCGGACTATCCAGACTTTAGAGGACATGCTGAGAGCTGTAGTACTAGACTTTGGTACTAGTTGGCAAGATTCATTGCCGTTGTGTGAGTTTTCATACAACAACAGCTATCAGACTAGCATTGAGATGGCACCGTTCGAAGCTTTATACGGAAAGAAGTGCAGATCTCCGTTGTACTGGGATGATATCTCTGAGGTACCAGAGTTAGGGCCTGATATGATTCGTGAGATGACCGAGAAAGTGAAGGTCATTCAGAGGAGAATGAAGACAGCACAGGATAGACAAGCGAAATACGCCAATGTCAGACGCAGACCGTTGGTATTTGAGCAGGGAGACAGAGTATTTTTGAAGATTTCACCTTTCAGAGGCGTTGTCAGATTTGGCAAGCGAGGAAAGTTGTCTCCTAGATACGTCGGTCCGTATGAGATTCTTGAGAAGATTGGCGATCGAGCTTACAGACTTGCTCTTTCTCCTTCATTGTCCGGTATACATGACGTTTTTCATGTATCGATGTTGCGCAGATACATGCCGGATGATTCTCATGTCATTCAACCTGACGAAGCCGAGCTAGATCAGACTCTGAGCTATGTTGAAAGACCGATACGAATTCTTGATTGGAAGGAGAAACAACTCAGAACCAAGACCATTCTGCTTGTGAAGGTGCAATGGAGTCGTCATGGCATCGAGGAAGCAACTTGGGAGACGGAATCTGATATGAGACAGAGACATCCCGAGCTATTCAGTTGATGTAAGTATTTGGCTAGTTTGATTTTAATATTTCTGTATATGCTTGCATTAGTAGAATGGCATGCAATTTCGAGGACGAAATCATTTCTTAGAGGGGGAGAAATGTAAGGCTCGAGAATTATCGGTTGTTATTAATGTTAGACTTGAAGCCATGAGAATGCATGATATTTAGATTGGAATTGTGAAGCATGGCCGAAGCCACACTGCACCTGCGGTGCTAAGACTACCGCACCCGCGGTGTATGTGACAGAAAGGTGATGGATTTGTGCGAAGCAACACCTCACCCGCGGTGCGAGCAAGAACGCACCCGCGGTGGTGAGACCGCACCCGCGGTCGTGCAAGAGCCGCACCCGCGGTGATCGAAATTCAGAAAATGCATGGGCTGCCGAAGCATCAGCGCACCCGCGCTCTTGAGGTACCGCACCCGCAGTCATGCGTGTCATTTGAAAAACAATAACACTCGTCCCTTGCATGCAATATATGATAGGTGTCTTCATTTCCATTTTCATTCAGAACAAGAGCCGAGAGCACTTAAGGGGATGAGCTTTCATTTCTTTTGATCTTTGACTTGGGTATTTTGAGTGATTTAGCCATCCGATTTGTACTTTGAGTTAAGATTTGTGCTCCTTGCATCAACGGCTATAAGGTGATGTAAGTTTTATATAATTCCAGCATGTTTCGAAATATATATGTTGGGGAAATTCAGATTTGAGTTAGAATATGTGTTTTTGATATTTTGAGCTTGGTATATTCGTTATCGGATTAATTTTAGGAAACCGTATGCCATTATTCGAACTTTCAGCATGTATTATGTTAAGATTGGATAGATTTCAGCTTGTGTATTGAGGGGTTGATGAGATTATGAGGTGATGGTGAGTGAGTATATTGTTGTGAGATTATCGGTATCAAAGAACTACGTCGTTACGCCGTCGAATTGTATTGAAACCGATTTCAGCTTCGCATATTGATTTGCTTGAGATGTATATGACTGAAGTGCACATTGTTTATGCCATTTCAGATTTGTATTGGCTATTGTGAACTCGAGACTTCGACTACGACACCGACTATTCGACAAGAAAGGTATAATTCATGTGGTCACGGGATTGCACAACTCGATTCAGATTGATACGAGTTTCCCTAAATCACATACTAGATTGTTATTACATTTGATTATGTAATGTCTTGTTTATTGATTTATATTCGAGTCCTAAGATAGGAGATATTGGCAGATTGGCCAAAACTAGACGTTTCGGTGTATCGACACATAGGAGCAGATTTGCTATATGTGTAGACCCTCGATACAGAGTTGACTGAAGTCTAGGAATAAGACGTACCGTTGCCCCGAGTGGTTGGGTAGGTGACAGACCTTCTTATTCACACCGGGATCCCTAGATTAGAAAAGAGTCGAGTCAAGATTTAAATGTTGAATACAGATTTGTATTCTTCTACATGTTTAGATTTGCATTCATGTTATTTGATATATGCTATGCTCTTGTACATGATTATTACATTGCATGCATCCATGTTTTATACTGGGATATGTTCTCACCGGAGTTATCCGGCTGTTGTCGTGTCTGTATGTGTGCATGGCAACAGGTGGGGCAGGATCTGGGTCACGAGCTAGATGAGAGGTTGATGATAGCGTGGAGATCTCGGGCATGGAAGATTTCTAGTGGTTTCTTGTAGTGACCCGTTCCAGAATCACCTACTAGTTGAGAACTAAGCATGCAATTAACCTAATTAACAATAATCAGAGATAACAGCGGAAAAGTCAACAAAATAATGGTTATACAACCCAATCGAAGTCTAGAATAGCTTCAAAATAAAAATACCCAATACAACCATATCGAATCAAAACAATACCGATAAACTAAACCAACCAGCTACTCAACGTCCTCCTCCTGCTCCTCCTGAGCTGTCCAACCTGAGGCCTGCCCCGTGGGAATGGGGTGTCCAAGAATAAACAAAACCGAGGACGTGAGCGATAAGAACGCCCAGTACAAAAGTATGAGTATACAGACCTATATGAAATGCACATGCTATGATCATGATACCGGGGTAGTCAAGAAACAGGAGTCACAAAAGGATCTCAACAATGCTCAGTCTAGAGGCGCCAAGTGGATAGTGCCGCGCGGTACACCTCTGGGTCACTGCATCCACTACAAGACAGACGTGGACCTAAAAATGTCCCGGACCACCGAAGCCCTCCCGACCCGTCGGCCACTGTGTACTCTCGGTGTCCATGCGTCCACAAGACAGGGCTGAGCGGCCCCAAGATATAGCTTATCTCGAAAGAGATACAGCTCAACAGTAAAGGCTATCTCGAAGGAGAATACGGCTCAACATGAAATGCAACGTGCAGTAATAAACGTGACATAATAGCATGCGTCATATGACATATAACAATGCAGCAAATAATCATGCAACACATATATGAATGTATACTCAACCAGGATATCTCGGATAGTACTTTCGTACCTCTATCACAGCAATCCTAATTCACTGGAACAACCAGACAACAGGTCTAATCCAAGCCTATTCATCAAGTGAAAACCATCACTAAACTTATCTACCAGACTTAACTAGATAATCCTGAGATAAATACTGATAAAATTCCAAACCTTCGTCCGTCGCTAGCCCGCTGATGCCGCTAGCTCCCAACTAGAGCACAGCTCTGCTACAAGACCAGCAGCTCCCCGCTAGTGCCCAAATCTCGGAACAAGACTAGACTGTCAGAAACGCTAAATCTAGGAATTCTCTATTGCGATCAAAATGAGGAATCCGACACTATTATTGTTCGATCCTACGAACAACGGAACGTCCGAACGCTACGTGTCCATGGCTCTTAAGCTCATGATCGGTACTTGGAGTACATGCACAGCTGCTCGACACCTATGATCGATCTCGAACCCCTTCGGACTCCGACTCTTCGGTGCTTCTAACCATCGGCCGTCCATATGACTCGCAAATTACAGTAACTTTTAATCACCAATATCCGTAAACCCATTGGAATTCGGGCTACTCATTCTATTTAGACTTGTATCACCTATGTTTGTAGTTGGTATGTAAACACGAGTGTATGGTTGTACTAGACAGACATGTATGTACATTATGTTGTTATTTCTTATAAAGACAATGTTATGCTTTGACTATACATTTGAATTAATGTTAAAAGCAAATTTTTGACCCACATTTTCGAACAAAGATCCTATTAAATCCCAAAATGAATTGAGTTAGAGCCCGGGTCCCCACAGCCTCTAGAGCCTTGACCCACTCAACTGCAACTAAAGGATCAGTGCTCCCTGAAAACTCTGGTGGATCCATTGTAATGCCCGGAAATTTAATCCCAGTAATCTGTAATTATTGATTTATAATTGATAGGATTACAAAAGGATTAATCGGGAAATTGAGAAAAGAATTAGAAATGAAATGGTGAAGGTGAGGCCGAGGGGACACCGCACCCGCGGCCTAGGAGCCGCCCGCGGTTGTGCTTCGGGAAATATTGTGCATCGAGATCGTTACGCGACCGCACCCGCGGTGCTAACGCGACCGCACCCGCGGTGTTGCGTGTCTTGCGGAAAATGAACCACTTGTCTTGTTGCATGCACGAAGTGTATAGATATATATAGATGCATGCAAAGCTTTCCTCAGAAACGAAGAATCGAGAAGAGGGGCAAGAGAGGTTCCGAAAATCCTTACGCCTTTATCTTTCAATCCGTCCGTCCGAATTTGAATCCGACTTCGGTATCGAGTTCCTAGCAACGTAGGCTACAACTGGACGTAAGTTTTACTATGTTTTGACATGTTTTAGAATTATGATATGTCAGAACTGAATGGAACTCATATATGTTGTTCTTGACATATGAGACATTATAGAATCGAAGTTAGACTAAGAAACAGACTGATTATGGAATTGTTATGAATTTTTAGGGTATATTGTTTTATACCAGACAGATCTGAATTGTGATTGGATTACAGATTGTATCAGATAGAGGTTATGGATTGTAATTATTATCTGTTGAATCGGTATTGACGGGGATATGGAAATTGTACCGTTATACCGTTGATTTGAATTAAATCCAGATTCATCAGATTGTTATTGAGTTGAACGGTATATTGACATGAGATTATTGATATTGTCATTGCTAGACAGGCTGTGAGTTCAGGACATCGACTGAGCCAGAAACCGACGAAAGAAATGTATAATTCAATGTGGTATTGGAAGATGAACTTGAGTCGGTTTGGACTTGGGTTTCCCTAAATCACATACTTTACTTTATTGCATTGATATTTGCATTGAATTGATGATATACTTCTTCTCTTGATTTTAGATGACAGGTATTAGACGATTTATCCTGTGACAGAAGTGCCGGATAGTGGTGGTATCGCCACGGCACATTGCACGATGTCTCAAGATAGGATATTAAAGATAGAACTGCAGTCCATGACGGATAGGTCAGGACACCGAATGTTTGGTTATATCGAGTAATAGGAAATGGGAATTCGTCTAATACGGAATTCGATATAGGAATACCAGGATATTGGTTATATCGAGTGATAGGAATACGGTTCCTTCTATTACGGAATTCGATATAGGAATACCACATCTGGAAACCGGGATCCCTAGACTAGGATTGAGTCTAGTCTGAACTGTAGAATTATGTCGACAGATTGCTATTGATTATGTTTCAGATTTTGATACATATATCTGTTACCTGATTACATGCTTTATATTGTTTATATGATTGCATGTTTCATTGATTTATACTGGGATTATATTCTCACCGGAATTATCCGGCTGTTGTCTTGTCTGTATGTGTACTTGACAACAGGTGGGACAGGATCAGGGTCCAGGAGATGAGGAGAGATCGTGATTAGAGTGGAGGCTCCAGACTTGGATTAGAGATAGGGTTGAACACTTGACATTAGTTGTTAAACCTTAGTTTATTTTGAATGCATGCAGTACAGGACTTCTATCGTATTTTATACTGATATGTATATGAGTTTGATTTCACTACGTTCCGCATTTTTTTAAAAAAAAATTAGACCCTGTTTTAATTGATTAATTAGTCCCAATTATGATTAAGAACTTGATTAGCGTCCGGGTCCCCACAACAGGTGGTATCAGAGCGATAGATCCTTGAGATTGAGATAGGAGCTAGTGAGCGGGGTAGAATGAGATTTTCTTTCCTTGCTTTTGATTGCTAGCATGATTTACTGCTTTATAATGCATGTTTACCTGTTTATCTGATTTGATTTGAAAACATGTATTATTGAGAACGAATCAGAGCCGATTCTGGATCAGCAGTAAGATGTCGAGAAACCGATCAAGATTATTGATCGTAAAGAAAAATAGCTCAGAACAAAGACGATTCCTCTTGTGAAGTTCAATGGACTCGTCATGGCATTGAAGAAGCCACTTGGGAGACTGAATCTGATATGAGACAGGAATTCCCAGCATTGTTCCACAGATGTAAAGTTCTATTACATTTCTGTATATACTCCTTACTGATATGATAGATTGCCCGTGATTTCGAGGACGAAATCGTATCTTAGGGGGGGAGGAATGTAATGCCCGGAAATTTAATCCCAGTAATCTGTAATTATTGATTTATAATTGATAGGATTACAAAAGGATTAATCGGGACATTGAGAAAAGAATTAGAAATGAAATGGTGAAGGTGAGGCCGAGGGGACACCGCACCCGCGGCCTAGGAAGCACCGCACCCGCGGTTGTGCTTCGGGAAATATTGTGCATCGAGATCGTAGGGTGACCGCACCCGCGGTGCTAACGCGACCGCACCCGCGGTGCAAGACCGCACCCGCGGTGCTAACGCGACCGCACCCGCGGTGTTTCGTGTCTTGCGGAAAATGAACCACTTGTCTTGTTGCATGCGCGAAGTATATAGATATATATAGATGCATGCAAAGCTTTCCTCAGAAACGAAGAATCGAGAAGAGGGGCAAGAGAGGTTCCGAAAATCCTTACGCCTTTATCTTTCAATCCGTCCGTCCGAATTTGAATCCGACTTCGGTATCGAGTTCCTAGCAACGTAGGCTACAACTGGACGTAAGTTTTACTACGTTTTGACATATTTTAGAATTATGATATTGTCAGAACTGAATGGAACTCATATATGTTGTTCTTGACATATGAGACTGTTAGAGTAGGTGCCCGTCGAGCCAAGTGTTGGCCGAGTGTTCACAATGAAACTCTATGTATAAGCAATCTTTATTTTAGTAATATTTGATATTATTATTTTGGCACATCTTTATCTGTATACCCATGCTAGTTGCATAGATAAAGCCCTTGAATATACAAATAGTAGAAAGAATATGAGATGCTCATATGATGAGTATCATGAAACTCATATTTGTAATACTGTATATTCTAAACGGTTCCTAGTCGATTCAGCCGCCACTAAGAAGGATATAGGCCGCTAGAGTTAGAGACTAGTATCTGCGATGTGAGTACCATGTTTCATTGGTAGGGGACATTGTGATGTCCGAACATGCAGATAGGTGCTCCTTGTAGAGTGCACTGAACAACCCTCCATAAAAGGACTTTCCAAGTGGTTCTCACTTATCGAGTGGAAATGTCCTAGTTTATGGTTGTACAGAATTAGTCCTTATGACTCGGGACAACATTGAGACTCTATGTGCTAGAATTACACTTTGACTTGTTTACCGACTCTGATGGGGTCATCAGGTGGCAAGGTTGGGTGTTCTGTCGAAACACATAGGAGTCGATGCATTGCAGTCGGGGATTCATCGCTTACCTTCGGGTATGGATATCCTATGTGTTATTATGTATATGTAGGTCGAAATCTCTGGCCAGAGTATGGTGGTAATTATGAAAGGGTTTCATAGATTACACCATCGATGCAACTACGACATGACACATAGTATCGATTCATTGACAACTCTCGATAAACCAATGGTTGTCGAATCGATCGGGATATATGAGTTGAAGGGACCGTACTGTACGCTAACCATAATAGAATGGTTCTTGCAGGCACTATCATTTGATACCTAGGGAATCATGTAAGCGATGCTGCTAGGCGTTTAACATGATTGGTTGGGTACTATCAGACTTGAGTTCTGATATTCTTAATATCAAGGTGTTGATAAATAAGAATGGAGCAATTGGGGTATGCTCATATAAGGACATGTTTAGTCCGAATCACATAGAGATGTGAACCCACGGCTAGTTGTATCAATGAACCATTGAGGACCACACAAGTACTAGCTTTCTAGATCCCGTTGAGAAGTAAAAATAGTTCAATGTGTTGAACGGCTTATAAAGGAGTTTATAAGCGTAAGGAAAATTAGAAGTATGACTTCTATAAAGGAGAAAATAGTTCAATGTGTTGAACGACTTATAAATGAGTTTATATGTGTAAAGAAAAATAGAAGTATGACTTCTATGAGAGAAATGTAAATTTTAATTTATGGAAGTGTTCCTAAATTAAAATTGGCCAAGTGAATAATGTTTTTGAAAATTGTGATTTTCATAAACATTATTATGGACTAAATTAAATTAATTCAAGTGTTGAATTAATTAAACACTAGTGGACCTAGTAGAGTCCAAATAATTAAATTAATTCAAGTGTTGAATTAATTAAATAATATTGAGTCTTGTAGAGCTCAATTAAAATAATTATTTAACTAGTGGGACTTGGGTAAATTCAAGTAATGTTTAATTAGTCTCAAATATGTTTGAGATAATTAAAATTTAGTCCAAGTTTTTAATTTGATTAAAAACCATATAATATGCATGCATGGGAGGTGAAAGGTTGGGAGACTACTTTTTGAGTTTTCAAAACATGGCATGCACCTTTTTGACTCAACTTTTTCACAAACCAAGACAAGTCTCCCTTTCCCCTCTTTCATTCCAATATGGCCGAAACTTGCAAGCATTTTTCTCTCCATTTTTCTCCAAAAATTTTGTTCTTCAATTTGTTGAGGAACACTTCACTTCTCTTTGAAAAATCCTCATATTTCTCTAGTGCAAAATATGAGGGGATCTACCTAGTTGGTGGTGGGCTTAATTTGAAGGAAAGATTCAAGAACTTGGAGGAGAGCTTGTAGATCTTCATGCCATTCAAGAGCTTTGTTGTTTAACAACAAAGTTGGAGCCATACATCAATCCTTGTGATTGATAGGTAAAATTTTCTCAACACCCTATGCATGAAAGTTGAGATTTTTGTATATGCTACACTAGTACACAAGGTGGCCGAATTTTTCATGTAAAAATCGAAATATTTTGATCTTCTGTTGCGCATTTCGGTCACCTAAATCGATCCCTTTCAAGTGGTATCATGAGCTAAGGGTACTAGTTTTTGGATAGCATATACAAGATATTATATTGAGGGCGATTTCTAACCGATTGAGATGAAAATTTGCAACGATTCAAGGCCGGATTGGGGCGATTTTTGGGCAGCATGTTGCTGCCCATTTCGGGCAGCTTGGGCTGCCCGAGGGGCTGCCCGAAACGGGCAGCAAGGGCAGCCCTAAGGGCTGCCCGAACCGCCCCCCCTATTTTATTAAAAAAAATAAATAAATTTTTTTGTTGGCCGGAATCCGGCGACGGAGCTCCGGCGACGGCGATGACGACTAGGGTTTTCAAAAGGTGTTTTGGAATATCAAAGTGTCATGGGCCTTGAGTTGTTGGGCCATTGGATGGCCAACACATTTGTGATTTTAAATGGACCAAAATGTTTTTGGTGAAAAATGAGTTTTTGGGCCCTTAAGTTTAAAATTACAAAAGTTGCAAATTTTTCTCATGAAATAAATAATTTAAGTTGGACTTTAATTATTTATAGTAAATGGTGATTTACAAGAAATTCGGTTATAAATAAATTAATTTGAAAGTAGACAAAGGTGTTTGTATACTTTGTTAATTTACTTTATAATCGTGGCGGTTAGTGATTGGATCAAGATATATAATATTGGATCAATTAATTATTGTTATAATTAATTGATGGTGTATGATATGTGATATTATGCATGAAGGATGATCAAAAGCCCAAGCCCAATTTGCTAGGTGTATGCTAGGATATTTTGTGTTGAATGATTGTAATAATTATCAATTTAAAGTGGGCTTGGTTTATGGCCCGTTCCCACCCCCCATGAGATGTATCCCTATGTGCCATGGATATTTAATTGTAAATATTAGTATAGTGGATGATCAAGATTGGAAGATGGTGGCCATGATGATTATGAAGATCGAAGACATGTAAATATTGGAAGCTTATGTAAATGTTGCATTTGCATCCCATGCATTTCCCTAGAATTGGACCTAGGCCCGTGTTTAGCTCACACGGGCCATTAGTATTGGGGCGATTGATCATCCTTGTTTGTTTACTGTTTATAATATATGCATGATATGTTATAAATAATGAGTATGTGCGTTATTATTATGATAATAACAAAGTTGCATGAATCCGGCAAACATACGATAAAACATGGCGAGCTTTTAAAATAAAATTAATGATGAGACCTTTCAAAATGAAAAACCCTCATTTTGAATAAGATTCAAAATTAATATCAAGCCCGAAAAGGGGAATTATAAATTTGTTTATAATTTCCTTGTCTTCCATCGACAATGGGTGCATGATGAACGCTACCCGTACTCGGGGCTCGGCTCATATTATTGGGGGGGCCCTGGGTGCCGGAAAGCTGTGACATCCATTGACATGGTGATGTGAACTACGTGGAACTCCCATGATTTCGGCTCATATTATTGAGGGAACTCATGGCGACCGTCCATTAAGGTTCAATATCGATGGGTTAGGCTTGACACGTAAAGATGAACGACGTCATATTATTGGGTCCTAATCAAACGTGAGACACAAGTTTACGTTAAGGGTTGCATTGTGATGCAATTGGAAACTACCTTTTAGGAATTGTGATTGGCTGATATTATTCGGGATCATAATTCGCTAATTGGACCTTACGTACCTACTGAGGAAAGGAGTTTCCCGCTTTCACTAGAGGGTAGTGAAAGATGTCAAAACAGTGGGAGCCAATATTTATGAAGTAAAAGTCCAAACTTCATATCTTACTAAATATTTTAAAATAGTCATCAACATTTATCTGTTTTTACTTTTCAGTACAAATTGACAATGTCATCGCTTCGCAATCCAATAACCGTAATACTCGACAAAAACATATTAACTGGACCTAATTACCTCACTTGGCTAAGAAACCTAAAAATCGTCTTGAATTCGGAAAGAGTAGCATATACACTAACTGAGTCGCCCCCTGTTGAGGCTCCGACTCACTGCAATCCTGAGGAATTGCAGGCTTACAAGGAATGGTGTGACCATGACTTGATAGCCAGGTGTTATATGCTGACTTCTATGAATGATGAGCTGCAGAGGCGTTTTGAGGGTGCAAAGAGTGCTGCTGGCATTCATTTGCACCCCAAGGAGCTCTTTGGAGAGCAAACACGTCCTCTTAGGCATGATACCGTCAAGGAGCTGATCACTTTACGCATGCAAGATGGGGCCTCGGTCCATGAGCAAGGCCTAAAGGTGATCGGGCTCGTGGACAAGCTCGTTGGCATGGATCTGATCTTGCCTTCGGAGTTGACCACCGACGTGTTGCTCTTATCGCTGCCTAGCTCATTTGATCCTTTTGTGGTGAACTTCAACATGAACAAGATTGAACCGACCCTTGAGGAGTTGGTGAATATGCTTGTTACGTTTGAATCCACCATCAAGAAAGAGAAGTTGGTTCTTTATGTGGGTTCTTCATCTGGTACGAAGATTGATCCACATGGGAATGGAAAGAAGCGTTCTTTCCAACGTCCCAAGAAGAACGTGCCCTTGTTGAGGCAATCTCCGAATCCCGTTGTGGCAGCCACACCAGTTAAGGCTGACAAGACTGCTGATGAATGTCATCACTGCAAGAAGCCTGGACATTGGAGGCGAAATTGCAAGGAATATCTGGCCCAGAAGTGTTCTGGAAACGGTATGTTCTAAATTTAAGTAAACGTTTCAATTAACTCTACTTCTTGGGTATTAGATACCGGATGTGACTCACATCTCTATAATGAGTTATAGGTGATGGGAAGAAGTAGAATGCTTAAGGAAGGTGTGACCTTCTAGAGGATGGGCAATGAAGCAAGAGTTGCTGCCAAGGCTATTGAAGATGTTTACTTATTATTGAACAATAGTTTAAGTTAATTTTATGAGATGTTTTGTTTGTACCTAATTTTGTAAAAACATTGTTTCCATTTCTATGGTGATAAAAATGGATATTCTTGTTTATTTTGCAAAGGTGTTTGCAACATTTACATGAATGAATGTTTGATTGGTACTGGTAAACTTGAAAACGATCTCTATAACTTAAAATTAAAAGATATTCCACTAAATGTCCATTCAAAGGCATACACCATATGAGATATGGATGGGTAAGCCTCCTAAGTATTCTTATCTTAGAATATGGGGTGCCCTGCTTATGAAGCAGGTAGTGGGAGTTAAATTGGATAGTCGATCCATTTTATGCTAATTTGTGGGATATCCAATGAATTCGATTGGATACTACTTCTATCATCCCCAAGAAACAAAAGTGTTTGTTTCTAGGAATGCGACCCTTTTGAAAGGGAATTTCTATTTGTTAGGATCGGTTATTGGCTAATTAGTGTTTAGAAGGGGGGGTTGAATAAACACTAATAGGAATTTAAATGTTTTTCGAAAAAGATAGTTCAGTCTTGTTACAAACTGAACTAAGTATCCCGTCAGTCAATATCAACCAGTTAAACTGAATAAGCAGTTGCGGAAAATAAACTGTTTGATAGATAGAATATCTATCTGAAAATGAAAAGCTGAAGTAAAGGTAACACGGTATGTTTATGGATGTTCGGAGAATTGAATAACTCCTACGTCACCCCTTCTATCTCAAAGATAGGATATTTACTAAAAGACTTTGATCGAGTACAACGCTTGTACAGACCCACTTCAGTTAGGACTTATCTATTGCCTGAACTGAAACTCTTAGTATAATACAATGATCTCTGTAAATAACTGAACTTAGCACTTATTTGAATTTTCAATATTTCACAGTGCTAATTTGCTCAATGTGTAGCCTTGATTGCTACGAATAGATCTGATACGAGTGTAGCATGCAGTGTTTACTGCTTCTGCCCAAAATCTTTGAGAAATACCTGAATCAGCAAGCATTGTTCTAGCAGCTTCCTTAAGAGTTCGATTTCTTCTCTCAGCTACACCGTTTTGCTGAGGTGTTCTTGCTGCTGAGAGCTCATGCTTGATTCCGGCATTTTCTAAAAAGTTTGAAAGTGTTTGATTGATGAATTCAGTTCCTCGATCAGTTCTGATTCGATCAATCCCAACTGATTTTTCATTTAAAAGTCTTTTGAAAAGTTTAATCAGTTGTGCAGCAGGATTTGAGAAATATAACCCAAGTAAATCTTGAAAAGTCATCTATGACCACTAAGGTGTATTTCATTCCCCCTAAGCTCATGACTGGTATTGGACCAAAGAGATCCATGTGCAATAGTTCTAAGCATCGGGATGAAGATTTACAGCCTTTGTTTTTAAAAGAGGATCTAACTTGTTTTCCATACTGACATGCTGAACAAAGTTTTTCTTTTGAAAAATTTATTTTGGGCAAACCAGTTACAAGTTCATGCCTACTCAGATAGGCAAGAGTTTTAAAATTTAAATGATTTAATCGTTTATGCCATAACCAGTTTTGAGATGATTTAGACGCAATAAACCATACTGGTGTATAAGGTTGATCATTCCAACTGACTTTGTAAGTGTTTCCACACCTTTTGCCAGTTAGAATAATCTCTTTAGTTGAGTTTTTGACTGAACAAGAATGTTTGTCAAATTGAACTGAGAATACATTATCGCATAACTGACTAATGCTTATCAGATTGTACTTAAGATTCTCGACTAATAAAATGTCATTAATGGTGAAATTACCATGGATAAGCTTACCCTTACCCACGGTTTTACCTTTGGAGTTATCCCCAAAACTGATGTTTGGACCATTGTATTTGACCAGTTGGGACAATAAGTTTGAATCTCCTGTCATGTGTCGAGAGCATCCACTGTCCAGGTACCATATTGATCCAGTGCTTGTTCCTATTGTCTGCAATTAAACACAAAATAAGATTCTGGTACCCTTTTCTATTTGGGTCCATAGTTAATTAGTCCTTTTGGAATCCAGACTTGAATCAGTTTAACTGACTGTCCTGTTGCTGTATTCCATATGGTCCTTCCCTGTCTGTGTGTGCTTGGTGTATATTGTGTGGATGATTTTACATGTGTTTTGTTCTTCTTCAACTGATTGTTCAGTCGATATCTTTTCTGAACCGGCTTACAGTTGTGATAGTTTGAATAGCCATATGAATATTTTCTGCTGAGAATTTTTGGTTGCTGATTCCATGAATCAGTCTTACCCTTTGGAGTATATCCAATGCCACATCTCATGCCTTTATTTATATTCTGAGATGGCTGTTCAATCGGTTTGCTCGACTCTTCTTGATTTTGTACCATAACTGATTTTACAAAGCGAATATATTTCCCTTTGTTCGTATCCAGTTTTGGTTGAGTATCTTGGGAAGACAAATCATCGTTACTACAGAATCCTAAACCAGTTTTATCATCAACTGATTTCTGAGAATTATGTATATTAGTTAGAGCTTTTGATGATTTGTACCAGACTTGAATGAGCTCATTGAGCTTTGTATTTTCAAGAAACAATTTTTGAATCATTGATTGATCCCTGCTTCTTTCATCAGTTAGTTCAGCAATCTCCCTTCTTAGACTCAACATTTCAACTGATCATGATTTTACTGTTGGATCAGTTGATAAGACTTTGTTTAAATTCTCGAAAAATGATCATATCTTACTTGTTCAAATTTATGTTGATGATATTATATTTGGGTCAACTAACCCCAAATTATGCAAGAAATTTGCTAAGTTGATGCAGGAAAAGTTCGAGATGAGCATGATGGGTGAGCTGACATTTTTTCTTGGTTTGCAAGTGAAACAACTGGATTCAGCAACATTTATTAGTCAAACCAAATACACCAAGGAATTGCTAAGAAAATTTGGCATGGAATCTTGTTCAGCAGCAAGCACTCCAATGAGTTCATCAATTAAATTAGACACTGATCAAGGGGGAATATCAGTTGAGACGACACTATACAGAGGATTAATAGGTTCTTTATTGTACCTAACTGCTAGTCGCCCTGATATTATGTTTGCTGTATGTATATGTGCAAGATTTCAAGCTAACCCCAAGCAATCACATTTTTCTGCGGCCAAACGTATTTTAAGATATCTTAAAGGCACAGAAAATGTTGGTTTATGGTATTCAAAAGAATCATCTTTCAACTTAGTTGGCTATTCAGATGCAGATTATGCAGGATGCAAGCTTGATCGGAAAAGCACAAGTGGATCACGTCAGTTTCTAGGAGACATACTGATCTCTTGGTTCAGTAAGAAGCAAACATCTATAGCAACTTCCCCAACTGAAGCAGAATATCTTGCTGCTGGAAGCTGCTGCGCACAACTGCTTTGGATTCAGCAACAACTGAAAGATTATGATGTCAATGCAAAGGAGTCACCGATATTTTGTGACAACACAAGTACAATCGCTATAACATATAACCCAGTTCTTCATTCCAGAACCAAGCACATAGATGTCAGACATCACTTCATCAGGGATCATGCACTGAAGAAGAACATCAGATTGGAGCATGTTTCAACAGAACAGCAAGCAGCAGATATCTTCACAAAATCGCTACCAGAGGCTAAGTTTTCTTATTTTCGAAACATTCTTGGTTTAATTGATATATCTTCTATAACAGAATTAAATACAGAAAATAAGAACACAACAAATTAAGCACAATATTTTATTAAGAATACCATCGTTCCCAATTTACAGCAGAAATCATAGATCCAACTGTATCTAGCCATTCTCTAACCCAATCATTCAACTCATAGATTCGAACTCTGGCAAATGCCCTAGACTTCGAAATCTTGTCAACAACATGCCACTCCTTCCACAGCAGTGCCTCTAAAAGACATTTATCTTCTACCAAATCTCTAACATGGCTAATCTCAAAACGAGCAAGAAATTTTTGTGCTCTTCTTTCCTGAGCACGAGTAGGAATGACACCACTGTCACTCACATTCTTCAAATCTTGAATCTTCTCCCAGGTTGTCAACACCTTGTGAAAGACATATTTCTCCATTTTTATTTTAATCTCAGCTAAACGATGGGCTGACTGTTCAGTCACATGAACATGAGTGCTACTGCCCGTATCAGAATCAGACATATTGAAAGTTTAACTGATAATATATTACATTGTGATCACTACTTATAGGAAAAATGAAGAAGCCGAAGCATTTTAAGTCATTAAATATGTCTTTCCTATTGACCAATGACTTTAAGTTATTAGTTAATAATTAATAACTTGTAACCAAATTATTAAAATTAATCCTTTATCAGTTTATCTATTTATCACAACTGATATCAGTTAGCGTTTAAGCGTTTATATCTCATACCAGATCATTATGCTCAAAAACAAAATAAAAAGATACATTAATCAAAATAAATATTTCATTTATCCATAAATATTGGACAAGATTACATGATCATAAGTTTCTTGCACACTATTTATCCACATTCTCATCCAAACAGCTAGTGCTGAGGATGAAGTTTTGCAGAAATTATGAGAAGATGCGATGCTGTTAAGAGTCTCCAACTCCTTACGCAGCATCAACTCATAAAGGTGGCCCTCCTTGAAGGCATCCACCTCAGCAGAAATTTTTAAGTGCTTTCGCACTTCTCTTAACTGGGCCATCCGCCTAAAGGTGGTGACCCTTCCTGAGTTGTACAGGAGCTCTAGCTCCAGTAACTCTTCCTAGTAGGGAAGATTAGCATAGAAGATCTCGTCTTCTATCGCAGCTTTTTTTGCCTCAAGTGTAACTGGAACGACGATTGAACTACTTGCTCCTGCCATTTCTTCTTAAAAGTTTTCTGCTGATACTTGTGACTAACTTTTCAGTCTTATTTATAGGCCAGGACAAGGAAAACGAAATGACACTTCTCTCTGTGACGTTTGATATGCCAAGCACTGAAAGCGGACCGGTTACGGTGGCCGGAAACGCAACGGAAGCACAAAAATCGAATTTTTGACATAAAAATTTCGGCCACCCCATAGGACTTGTGCAATATTTACAAAAACATTAACATACATAGGATGTAAGAAAGATTACCTATCAATCACAAGGATTGATGTTTGGCTCCAACTTTGTTGTCAAACAACAAAGCTCTTGAATGGAAGATGAATCTACAAGCTCCTCCTCCAAATCCTTGAAACTTTCCTTCAAATTAAGCCCACCACTAACTAGGGAAATCCCCTCACAATTTGCACTAGAAAAATGTGAGGATTTTTCAAAGAGAAGTGTGTTTATTCCTCAACAACTTGAAGAACAAAATGAAGAAGAAAATATGGAGAGAATGAGAGAGCAATTTTCGGCCATGCTCACTTGGGAGGGAAGGAAGAATGAATTCAATTCCATGCCTTGGTGTTGCAAAAAGCAAAAGTGAAAAGTAGCATGCCATGCCATTATTTTATTCAAAAGTAATCTCCAACCCTTCACCTCCCATGCATGCATACTATATAGTTTTTAATCAAATTAAAAACTTTGGACTAAATTTAAATATCTCAAACACATTTGAGACTATTTAAACATTACTTGAATTTACTCAAGTCCCACTAGTTTAAATAATTATTTTAATTGAGCTCTACAAGACTCAATATTATTTAATTAATCCAACACTTGAACTAAATTAATTATTTGGGCTCTACAAGGCCCACTAGTGTTTAATTAATTCAACACTTGAATTAATTTAATTTAGTCCATTATAATGTTTATGAAAATCACAATTTTCAAATACATTATTCTCTTGGTCAAATTTTAATTTAGGAACACTTCCATAAATCAAAATTTACATTTCTCTCATAGAAGTCATACTTCTAATTTTCCTTACGCTTATAAACACATTTATAAGCCGTTCAACACATTGAACTATTTTTACTTCTCAACGGGATCTAGAAAGCTAGTACTTGTGTGGCCCTCAATGGTTCATTGATACAACTAGCCGTGGGTTCACATCTCCATGTGATTCGGACTAAACATGTCCTTATTCGAGCATACCCCAATTGCTCCATTCTTACTTATCAACTTCTTGATAGTAAGAACGTCAGAACTCAAGTCTGATAGTACCCAACCAATCACGTTAAACGCCTAGCAGCATCGCTTACGTGATTCCCTAGGTATCACATGATAGTGCCTGCAAGAACCATTCAATTATGGTTAGCGTACAGTACGGTCCCTTCAACTCATATATCCCGATCGATTCGACAACCATTGGTTTATCGAGAGTTGTCAATGAATCGATACTATGTGTCATGTCGTAGTTGCATCGATGGTGTAATCTATGAAACACCTTTCATAATTACAACCATACTCTGGCCAGAGATTTCAACCTACATACACATGATAACACATAGGATATCCATACCCGAAGGTAAGCGGTGAATCCCCGACTACAATGCATCGACTCCTATGTGTTTCGACAGAACACCCAACCTTGCCACCTGATGACCCCATGAGAGTCGGTAAACAAGTCAAAGTGTAATTCTAGCACATAGAGTCTCAATGTTGTCCCGGGTCATAAGGACTAATTCTGTACAACCATAAACTAGGACTTTTCCACTCGATAAGTGAGAACCACTTGGAAAGTCCTTTTATGGAGGGTTGTTCAGTGCACTCTACAAGGAGCACCTATCTGCACGTTCGGACATCACAATGTCCCCTACCAATGAAACATGGTACTCACATCGCAGATACTAGTCTCTAACTCGAGCGGCCTATATCCTTCTTAGTGGCGGCTGAATCGACTAGGAACCGTTTAGAATATACAGTATTACAAATATGAGTTTCATGATACTCATCATATGAGCATCTCATATTCTTTCTACTATTTGTATATTCAAGGGCTTTATCTATGCAGCTAGCATGGGTATACAGATAAAGATGTGCCAAAGTAATAATTTCAAATATTATTAAAATAAAGACTGCTTATACATAGAGTTTCATTGTGAACACTCGGCCAACACTTGGCTCGACGGGCACCTACTCTAACAATCTCCCACTTGCACTAGAGCCAACTACCCATATGCATAAAACCCATTGATTCGCGATGCTAGTCGAACAATGGTCCAGGTAAAGGCTTAGCTAGTGGATCAACAACATAATCTGTGGAGCCGACTTTGTCAATAGACACATCTCTTCTTTCCACAATCTCTACGAGAATGTGGTACTTTCTCAATACGTGTTTGGACTTCTGATGAGACCTTGGCTCCTTTGCTTGAGCAAAAGCTCCCGTGTTGTCACACAACACCGGGATAGGAGCAATTCTATTAGGAATGACGTCCAACTCTTGGACGAAATTCCTTATCCAAACAGCCTCTCTTGCTGCATCTTATGCAGCAATGTATTCGGCCTCTGTGCTGGAATCCGTAATATTGTCTTGCTTGGAACTCTTCCAAGAGACAGCAGCACCATTGGGCACGAATACAAACCTAGAGGTTGACTTCGAGTTATCGATATCGCTTTGGAAGCTAGTGTCGGTATAGCCTTCCAATTTCAGTTCTCTACCCCCATAGACCAAGAACAACTTATTGGTCCTTCTCAACAACTTGAGGATGTCTTTCACAGCTTTCAGGTGTGGAAGACCAGGGTTCGATTGATATCCTTTCACTACACATAGTGAAAACGCCACGTCAGGACGTGTAGATATCATCCCATACATGATGTTACCAATTGCCGAAGCATACGGAATGCGTGTCATCGTCACTATCTCTGCATCAGTCTCAGGAGACAGACTTGGATAGGGACACGCCATGACACATTGGTAGATGTCCTCTCAAGGACGCATCCATCGAGAACCGCTTCACGATGGTATCATGTATGTGGACTGGGTGAGACCAAGCCATCTTTTCGATCTATCTCTATAGATATGTATCCCAATACAAAAGATGCTTCACCCAAGTCCTGCATCGAGAACTTACTCGCTAACCATATCTTTGTTGATTGCAACATTCCTACATCATTCCCAATGATTAGAATGTCATCAACATAAAGCACCAGGAATGTCACAACACTCCCACTGACCTTCTTATACACATAGGGTCCCTCATGATTCATAGTAAATCAAACTATTTGATTGTACTGTCGAATCTGAGGTTCCAACTCCTAGATGCCTGCTTTAGATCATAAATAGATCTCTGAAGTTTGCATACCATATGCTCACTTCCGATAGATGTAAACCCTTCAGGTTTAGACATGTAAATAACTTTCTTAAAATCCCCATTTAAGAAAGTTTGTCTTGACATCATCTGCCATATCTCATAGTCATACTATGCAGCTATGGCTAATAAAATCCTTATGGACTTGAACATTGCGATTGGGAAAAGGTTTCCTCAAAGTCAACTCCTTGTCTTTGAGTACATCCTTTTGCCACCAATCGCGCCTTGAAGGTCAACACCTTCCCATCCTCCCCAAGTCCCTGTGGGAACAGTTCCCACAGGTGGATCCACAAGATCCTACACTTGGTTCGAATGCATGGAATTCATCTCAGATTCCATTGCTTCAAGCCACTTGGATGAATCGGCATCAGATAACGCTTTCTTGAAGGTCCTTGGATCACATCCATGGTTAGGCTCATCATGGCCCTCTTCAAGAAGCAGACCATACCTCATAGGTGGTCTCGAGACTTTCTCGTATATGCTAGGAGCTTGTATCTCCTCTCTTGGCTCATCGGGTGTGGGTTCTATAATTGTGGGTTTCTCTCGAACCTCTTCGAGTTCTATCATCTGCCTTTTTCTATCCAATAGAAAATCCCTTTCCAAAAAGGTTGCATTCCTAGAAACAAACACTTTTGTTTCTTGGGGATGATAGAAATGATATCCAACTTAATTCCTTGGATATCCCACGAAGTAACATAAAATTGATCAACAATCCAATTTATCTCCCACTTACCTGCTTCACATAAGCAGGGCTCCCCATATTCTAAGATAAGAATATTTGGGAGGCTTACCCATCCATATCTTATATGGTATCTGCCTTTGAATGGACATTTAGTAGAATATCTTTTACTTTTAAGTTATAGAGATCGTTTTCAAGTTCTCAAGTACCAATTAAACATTCATTCTTGTAAATGTTGCAAACACCTTTGCTAAATAAACAAGAATATCCATTTTTATCACAATAGAAATGGAAACAATGTTTTACACCAAACAGGTACAAACAAAACATCTCTTAAAATTAACTTAAAGTCATTGTTCAATAATAAGTAAACATCCTTAATAGCCTTGGCAGCAACTCTTGCTCCATTGCCCATCCTCAAGAAGGTCACACCTTCCTTAAGCTTCCTACTTCTTCCCATCACCTGTAACCCATTACAGAGATGTGAGTCACAACCGGTATCTAATACCCAAGAAGTAGAGTTAATTAAAATGTTTACTTAAATCTAGAACATACCGTTTCCAGAACACTTCTGGGCAAGATATTCTTTGCAATTTCGCCTCCAATGTCCAGGCTTCTTGCAGTGATGACATACATCATTAGTCTTGTCAGCCTTAACTGGTCTGGCTGCCTCAACAGGGTTCGGAGATTGCCTCAACAGGGGCACGTTCTTCTCGGGACGTTGGAAAGAACTCTTCTTTCCCTTCCCATGTGGATCAATCTTCGTACCAGATGAAGAACCCACATAAAGAACCAACTTCTCTTTCTTGATGGTGGATTCAAACGTAACAAGCATGTTCACCAACTCCTCAAGGGTCGGTTCCATCTTGTTCATGTTGAAATTCACCACAAAAGGATCAAATGAGCTAGGCAGCGATAACAGCAACACGTCGGTGGTCAACTCCGAAGGCAAGATCAAATCCATGCCAACGAGCTTGTCCACGAGCCCGATCACCTTTAGGCCATGCTCATGGACCGAGGCCCCATCTCGCATGCGCAAAGTGATCAGCTCCTTGACGGTTGCATGCCTAAGAGGACGCGTTTGCTCTCCAAAGAGCTCCTTGAGGTGCAAATGAATGTCAGCAGCATTCTTTGCACCCTCAAAACGCCTCTGTAGCTCATCGTTCATAGAAGTCAGCATATAACACCTAGCTATCAAGTCATGGTCACACCATTCCTCGTAAGCCTGCAATTCCTCAGGAGTGCAGTCAGTCGGAGCCTCAACAGGGGGCGACTGAGTCAGTGTATATGTTACCCTTTCCGAATTTAAGACTATTTTCAAATTTCTTAGCCAAGTGAGGTAATTAGGTCCAGTTAATATGTGTTTGTCGAGTATTATAGATATCGAATTGCGCATCGAAGACATTGTTGATTTGTACTGAAAAGTAAAAACAGATAAAAGTTGATGACTATTTTAAATATTTAGTAAGATATGAAGTTTGGACTTATACTTCATAAATATTTGCTCCCACTGTTTTGACATCTTTCACTACCCTCTAGTGAAAACGGGAAACTCCTTTCCTCAGTAGGTACGTAAGGTCCAATTAGCGAATTGTGATCCCGAATAATATCAGCCAATCACAATTCCTAAAAGGTAGTTTCCAATTGCATCACAATGCAACCCTCTACGTAAACTTTTGTCTCACGTTTGATTAGGACCCAATAATATGACGTCGTTCATCTTCACGTGTCAAGCCTTACCCATCGATGTTGAACCTTAATGGACGGTCGCCATGAGTTCCCTCAATAATATGAGCCGAAATCATGGGAGTTCCACGTAGTTCACATCACCATGTCAATGGATGTCACAGCTTTCCGGCACCCAAAACTCCCCCAATAATATGAGCCGAGCCCCGAGTACGGGTAGCGTTCATCATGCACCCATTGTCGATGGAAGACAAGGAAATTATAAACAAATTTATAATTCCCCTTTTCGGGCTTGATATTAATTTTGAATCTTATTCAAAATGAGGGTTTTTAATTTTGAAAGGTCTCATCATTAATTTTATTTTAAAAGCTCGCCATGTTTGATCGTATGTTTGCCGGATTCATGCAACTTTGTTATTATAATAATAATAACGCACATACTCATTATTTATAACATATCATGCATATATCATAAATAGAAAACAATACAAGGATGATCAATCGCCCCAAAACTAATGGCCCGTGTGAGCCAAACACGGGCCTAGGTCCAATCCTAGGGTAAATGCACGGGATGCAATGCAACTAAATTATTACATTAGCATCCAATATTACATGTCTTCGATCTTCATAATCACCAAGGCCACCATCTTCCAATCTTGATCTTCCCCTATTCTAATATTTACAAATAAATATCCATGGCACATAGGGATACATCTCATGGGGTGGGAACGGGCCATAAACCAAGCCCACTTTAAATTGATAATTATTACAATCATACAACACAAATATCCTAGCATACACCTAGCAAATTGGGCTTGGGTTTTTGATCATCCTTCATGCATAATATCACATATCATACACCATCAATTAATTATCACTATAATTAATTGATCCAATATTATATATCTTGATCCAATCACTAACCGCCACAATTATAAATTAAATTAACAAAGTATACAAACACCTTTGTCTACTTTCAAATTAATTTATTTATAATCGAATTTCTTGTAAATCACCATTTACTATAAATAATTAAAGTCCCACTTCAATTATTTATTTTATGAGAAAATATGTGCAACACTTGTAAATTTAAACTTAAGGGCCCAAAAACCATTTTTCACCAAAAATACTTAGGTCCATTTAAATTTCACAAATAATGTTGTCCATCCAATGGCCCAACATCTCAAGGCCCATGACACTAAGATTGTCCAAAACACTTTTGGAAACCCTAGCCGTCATCGCCGTCGCCGGAGCTCCGTCGCCGGATTCCGGCAACAACAAAAATTTTTTTTTTTTAATTTTAAAACTGAACATTTCGGGCAGCCCCTTGGGCTGCCCCTCGGCTGCCCGAAATTTTCGGGCAGCCCCTTTCGGGCAGCCCCTCGGCTGCCCGGAAAAACGTTTTTTTTTTTTTGTTTTTCCTCAAAAATTTTCGGCCCTATGATATATTTTGCACAAAAAATCTCAAACGGTTAGAAATCGATCTCAACATAATATTACGTAAATATTACACAAAATCCGTAACCTAAGCTCGGATACCACTTGAAAGCGGACCGGTTACGGTGGCCGGAAACGCAACGGAAGCACAAAAATCGAATTTTTGACATAAAAATTTCGGCCACCCCATAGGACTTGTGCAATATTTACAAAAACATTAACATACATAGGATGTAAGAAAGATTACCTATCAATCACAAGGATTGATGTTTGGCTCCAACTTTGTTGTCAAACAACAAAGCTCTTGAATGGAAGATGAATCTACAAGCTCCTCCTCCAAATCCTTGAAACTTTCCTTCAAATTAAGCCCACCACTAACTAGGGAAATCCCCTCACAATTTGCACTAGAAAAATGTGAGGATTTTTCAAAGAGAAGTGTGTTTATTCCTCAACAACTTGAAGAACAAAATGAAGAAGAAAATATGGAGAGAATGAGAGAGCAATTTTCGGCCATGCTCACTTGGGAGGGAAGGAAGAATGAATTCAATTCCATGCCTTGGTGTTGCAAAAAGCAAAAGTGAAAAGTAGCATGCCATGCCATTATTTTATTCAAAAGTAATCTCCAACCCTTCACCTCCCATGCATGCATACTATATAGTTTTTAATCAAATTAAAAACTTTGGACTAAATTTAAATATCTCAAACACATTTGAGACTATTTAAACATTACTTGAATTTACTCAAGTCCCACTAGTTTAAATAATTATTTTAATTGAGCTCTACAAGACTCAATATTATTTAATTAATCCAACACTTGAACTAAATTAATTATTTGGGCTCTACAAGGCCCACTAGTGTTTAATTAATTCAACACTTGAATTAATTTAATTTAGTCCATTATAATGTTTATGAAAATCACAATTTTCAAATACATTATTCTCTTGGCCAAATTTTAATTTAGGAACACTTCCATAAATCAAAATTTACATTTCTCTCATAGAAGTCATACTTCTAATTTTCCTTACGCTTATAAACACATTTATAAGCCGTTCAACACATTGAACTATTTTTACTTCTCAACGGGATCTAGAAAGCTAGTACTTGTGTGGCCCTCAATGGTTCATTGATACAACTAGCCGTGGGTTCACATCTCCATGTGATTCGGACTAAACATGTCCTTATTCGAGCATACCCCAATTGCTCCATTCTTACTTATCAACTTCTTGATAGTAAGAACGTCAGAACTCAAGTCTGATAGTACCCAACCAATCACGTTAAACGCCTAGCAGCATCGCTTACGTGATTCCCTAGGTATCACATGATAGTGCCTGCAAGAACCATTCAATTATGGTTAGCGTACAGTACGGTCCCTTCAACTCATATATCCCGATCGATTCGACAACCATTGGTTTATCGAGAGTTGTCAATGAATCGATACTATGTGTCATGTCGTAGTTGCATCGATGGTGTAATCTATGAAACACCTTTCATAATTACAACCATACTCTGGCCAGAGATTTCAACCTACATACACATGATAACACATAGGATATCCATACCCGAAGGTAAGCGGTGAATCCCCGACTACAATGCATCGACTCCTATGTGTTTCGACAGAACACCCAACCTTGCCACCTGATGACCCCATGAGAGTCGGTAAACAAGTCAAAGTGTAATTCTAGCACATAGAGTCTCAATGTTGTCCCGGGTCATAAGGACTAATTCTGTACAACCATAAACTAGGACTTTTCCACTCGATAAGTGAGAACCACTTGGAAAGTCCTTTTATGGAGGGTTGTTCAGTGCACTCTACAAGGAGCACCTATCTGCACGTTCGGACATCACAATGTCCCCTACCAATGAAACATGGTACTCACATCGCAGATACTAGTCTCTAACTCGAGCGGCCTATATCCTTCTTAGTGGCGGCTGAATCGACTAGGAACCGTTTAGAATATACAGTATTACAAATATGAGTTTCATGATACTCATCATATGAGCATCTCATATTCTTTCTACTATTTGTATATTCAAGGGCTTTATCTATGCAGCTAGCATGGGTATACAGATAAAGATGTGCCAAAGTAATAATTTCAAATATTATTAAAATAAAGACTGCTTATACATAGAGTTTCATTGTGAACACTCGGCCAACACTTGGCTCGACGGGCACCTACTCTAACAAGCACTATACTCGTCTTTAATCATTACTGTCTATTGCCGTCATTTTTTTTATGCATTTATTTAGCGGGAATGATGGTTTAAGAAATTAACTGAGAAGACAGTTGTTAGTGAATTCCTAACTGAAAAGAGTCAGTTTTTCCTAATTGATCGTTCAGTTGAAAATTCTACTAATCTTCTCATCAAAGTTAATAAATTAAACCTATTATATTCCAAATCATATGACGTGACTATCTGCTAAGTCATGATGAATTTTAAGTTTACAACGTGTACACGTTTTTAACCGCTCAAAATTGCACACACATGGCACGCGTACACTATTTTGAAAAACACAAATTACTTCGGACTGACACGTGTCCAAAAATTTGAATAGTCACAAACATATGTACAATTTCCCGCCTCATTTCAGTTTTACTTTTTGATTATTCACGAACTGCCGAAAGAAAGAACATATATCTTCTCTAAATTTCTCTTTCAGCAAATTACTCAGTACGAAATGACAACTCAGATTCCCGCTTACATGCTTAATGCTATGACAATCAATTTTGGATCCATTTTATCTTTCGGAGATGAAGAGGTCAAAAAGGTGTTTCAAAAACTCGAAAATGCTGGTCTGAGAAAATTTCTGGGACAATCATCGCAGGATATATATCCAAAAGAACTTCAAGATTTCTATTCCTCAGGCAAAGTTGTGGGGACCCGGGTTCTAACTTTTTCTTTGGGGTAAAATGGATCGTTAATATAAAAGTGGGTCAAATTTTTCTCTTTTTAATATTAAATCTAAGGTATATAAACAACATACATGCCTTATTTAAAATACAAACAAAAGGTACAATATGTCTTGTTCCAACTACTCTGAACAACTAGAAATAAAATACAGTACATGTCAAAGTACAACTACTAGTTTTTCTGCTAAACCCGAGATCACCACGCTATGTCCATCTCTCATCCTCTGCGTGACCCAGATCCTGCCCCACCTGTTGTTATGCACACATACAGACATAACAACAGCCGGAAAACCGGTGAGAACAAATCCCAGTATAAACATGTATACATGCATATAATCAATTAAACATGAAACATGTTATCATGAATGACATCATATGCACATGCAATGCAATGCGAATCAAACCATGTCTGGACTCGACTCGACTAGAACTCTAGGGATCCCGGGGTGAATAAGACGTCACTACCTACCCTCCAATCGGGGTAATGTACGTCTCATTCCTAGACTTCGGTCTGAGCTGTATCAACGGCGGCAATAAGAGTAATGCCTACTCCTATGCTGAGATACACCGAAACGTCTAGATATTTGACAATGCCTGTCAAAGACTCTCCTATCTCAAATGCAATGAATATCAATATGTAAACAACGTATAATCATATTCATGGCTGAATATCATACTGATCATACATGCTTGAATACAATTCTGAAATCAAAGCATAACATGTTAAAAGATTGAATATAATGCTATACACAATTCATAAACATGTTACAAAATATTTAATAATACTCGTATGTGATTTTGGTTGGGAAACTCAAATAATATCTTATTTGAGTTACATCTCCCCAAACAAAACATGACTTATACCTTTCGTCGCACACTATCTGTCGATGCCAATTACTCGATGTCAAAGTCGTCGACACCAATCTGAAATAGCAATGTAATATGTGTTTCATCAATTCCTAACCCAATCAATACATATACTATCAATTCACTAGTACATTTCAACACCATTGACGGCATAACGGTGTACTTCTCGATACCGGTCAATCCAATTCTCCCTAATCAAAATTGTATCATTCCTCAATTCATAATCATCACCATATCCAAGACAAGATCTCAAAATCTGCATATACTTCCTTCTATACATGCTGAAAAATCATAATAATAACATACGATATCCGTTCTTCGATCCGTTTACGGTCCTACAATATCTACCATCTCAAGAACACAATATAACTATCATAATCTAATTTCCCAATCATCTGAATTTCGAAACTTGCTGGAAATGAATGAAACTTACCTCACTTTGTAGCTACTAACGAGAGGAGTTCAAAACCGAAGTCAGATTTAAGGTTGGATGGCTAAATCTTGTAAAAGCACAAATTATAAGCTAAAGGAAATGAAGCTTTTCTCCTCTGAAGTCTACCTTTTCCCTGCTGAATGAAGAAGAAATCGTGCATTTAGTATATATACTTTGCATGTTTCAAGACACATGGCACATCCTTTGGTGTACACGGCTCTCGCTCGGGCGGTCCAAAGTTGCCGCCCGGGCGAGAAACTCTCGGCCCTGGACTACTTGTACACGCTCGCTCGGGCGAGCAAAAACTTCCGCCCGGGCGAACAACTCTCGGCCTTCGCCCATTCCAGCAGCCTCGCTCGGGCGGTCAAAACATCCGCCCGGGCGAGTGACTCTCGACCCTCTTCTCCGAGGCATTCTCGCTCGGGCGGTCAAAAGCGTCCGCCCGGGCGAGTCACTTTCGCCCAAAAATTTACATATTTAACTTTTTAAATCTCAACATAATCTGGTTGCATTCATATCTTAAACTAACGTGTTTTAAAATCTTGGGCATTACAAGTCTCCCCCTCTAAGACATAAGTTCGTCCTCGAACTTGATATAAATCAATTAGAGTATTTAAAACAGCATTATCATCTAAAACTGGATAAATACTCACATCATTGAAATAACTCGGGGTGTTTCTGTCTCATGCTGGCTTCTGTCTCCCAAGTCGCTTCTTCGATGCCATGACGACTCCACTGAACTTTCACAAGTGGAATAATCTTCGTTCTGAGCTTCTTTTCTTTCCGATCAAGAATCTGTATCGGTTGTTCCACATAGCTCAACGTCTGATCAAGTTCAGCTTCGTCAGGTTGAATGACATGAGAAACATCTAGCATATATTTTCGTAACATTGATACATGAAACACGTCATGTATTCCGGATAGAGAAGGAGGAAGGGCAAGTCGATAAGCTCGATCGCCAATCTTTTCAAGAATCTCGTAAGGACCAATGTATCGAGGAGATAGTTTCCCGCGCTTACCAAATCGAACAACGCCTCTGAATGGAGAAATCTTTAAGAATACTCTATCTCCTGCCTCAAATACTAACGGTCTACGTCTGATATTGGCGTATTTGGCTTGCCTATCTTGTGCTGTCTTCATCCTTTTCTGAATGAGTTTCACCTTCTCTGTCATGTCACGAATCATATCTGGCCCCAGTTCTGGTACTTCTGAGATATCATCCCAGTATAACGGAGATCTGCACTTCTTGCCATATAACGCTTCAAACGGTGCCATCTCAATGCTCGTCTGATAGCTGTTATTATAGGAGAATTCACAAAGAGGTAGGGAATCTTGCCAACTAGTACCAAAGTCTAGTACTACGGCTCTCAACATATCCTCTAATGTCTGGATAGTCCGCTCTGACTGTCCGTCTGTCTGAGGATGATAAGCAGTACTCAGGTGTAAAGTCGTACCTAAGGCCTGCTGTAAACTGTGCCAAAAGTGTGAAGTGAATCGTGGATCACGATCTGATACGATAGACTTCGGCACACCATGTAATTTGACTACCTCTCGAACATATATCTCCGCCATTTGATCATGTCTGTAAGTCATTCTATACGGAATAAAACAAGCGGATTTGGTCAGTCGGTCGATAACGACCCAAATCGCATCGCAGCCTCGAGAAGATCGGGGTAACTTCGTCACAAAATCCATGGAGATGTGGTCCCATTTCCATTCAGGAATAGACAAACTCTGAAGTAACCCTCCGGGCTTCTTCCTCTCGGCCTTCACTTGTTGACAATTCAAGCATTTAGATACAAATTCCGCAATGTCTGACTTCATCTGCTTCCACCAGAACTGTGTCTTCAGATCATTGTACATCTTTCGGCCACCAGGATGAATACTAAACCGACTACAATGTGCTTCAGACATAATCTGATGTCTCAACTCTGAAACATCCGGCACCACCAGACGGTTATTTACGTACAACACATTCTCCCGCACCCGATATTCTGATACGTGTCCTGTCCTGACCATCTGAATCGATCTCTGCACATTCTGATCTGTTCTTTGTGCTTCTTTTATTCTTCTGATCAAGTTTGGCTCGACTTGAATAGTAGCAAGTCGTAGTGGCTTCCTATCTGTATCAAATTCTAATCCAGCAAAACAGCAATTTTCAACGAGTTTCGTAACACCTATCGTCGATAAGGATAAGGCACATACCTTTCGACTCAAGGCGTCTGCCGCTGCATTTGACTTTCCCGGGTAATATTTGATCTCGCAATCAAAATCTTTTAACAGATCAAGCCATCTACGCTGTCGCATATTCAACTCCGACTGAGAAAACAAGTACTTTAAGCTTTTGTGATCTGAATAGATCTCGAATTTCTCGCCATAAAGATAATGGCGCCAGATCTTCAGCGCAAATACAATAGCCGCCAATTCAAGATCATGAATGGGGTATCGCGTCTCGTGAGTCTTCAATTGTCTCGAGGCATATGCAACCACATGCCCTCGCTGCATAAGAATACATCCCAAACCTCTGTGAGAAGCATCACAATATACAACAAAATTACCCGTACCTGAAGGAATCATCAGGACAGGTGCGCTGGTCAGCCTCTTCTTCAATTCCAAAAAGCTAGACTCACACTCCTCAGACCATAAGAACGGTGCATTCTTCTGTGTCAATTGCGTAATTGGCTTCGCAATACGGGAGAAATCTTGAATGAATCGTCTATAGTATCCCGCGAGACCCATGAAACTGCGTATTTCAGGTACAGAAGTCGGTCTCGGCCAACTAATCACAGCTTCCACTTTACTCGGATCTACGGAGATACCATCTCCCGATATGATATGTCCCAAAAAGACAACTCGGTTCAACCAAAATTCGCACTTTGACAATTTGGCATACAATTTCTCATTTCTCAGTGTTTGCAACACAATTCTGAGATGTTCTGCATGCTCAATCCTGTTCTTAGAATACACCGAGGATCCCTGCAACTGATCAAATTGGTCATCGATCCTAGGCAAAGGATATTTGTTCTTGATCGTTGCCTTATTCAACTGCCGGTAATCGATACACAACCGCATCGATCCATCTTTCTTTCGCACGAATAGCACTGGTGCACCCCAAGGAGATACACTAGGTCTGATATATCCCTTGGCCAGAAGATCTTCTAACTGTGCTTTCAGTTCTTTGAGTTCGATGGGTGCCATCCTATATGGAGCTCTCGAAATAGGAACGGTACCGGGTGCAAGTTCAATGCTAAAATCTACCTCTCGAACCGGAGGTAATCCTGGGATTTCGTCTGGAAAAATATCTGGAAATTCCCGTACGACTGGCAGATCTGACAATGCCGGGCTCGACTTTTGCATATCTACAGCATAAATAAAGAAACCATCCGCTCCTTTCTGTAGCAATCTATTCATAGTAAGAGCCGAAATCAAGGGAATCCGAGATCTGGAACCCTTCCCGTAGAATTTCCACTCGTCTGTCATCTCGGGTCTGAATCTGACAATCTTGTGGAAACAATCCACGGTGGCTCGATACTTCGTTAGCATGTCAATACCAACTATACAATCAAAATCAGCTAGACCCAACACTATACACTCTAGGTCAATCTCATGCCCCTCAAACTGTAGAATGCAATGTCTAACCGTAGTTACAGATATCAATCCACTTCCCAACGGAGAATTAATAAACACAACATCTAGCAAAGACTCAACAGGCAAAGAATGCAACAATGCAAATCGCTCTGAAATGAATGTATGCGATGCACCCGTATCTATCAATATATAAGCAGGATAACCGCAAAGGAAACAGTTACCTGCAATGACATCATCTGGGGCATCCTGTGCTTGCTCTTCAGTCAAGGCAAACACCTGAGCCTGTTGTCTCTGAGGCTGACTCCCTGGCTGGCCACCTCTGGCTCGAGGCTGTGTTTGTGCAGGTGGCGACTGAAATGAGTGAACAGATGAAGCTTGCCTCTCAGGCTGAGTCACGGAGGCAGACGATCCTGCAGCCTGGAATCTTGATGCACCACTCCTCTGAGGACAGACCTTGGCATAATGCCCCTGTTGCTTGCATACGTTACACCTGCCCACTACACCTTGACATTGTTCTGTGGCATGCTTACCTCCACAAGTACTGCAATATCCACTTGCCACCTCTAGACTCTGGCCAAAACCTCTCTGTCTTGACCCGCTGGAGCTCGAAGAACTGCTCCCTGCCCTCTTAAACTGTTTACCCTTTGCTTTCAACTGCTCTTTGCGTCCGCTACTGCTACCACCACTTTCGAATCGAGGAGGAGGAACTTGGGATGGAGGTAGTGGCGGTCTCGGACTCGGAGCCACATACGGAACACTTCGTTGTCTCAGCAACCCTGCTTCTGCTCCTTTGGCACGATTCAATGCATCCGAGAAATTATCGGGTCTCCCGATATTGACCAACGTAAAGATATCTGGATTTAGGCCATTTATAAACTGATCCGCCATGGCCTCATCATTATCGGAAACGTGAGGTGCAAAACGAAGCAAAGAAGAAAATTTAGCAACGTACTCTTCGATATTCAGTTGCCCTTGCCTCAGGTTTGCAAATTCAGCGCCTTTATCTTTCCGGTAGGATACAGGGAAGAATCGCTGATAGAACTCAGTCTTGAACACTTTCCATGTAATCTCAGTGCCACGCTGTTCTAGTGCTCTTCTCATATTCACCCACCAATACTTAGCCACGTCTTGCAGTTGATGGCCAATGAGCTTCACTCTCTTCTCATCACTGTACCCTAGAGACTCGAACAACATCTCGATATCCTCCAACCAGCTTTCGCATTCAATTGCATTTTCTGTACCCTTTAAGGTCGGTGGTCGGAATGACTGGAATCGCTTTAATAGAGTCTCCATGGGCGTAGCAGTGACATCCATCGTATCTCCGGATGTGCTACCCTGCTCTGGCGCTAGTGGTCGTACTGGCACAACTGCTCTTCTAGGAGGCATGTATCTACTAATCCAACTGATTAGAATACAGGATATACAACTATCTCAGCCCTCCTCTAGTCAGTTACTTCTGATCTAGAATCGGTTCTGATTCAGTTTATTACATGCTGTAATCACATCAGATACAATACAACACATAATAGGGAAAGCAATAATCATGCTAGCACACAAAAGCAAGGAAGATGACTCGATCTACCCCGCTCATTCTACTCTATTTCAGTCTACAGAACCTAAGGCTCTGATACCACCTGTTGTGGGGACCCGGGTTCTAACTTTTTCTTTGGGGTAAAATGGATCGTTAATATAAAAGTGGGTCAAATTTTTCTCTTTTTAATATTAAATCTAAGGTATATAAACAACATACATGCCTTATTTAAAATACAAACAAAAGGTACAATATGTCTTGTTCCAACTACTCTGAACAACTAGAAATAAAATACAGTACATGTCAAAGTACAACTACTAGTTTTTCTGCTAAACCCGAGATCACCACGCTATGTCCATCTCTCATCCTCTGCGTGACCCAGATCCTGCCCCACCTGTTGTTATGCACACATACAGACATAACAACAGCCGGAAAACCGGTGAGAACAAATCCCAGTATAAACATGTATACATGCATATAATCAATTAAACATGAAACATGTTATCATGAATGACATCATATGCACATGCAATGCAATGCGAATCAAACCATGTCTGGACTCGACTCGACTAGAACTCTAGGGATCCCGGGGTGAATAAGACGTCACTACCTACCCTCCAATCGGGGTAATGTACGTCTCATTCCTAGACTTCGGTCTGAGCTGTATCAACGGCGGCAATAAGAGTAATGCCTACTCCTATGCTGAGATACACCGAAACGTCTAGATATTTGACAATGCCTGTCAAAGACTCTCCTATCTCAAATGCAATGAATATCAATATGTAAACAACGTATAATCATATTCATGGCTGAATATCATACTGATCATACATGCTTGAATACAATTCTGAAATCAAAGCATAACATGTTAAAAGATTGAATATAATGCTATACACAATTCATAAACATGTTACAAAATATTTAATAATACTCGTATGTGATTTTGGTTGGGAAACTCAAATAATATCTTATTTGAGTTACATCTCCCCAAACAAAACATGACTTATACCTTTCGTCGCACACTATCTGTCGATGCCAATTACTCGATGTCAAAGTCGTCGACACCAATCTGAAATAGCAATGTAATATGTGTTTCATCAATTCCTAACCCAATCAATACATATACTATCAATTCACTAGTACATTTCAACACCATTGACGGCATAACGGTGTACTTCTCGATACCGGTCAATCCAATTCTCCCTAATCAAAATTGTATCATTCCTCAATTCATAATCATCACCATATCCAAGACAAGATCTCAAAATCTGCATATACTTCCTTCTATACATGCTGAAAAATCATAATAATAACATACGATATCCGTTCTTCGATCCGTTTACGGTCCTACAATATCTACCATCTCAAGAACACAATATAACTATCATAATCTAATTTCCCAATCATCTGAATTTCGAAACTTGCTGGAAATGAATGAAACTTACCTCACTTTGTAGCTACTAACGAGAGGAGTTCAAAACCGAAGTCAGATTTAAGGTTGGATGGCTAAATCTTGTAAAAGCACAAATTATAAGCTAAAGGAAATGAAGCTTTTCTCCTCTGAAGTCTACCTTTTCCCTGCTGAATGAAGAAGAAATCGTGCATTTAGTATATATACTTTGCATGTTTCAAGACACATGGCACATCCTTTGGTGTACACGGCTCTCGCTCGGGCGGTCCAAAGTTGCCGCCCGGGCGAGAAACTCTCGGCCCTGGACTACTTGTACACGCTCGCTCGGGCGAGCAAAAACTTCCGCCCGGGCAAACAACTCTCGGCCTTCGCCCATTCCAGCAGCCTCGCTCGGGCGGTCAAAACATCCGCCCGGGCGAGTGACTCTCGACCCTCTTCTCCGAGGCATTCTCGCTCGGGCGGTCAAAAGCGTCCGCCCGGGCGAGTCACTTTCGCCCAAAAATTTACATATTTAACTTTTTAAATCTCAACATAATCTGGTTGCATTCATATCTTAAACTAACGTGTTTTAAAATCTTGGGCATTACAAAAGTTGACTCAGAAGGTATCATAAATTCTACTGTCAATAATCAGTCGCTGACTATATCTGAAGATTCTTTTGGGGAATTATTTTCTTTACCTTGTGAGGGATTAGCACAACTGACGGATGTCAAAGCATCTGATATTGATGAAATTCAAATACTTTTATCTGCTGATGGACGGAAAATTAAAGTTTCCGATCCTAAGAAGGAACTGAAACATGAAATTCAGTTGCTTGCTGATATAATTGCTAAAGGGCTCTTAGCAAAAGCAGGATCATTTGCTGCTCTTACATTGGAAAAGTTTCAAGCTATTACCGCTATTATGACTGATCAAAAATTCAACTGGAAACGGATCATCTTCAACATACTGAAGAATATGTTTTTATCGTCAAAACAATCCAAGGGTTTTGCCGTACAAATCAGTTATCTTTTAAAAATAAGAGGTTTAGTGGATGCTGATTCTGAAAGATTATCGAAATTCAAGGTGTTCAATGCAAAGAATACCATGCCACCAAAAATCACCATGGATATTTCTCCTGCCAAATTTGTCAAGATTAAGAAGGAGATTGGAATTGATCAGGCGACTACAAAATCAGAAAAGAAAGTCAAAAATCTACCTCCACGGAATATCACTAAAAGAAAATTGATTCTGAGTACAACTGATTCAGAGAGAACCCCATCACCTCAGATTGTCAAGAGAACAAGAACTCAAAGAGTGAGGTCAGTTGCTGAAGTCACCATTGTTGCTGATCAGTCAATGACCACAGAGAGTCAGCAACCGATAGAAGCTGTTCCCTTGAACATCATTGCACCTGATGATTCAGCCAGCACAAAGAGGGAATCAGTTAGGACCAAAGCTCCCTTAACTCAGATATCTCGACCAATTGGTGTCGCACCTGCACGCCCGAAAGGCATCAAGTTTGTAGAAGTGGTGGATTCAACTCGAACTGGATTAGAAATTCCACACATCATGAGTTCTGACAAAGGAAAAGGGAAGATGATTGAAAAATCCCGACCAAAAAATCCGATTCAGACCCACATTGACCTTGTTTGGGCAAATGTTAATGATTTTGCAGCTTCAAAAATCCAAGTCTATGATGATTTGAAGGCCTACCGAACTGAAATTTTTGCCAAGAAACTGAAGAACAAATCTCAACTGAATAAATTCATTAAACTGGAAGATTATGTTCTGAAGACAGTGAAAGCAGCCTCCATTACTTTGGCTATGCAAAGGAAAAACTACTTATTTGATCAAGTGCGAGCAAAGAAGTTGGCTCAAATTATTAGCAAATTGAAGAACAACTATATTCCCACAAATCCAACTGCCTATGCTGATCAAGCAGTGATCACTCAACTAGATTCTGATCTGGTTGGGTTGCTATCTCAGATAAAATTTTGGGAAATGAATCAGGAATTAGTTATTCATCAAGGAAACTCAGACACTGATGATGAAAACGAAGATGACGAATCACTTACTGAACAGCAGCAACCATCGTCTGAACTGGCCCTTGTTACAACTGACGTACCAATTATAGAAAAACTTCCATCACCTCCGACTGAACAACAACTATACACCGAAGCTGAGCTTTCTTTTGCTCCCATTGACGAGATCATTTCAGTAATCGTTCAGGATTCTCACTTGAATAAATCTACACATGATAAAATTGATCATCCAGTTGATCAAACTGATGAAGAGATCCCTATCTCTGCAAAAGAACCAATTCAGCAAGCTTCATCTACTGACATGAATACTCCAACGGAAAACCCTCATGCTTGTCAAGATCCTCCGATACAAGAACCAGTGCTTAATTCTCCATCTGCTATTCTTCAAACCAGTCTTTCTACTGAACAGAATTCATCTCCTCCACTTACAGTTCAAGGAGAAATAATTGAAACTGATGTTTCAATTCAAAATGTTGATGATCCAGTCTCAACTGATCACACACTAGTCGTTTCTGAACAAATCACCAAAGAAACAGGATCATCCTATCAATCTCCTCCTCAAAATGCTTCAGATATTGATCTTATTCTGGAAGAAGTCCAGCATTTACACAATAATTTGGAGCAAATGATCTCTGCTATCTCTAAAATTCAGAACACCCAATTATCTCATACTCTAAAATTGGATCATCTAAATGAGTCCAACTTAGAGAAAATGAATGCTCTTAGAGTCAAAATGGACTCTCTTGTCACAACTATGGATCAAACAAAGAAGGGGTTACTCGATTCCTTATCTACAGATCAAAATGTAAACAGTCAACGATTTCAGCGACTGGAAACCTTTGTTTCAAAGCAAATGGAGTTACTACAGATCTCCTTCAACACTGTTACTTCAAGCATCACATCAGACGTCAAAATTCTCTCCCTTCACGTTCAAAAGCTAACGGACAAAATGGAGGTATTTGACAAAAAGGGGGAAAACAGCTAAAGAATTATCAGAATTTATCAGATTATTATCAACTGATGTTATTTTCTTCAACTGATGTTATTCTCTCAGAATTTATATTATCTACAAGGAATTCTGTTATCTTATGATTCAGTCGCACAATCCATTATTAACAAAGAGCTGAGTCAAATCTCTTGGTTTTGTCAAACACCATAAAGGGGGAAATTGTTGGAAACTGAATTCTGGAGTTTGACAAAACATAAACCAATCAACTAAATCAACTAATACATGAAAGCATATTCGGCAGCTGAACATTCAACTAAAATCAGTTGACACAAACTGATCAGTTGAGAACTGATCAGTAAAACATTCAGCCGAATATATTAAAGCTTCTCGACTGAAGATACCTTGGGAAAGATCATTCAAACAGACAAAAAGACATATCAGACAGTAACTGAATGTGGAAAGCCGCACTGCATAGAACAATGTGTTTCGGCTATCAAGATTTATACGCCGTCTTGCAATAAATGATGAAGCAGGCAATCAAGAACATTGTCCAAGAAATAATAAAGTGGCAATCAACGGATACGAGAATTAAAAATTACCGTTGGAAGAGAAGTCTATAAATATGACTAAAGAGCAGTTGACAATGACGATCATTGACCAATCTTAAACTTGCCATTACTCTGTCAAAATCTCTGCTCACTCGTATCAGATCTATTCGTAGCAATCAAGGCTACACATTGAGCAAATTAGCACTGTGAAATATTGAAAATTCAATTAAGTGCTAAGTTCAGTTACTTACAGAGATCATTGTATTATACTAAGAGTTTCAGTTCAGGCAATAGATAAGTCCTAACTGAAGTGGGTCTGTACAAGCGTTGTACTCGATCAAAGTCTTCAAGTGGATCCTTCCCAAGGGGAAGAAGGGGTGACGTAGGAGTGTTTGAAATCTCCGAACATCCATAAACAAATTCGTGTCTATTTCTTTATTGCATTTACTTATCATTTCATAGTTTTAAAGATGCATTGTTGAAGCATTTTATGTGTTCTTCAAATACCAAAATATTGTACACCAAGTGTTTGATAAAATGCTTCAACTGAATATTTTAACTCATTCAACGTGCATATATTTTAAATGGTTTACAAATTATTTATTCGGTTTCTACGAAGGATTATTTCGAGTATTTTCCGCTTGGTTTGTGTTAGAGTAGGTGCCCGTCGAGCCAAGTGTTGGCCGAGTGTTCACAATGAAACTCTATGTATAAGCAGTCTTTATTTTAATAATATTTGAAATTATTACTTTGGCAAATCTTTATCTGTATACCCATGCTAGCTGCATAGATAAAGCCCTTGAATATACAAATAGTAGAAAGAATATGAGATGCTCATATGATGAGTATCATGAAACTCATATTTGTAATACTGTATATTCTAAACGGTTCCTAGTCGATTCAGCCGCCACTAAGAAGGATATAGGCCGCTCGAGTTAGAGACTAGTATCTGCGATGTGAGTACCATGTTTCATTGGTAGGGGACATTGTGATGTCCGAACATGCAGATAGGTGCTCCTTGTAGAGTGCACTGAACAACCCTCCATAAAAGGACTTTCCAAGTGGTTCTCACTTATCGAGTGGAAAAGTCCTGGTTTATGGTTGTACAGAATTAGTCCTTATGACCCGGGACAACATTGAGACTCTATGTGCTAGAATTACACTTTGACTTGTTTACCGACTCTCATGGGGTCATCAGGTGGCAAGGTTGGGTGTTCTGTCGAAACACATAGGAGTCGATGCATTGTAGTCGGGGATTCACCGCTTACCTTCGGGTATGGATATCCTATTTGTTATCATGTGTATGTAGATCGAAATCTCTGGCCAGAGTATGGTTGTAATTATGAAAAGGGTTTCATAGATTACACCATCGATGCAACTACGACATGACACATAGTATCGATTCATTGACAACTCTCGATAAACCAATGGTTGTCGAATCGATCGGGATATATGAGTTGAAGGGACCGTACTGTACGCTAACCATAATTGAATGGTTCTTGCAGGCACTATCATGTGATACCTAGGGAATCACGTAAGCGATGCTGCTAGGCGTTTAACGTGATTGGTTGGGTACTATCAGACTTGAGTTCTGACGTTCTTACTATCAAGGAGTTGATAAGTAAGAATGGAGCAATTGGGGTATGCTCGAATAAGGACATGTTTAGTCCGAATCACATGGAGATGTGAACCCACGGCTAGTTGTATCAATGAACCATTGAGGGCCACACAAGTACTAGCTTTGTAAATCCCGATGAGAAGTAAAAATAGTTCAATGTGTTGAACGGCTTATAAAGGAGTTTATAAGCGTAAGGAAAATTAGAAGTATGACTTCTATAAAGGAGAAAATAGTTCAATGTGTTGAACGACTTATAAATGAGTTTATAAGTGTAAAGAAAAATAGAAGTCTGACTTCTATGAGAGAAATGTAAATTTTGATTTATGGAAGTGTTCCTAAATTAAAATTTGGCCAAGAGAATAATGTAATTGAAAATTGTGATTTTCATAAACATTATTATGGACTAAATCAAATTAATTCAAGTGTTGAATTAATTAGACACTAGTGGACCTAGTAGAGTCCAAATAATTAAATTAATTCAAGTGTTGGATTAATTAAATAATATTGAGTCTTGTAGAGCTCAATTAAAATAATTATTTAAACTAGTGGGACTTGAGTAAATTCAAGTAATGTTTAATTAGTCTCAAATGTGTTTGAGATAATTAAATTTAGTCCAAAGTTTTTAATTTGATTAAAAACTATATTATATGCATGCATGGGAGGTGAAGGGTTGGAGATTACTTTTTATTAAAAATAATGCAAGGCATGCACCTTTTGTTTTTTGCTTTTCTCACAACCAAGGCAAGGGAATTAACTCATTCTTCCCCCCCCCCTCCACATGCATATGGCCGAAATCTCCCTCTCCCATTTCTCTCCAATTTTTCTTCCATTTTGTGTTCTTCAATTGTTGGAGAATACTCACTTCTCTTTGATAAATCCTCAAATATTTCTAGTGCAATATTTGAGGGGATTTACCTAGTTGGTGGTGGGCTTAATTTTGGAGTAAGGAGGAGGCTTGAAGATCTTCATCCATTCAAGAGCTTTGTTGTTTAACAACAAAGTTGGAGCCACAATCAATCTTTTAAAGATTGATAGGTATATTTTCTAAACACACTATGAATGTCATTTTTGTGTTTTATTGTATTTGTTGCACAAAAGATAGGGGTGGCCGAAATTTTTGATTATAAACTTGATTTTTTAAAACTTCCGTTGCGCTTCCGGCCACCGTAACCGATCCGCTTTCAGTTTGAACACCAAACTCGATTTAATTCATCGGTGTTCAATATTTCAAGAACCGAGCTATTTTAGCTCAACGATTACCCCCATAATCGATCCTATCACTATTGGATAGAAATAGGGAGATGATAGAACTCGAAGAGGTTCGAGAGACACCCACAATTGAAGAACCCACACCCGAAGAGCCAAGAGAGGAGATACAAGCTCCTAGAAGATACGAGAAAGTCTCGAGACCACCTATGAGGTATGGTCAGCTTCTTGAAGAGGGCCATGATGAGCCTAACCATGGATGTGATCCAAGGACCTTCAAGGAAGCGTTATCTGATGCCGATTCATCCAAATGGCTTGAAGCGATGGAATCTGAGATGAATTTCATGCATCCGAACCAAGTGTGGGATCTTATAGATCCACCTGAGGGAAAGGTTCCCATAGGGACTTGGGACGGATGGGAAGGTATTGACCTTCAAGGTGCGATTGGTGGAAAAAGGATATACTCAAAGACAAGGAGTTGACTTTGAGGAAACCTTTTTCCCCAGTCGCAATGTTCAAGTCCATAAGTGAAGAACCTAAAGGGGGGGTGAATAGATTCTTTAAGGCCCTTTAGCGTTTTTAAAACGAGTTTGCAAAAATTGCAAGCGGAAGACTTGAGGGACAATCACAAATAAAAATGAATGCGTAAAGTAAGTGCGTAAAATAAATGCGTAGTAAAGTAAATGCGTAAATTAAAGAGGGATAGAGATGTTTATGGAAGTTCGACGAAGAATCGTCTACGTCTCCCCTTCTCGATGAGGATCGAGGTATCACTATGACGACTTGGCTTTAGGAGCTCCAAGCTAGCTTTTACAACCACGCCTCGATGCGTCTATTTGGCCTTGAGGGCTCCAAGGATAGCCACGAACTTTACAACCCACTCGAGAGTATTACTTCCACTCTTTTTCTACAACTCTTTTGATATTACAACTCTTTTAATCAACGCAGACAAGAGATAATAGAAAGCTTTGTAAGAGACAAGAGAGAATGGAGTGGGATGATTTAGAATGCATCCTCAAAGGCCTATTTATACTAGTCTTGGACGCCAAGGTTCGGATCTTCTGTTTATGCTTCGGAACGTCCGATGTGATTGAAATCAATTTGCGTAATTCTGGAATGACTTCGGATCTTCCGTTCTTGACTTCGTAGGGTCCGAACATATGCTTCGGAGGGACCGATCAAACTTCGTTTCTTCTGAACAGTTCTTTTAGACAGTGTATGAACAACTTCGGAAGGTCCGAACTCCAGTTCGTACCGTCCGAACATTCCCGCGTTTCCTGAGATTTGAAATATTCAACACTTCTTAGCTTCCGATCATGTCCATCGTAGCGTCCGAAATCTACTCAATCAACAGTCAGATCAATTTGTCTCCGGATTGAAGTGATTTGATTGCTTGTGTTCGGAACGTCCGATCCAGTCTTCGGAACGTCCGAACTTGCTCCTCGCAGCTTCCGAACAGCTTCTATTTTGCTTCTGATTGGCACAATTTCGGAACGTCCGAACCAAATTTCGGATCTTCCGAACGTAACCTTGTTCTTAATTTCCTGCATGCCTCAATATAAAACATTAGTACATTTTTAATCCAAGTTTTGGTATCATCAAAACAAAAACTTTGGGAGATGTTACAGCATTAAAAACATTAATCTCATCCTCGAGATTTGTATGCGTTTAAGGCGTAACAATCTCCCCCTTTTTGATGATCACAAAACTTGGTTAAAAATTGAGAAACAATAATCAACATAATCTAATGGTTATTAAATAACTCCCCCTTAATCAAATAACAAGTCTAAGAGGTTGAATTAATAGCAATTTTAACCAAATAAATTCTCCCCCTTTTTGCGATAATCAAAAAGACATAAGCATAAAGAGAGACAAATAAACGAAGCATCCGAATAAGGAACGGTGATTCCGAAGTAGCCAAGATGAGGAACACCTAAAATTTAAAATATTTAACACATAAATGAATGTTGAGCCATAATTATGGATAAATACAATTAATTTGTATTATCCGACATTATAATGCTCACATTAATAATACTCCCCCTCAATTTAACAAATATGTACGAGAGTATTTGTCCAATGTTTACAACTCAATCATGCCAAGTTCACCACGCAAACGAGTAAAAGTAGATTCATCTAGTGGTTTTGTAAAAATATCAGCAATTTGATTCTTGGTGTCAACATAGTGAAGTTCAACATCATTTTATCATTTTGCTCAATGTGATCACGAATAAAATGATGTCGAATGTCAATATGTTTTGTACGAGAATGTTGAACTGGATTCTTTGTTAGACATATGGTGCTTGTATTATCACAAAAGATTGGAATTTTTGAAAAAGTAACACCATAGTCGAGTAATTGATACTTCATCCAAAGAATTTGTGCACAACAACTACCGGCAGCCATATACTCGGCCTCGGTCGTTGAAAGTGCAACACATTTTTGCTTTTAAGAAAACCATGACACCAAGAAATTTCCCAAAAAGAAACAAGTACCACTAGTGCTCTTTCTATCCACCTTATATCCTCCAAAGTCGGCATCACAGTAAGCTTTTAAATCGAAAAATGAGTTCTTAGAATACCATAATCCGAGATTTGGAGTATTTGAAAGATATTTGAAAATGCGTTTTAAGGCGAATAAGT